>NC_081409.1:382141744-382488410 GCF_030272615.1 Cryptomeria japonica
CTGACAGATACGATCTGCAAAGAGAATGTTTTGATTAATCATTCTCTTTTTTGTCTTATTGTCGATTTGGTAAGGAGATTGATTCGAATTCAAAATTTGGTGCAGCCATGGGATCAACTCAATGCAGGAAGAGGCAAAGGAAGGTTTTGATAGTTGAGGAGATTGTAGCAAATAGGGAGAAGGAGGCAATACATCAACGAGAGAGAAGATCAAGAATGAGACAAGGAGCTTCAAGTTCCACAATCATTTCAGAAGAGGAGAACATCAATGAGACCATAAATGCTGATGAAGGAAACACAATAGAACCATTTAATTCAGGTGCATCTTCTAATCCATTATTGGATACATGTATGTCTTCACAATCCTATGTTTTTTTCTCATGAAGAAATTGGTGATTTAGTAGAAGCGGGTTACTTATTAAATCAAACACCAATTGAAAATCAAACCCCAAATGAAATTAGAACTCAAGTTGAAACTGAAATTGAAATCCAAATTGAAACCCCAAATGAAACTAGATCTCAACTTGAAACTGAAATTGAAAATCCACCTCCAACTGAACCAATAATGTGGATGTAGACATGGAAACACCAATTGAAAATGAAACATGTTTGAATGATAATCAAGCGAATGAAAATTTTGAAATTAAAAGTGATGTACTAGACAACCTTCCTGGCTTGGTTTCATGGAGACAGATTAGGACACATGCAAATAGATTGTTTAGACATTTTTTTTATAATAAGAAATTTGGGTTTCAATGTCAATTAATGGTACAACTAATTAAAATGACTAAAATGTGAAAAGTGATGAAGAAGTTAAGATTTTATGTCAAACCCAAGAAGAGGGACGAGTCTTTAAAACAAGTTGTATCGACTATTGCTAGCTCCTTTGATACAATCAGAAAGAAAAGTCATTCTAAAGATAAAAATGCAACACGACGGGCAATAACAACAGCTGTAGTAAGCCAAACAACTTCTAATAAAAGAATGATGAGTAAAATAGGTGGATATCTTAATATTCATTGTAAAACTTTGTCAAGAGCTGTAAAAAGAAGAGTTAATTTTGAAAGTGATCCGTCAAACAATTTGTGGACTTTTAGTGGTAGACTACCAAGGTCTGATGTGAAACTTATTGGTGAAGTCAAAACTTTGATCAAAAAATTCTGGCACAATTATACGAGAGTATCACCTAATGTTAGAGATGTTCTTAAATTAAGAGTTGGGTCAAAAATTTGTGATCCACATCCAAAACACCTATTGGACATGACTCAAACTGAATTGTACAAAAAAAAATTGGATGATAAGGTGTTGACTATTAGGATTTGTCAAAGGTCTTTTGAAAAGTGTAAACCTTGGTATGTTCGAATTAACAAGGAAAGAGTCACATGTTCTTACAAAACTCATGTTCAATTTTGCTTCCATTATGATGTATTTCGATATATACGTGTTACCATGCATAGTAATGGAATGTTCCAAGAATGTGGTATAAATATACCACCTGAAACTATAAAGGAGTTTATATCAAGTTTGTTTTGCAACCCACCAAATGAGCAAAATTTTCTTTTCAATGCATGTGTTTCCGGTGTACGTGATATATGTGGCAATCTTGCATTGTTGGATGAATGTTTGCATGAAAATATTTCAACTGATTTTGGACAATAATTAGTTGATGTTAAAAGATTTAAAAGTATTGAGTATCCACTGAAGGATGGAAAGGTTGGAAGACGGTGCGATCTAATCACTGAAAAAGTTAGTGTGAATGCATTTATGAATGAATTTAAGAGTAAGATCATACCTAAATATGTTAAACACACTCAAAATAATAGATGGCTCGATGGTCAGTTTTGAATATGTAAGGATACATTTCCTATTGGTAGTATACTTTCGGTCGTTGACTTTGCAAAGAACTAAACGCTTGCACCACAAGATGAGGTCCAATCACAATACTACAATTCAGTACAAGTATCGATTTTTGTCCATATTGTCTATAGGCATGCACCAGATAGTACAGAAGAGGATCGTAAAATTTTGAGAGAGTGCCATTTCTATATGAGTGATAATAAATTACACTCATCTGAGTTTGTCGAGTATTGCTTCAAGGCCTTTTTTGAGAATTTGAGGGAGAGAGAAATTCATATGACACAACATCTAATATGGTCAAATAATTGCACAGGGCAATTCAAGAATGCTAGAATGTTTTATTGGTTGAGTAGGATTCATAACAAAACTAATATCAAACACATGTGGATTTATTTTTAGGCTGGACACAGGAAAGGAGAACATGATGGTGTTGGTGCATGTGTTAAGAGAGCCCTTTGCAGAGAGCAACTCAAATTCGAGGAAAAGGCTAAATTAAAAAATGCAAGTGCAATTGTGGATTGGTGTAGTGCAACTTTATCCACATGATCAAGTTAGAACTCTACCATTAGATGTTTCTTTTAGCTAGTTAAAGAGGAGAATATCCTTCCAAGATATGATTGTGATACAATCAATGGGTCAGCTAGATGGCATTCATTTAAGAGTTCCAATTCTAACACTTGGACTATATGGACTAGAGAGCTTGCATGTTTTTGTCAATTTTGTGTTGCAGGTGAATGGGAAGAATGCGAGAGTATGGAATGGGCTGAAGAATGGCAACACAAATCCTTAACACCTAGTGAGACACAATATCAAGATGTTAGAATAAATGAAGACCCAGATCATGCATTTGCATCAGAAGATTATGATCATATTTCAGACCTCATACAACCTGGTAATTTAATTCAATTTCTTGTTTATAACTTTAAATTATATATATTTTTATGTATTGTCATATAATTTATGATTGTATTTGAATTATAAATTCTAACAAGTTTTATTTCTACATGTACTTAAATTTGTTTTCTAGGACATGTGTATGTTGTTGTTGCACCTGAGGATAATGATGAGCAGGTTGAGTATTGCCCAGCTAGACGTGTAGAACCTAAGAAAAAGTTGATATGTGATCAAGTAGATGATGATGGTTTTCAGTATCCAATTGGGTCTGTTGTGGTAGTTGGCACATGGCTATGCAAATACTTAACAAGAAGGAATGGCTTACCAGCTTATGAAGACTACCAATCAGAAAAGAAGATTATACACTATTCTCATTTGGTGGTGGCAACAAACATCAAATTAGAAAGATACAAAGGTAGACCTACTAATAAGGTATTGTGGACACTTTCAGTAGAAGAGCATGAGGCAATCATAGACGCATTGCAGAAGAGAGAGGATGTAGATGGTACATTAGGTTGAATCAAATTTATATGCATGTAAGTTTGTGTTAATTGTGTGAACTCTTTTATATTTAATTATGATAAGTGTTTTTCTTTGTCCCTTTAACATTGTATTTGTCTACATTTGATACAATTTTGGTTTCATAAACAACATTGTATTAGTTATCTTGTTCTTAATGTTATTTTGTGCACATTGTAATTGTGTTACAATCATTCTAATTTTTTATGATATATTGATTTTATCGTAATCTCTTCATAGATTAATTGTAAGTTCTTGATTTTATTATTATTTTAAGAATAGGATGTTATTGTAAATTGAGATAATTATTTTATTGAATTACAAACTGTTGCACTATAAGATGATCAATCACAATGTTAAAATATAAAGTCATAAATAGATCATATATAATCACTAGAGGGCACCAAATCACAAAACAACATCACATATATAATCACTAGAGGGTGCCAAATCACATAACAAGACCTGATATCATAATAGCAACAAAATGACATAATAAAAAGTCATATATATAATCACATAACAATTCTCGATGACATAATAACAACTCCTGAAAAAATAATAACAAGGAAATGACATTAAAACAAGTCCAAATAACATAATAACAAGTCCCAGGATAACATAACAAGTGTCATCATAAAAAGTCCATAATACAATAACATGACATGATCTAAAATATATAATCTAAGAACTCTCGTGCATCTCATCTGCAGTCTTCTTCACTCCACGTGAAGGTGACTGAGATGAATCATCCTAGTGCACGTGGTCCTGAGATGCACCATCTTGTGTGTGTGTAGTATCAGTGTCTCCACCCTCTTGTACATTATTAAAAGATTTTACATGAGAAGAAGTTACTTGCATAATTCACTTATAAAGTAATTAACTACTGAAAATTTAAAATAAATTACCATACGACCGTGCTCTACAATGCCCTCACTAGTACGTGGAGGTCCACTATCATGAACAAGAAAAGTGGTTGTAGTCAAGTCCTGTAAAAAAAACATTGTACATCAATTTTGATAATCCCTATAAAAGCCAGGTACATAGTATAAACAAATTAGAAATTATTGTTTTAATCATCACCGCAAATGACAATGTCCACAGTTTCATCTGGCTCAATCCCATAGCCATACCAATACTGGTAGTGGTATCGACCTGAACAACATATATAAAGCATGAATCAAACTTGTAAATATACATAAATTATAAAGTATATATATAGACTACAAGTTTATCACAGAAAAGAATACATATGGTGTGTCATGTGCAGGCAAAGTAACGGATGGGTGAAGGCATACATGTGATGCACCATCAAACAATCCAGATGCCTACAATTGCAAAAAATAACGAACATGAATCAGAGTTGTACATAAATTAGTAAGCATATAAACACTTCAAATTAATGGATGAAAAACATACTAGTGGTATATGAGGCTGAGCCTCAGCGGTCGATGGGTCACGTGAAGAACTACCTACCTCGGTGCTACATGAAGCACCCCACAAAATTGAAAAAACATATCATACACATCAATACATTAAAAAATTTATTGTTTATTTTAAATGTACATATCAATACAATGTATCTAGATGAAAGTGCATACCGTAAATGGGGCACCGACATCTCTAGGTATCGAGGTAACATGATGTCGGTTCCTCAAAGATGTGGTATGATCCATCCTCTGTTCAGAAAAAATTGACTCATGTTATGGTTCATATGTGTATATATAAGGAATTTAATATTGCACTATAAATTATTTAAATAAATTTGTACCTCTATAGGCTGATCATCGTCTGCCCACAGGAGATCAACATATGAAGAGACAACATCAACATGTGCAGCCTCCTTGACATCATCATAACCACAATGGGTAGCATCAGCATCATCAAAATCACCATCTCCTCCAGGGGCATCCTCACTCTATGGACTCATACATACATTCTCGTAGCTCATGCAAACATGTGCTAATCTCGGGGCAGCCCTCACCTCGCACAACTGCTGTACCAAATTGCCCGACAGGGCCCTCAATGAACCAAGAGAAGAATCCACTGCTCGATGATGGGCAGGTGCTGGAATAATCGGTGCAGGAAGAGGAACCAAGGGATCATCGTGCACACAGTTTCTAACTCTATTACTCAATTTGGCCCCCGGCCTATCCTAGGGCATGTCTCTCCCAACCCCCTGAAATGATCTAATATCAAAGTAATTGGGTTTTTTTTACCCAATTCAAATTCGGCCCACAATTTTTTCAAAAAATACATGGGGACCTCATGATTGGAGTGTGGCAGATAGTCAAAGACCATCCACCACCACTCCCAAAAGTGTCTAGCTATGCCTAGGTGCCTACACCATCGAATTGAGATCCGTGGCTTCTTTTTATCTATCTCTTCACTCGTCTTAGGGTTCACAAAATATTGTTTCAAATCCATTTTTTGTTATTTTTAATTCATTGACTTGTTTGTATGTTAGGCCATCAGTGTAAAATGCACGCAATCCCTCCCTCCAACTACGATAGCTATCCAGCTCGCTATCTAAAGCCTATACAGACTATACAATCCCTTGCATACTATCTACAAGGTGTAACAGCTATGGAGGTGGATGCGGCTCACGTCTAATGGTATGGATATCTCTAATCAAAGAATCAATATTCCTCCTAATGGTCTACCTCAACTGATCGAGTGGAGGTGGAGGTGGAGGTGGCGCTAGACCTAATATCTCATCTATCTCAAACTCATCCATTATGTGAAAATAATCTGCATATATATACAAACATGAAAATTTACAATTACTATTTAATTTACATTTCACCTTCCAAAAAAACTTACAATTAAATACAATTTACCAACTTAAATGTAAAAAAAGGAAACTCACATAGATCTATATTATTAATAGGTGGGTCTATTTTAATAATAAGCATCATTTAAGAAATATTATCCACTTAAATCAAAGTATAAGAAATATTCTACAAAATAAAACATCATAATGCCCATGCAACTCAAACAATACTTTTTAACATCTAAAGATGCGTTAGTATAAGTTCCATCAAAATCATAAAAATAATCATGAGAGAGAGAGAGAGAATAGATAATGAATAAAATGACTCCACTAATTTAGATAATGAATAATCATCTCCTCTAGACTCCACTGAGGGCTCATTCTCGATTAAGATTTTTTTTTAGTTGGTATTTTGGGCCATCATGGTGCATTTCTATGTTTGTTATAGAGAGATGGATGATTACAATACCTATGATAGTTTTACTTTGGGACCCATAATAGTTGTCCATCTTGTCATGAGAGGCTTCTAATCATAGTTTAATGGTAGCGTTGTGTAGTTCATCTTTTCAAAGAAGGTAACTTCCATGGAATTACAATTTAGTACCCTTGCAATATTTAACCATTATCTTCAATTAGGCTACCACTTTATATTTTCAACTTGATAGGAATCGATTCAACTACTCTCTTTTGGTTTTAACTAAATCCATTAAAGTCATAAGTTATATCTATGAACTTGTCAATACATGTACTGCTTTGTTGTGTTCTTTGCTAGAATCATGGGATGATTTAGTGATCACAACTAGTAGTACTACACTAAGTTGAAACTTGAATAAATAGTAGGTTCTCTACACTTGGAGGAGTTAAAACAAAAAAAAACTCTAATTTTTTTAAAGTATGCATTGGTTATTAGAGGAAGGTAAAAGGATAAAGCAAAGAGAAAAAATAAGAAAAAAGACAAAGCTCCAAATCTAAAGTGAGATCTAAGTCTCTCAATAAATCCTATATTGAGCTTTATAATTATGTCAAGAAAATCCACATACAAATGAATGCAAGAAAAATATAACAAGAATGAATTAAATGATGATTTAGATTCAATAAATTATTAGGATGACAATAGTGATATAATTGTTATATATTTGGAATGCATATATGTGAGGATACATGGATGATTAAATATAGAGATTCTTTCCACATGACATTATATTTCTCATTGAGGCATAATTTTACATTTAGTGTAATATTTTTAAAGTTCAAAAACATCTTTAGATGCACATTGCGACATTGGTAGAAGGTGGACTTTGGGAGTAGTTGAAATTTAGTATAATAATGTCATTTTAGAAATAATTGGGATACTTCACCAATAATGTCACTTTGATGATAAGTTGAAACTTTGACGACTTTTTATGACACTTTAACAACACTTAATGTTACTTCAATAAGAGCTAACATTTAGTGGAAATCTATCACTTTGGTATCCATTGGACTTTATGGACATACTACCTCTAGGTTGGAATGTAATATCTAGCATCTCAATGACTCAAATTTAGAAAAAATGCTTTCATCAACCATGTTTTCAAAGAAAAATAGGAATGGCTACAATTTTTTCTTTGCTGAGCAGTATGAACAATTGAAAGCATTGTGTCCTATCAAGGATAGGGAGATCACTAAAATGATTGGTGATTCGTGGAATAATCTAAAAGAAGAAGAAAAATCCATGTTTTCAACAACCATGTTTTCAAAGCACAAAACTTTGGAAAGAATAAAGTTTAGTAGTAGGATTGTTCCACATGTTATTAAAAATATAGGGACTTGTAAACTCAAATTGGATATGGGATGTTGACATTAGGAAGTCTAACGTTGACTATGTATTTAGTCTATGTGGTGGTGCAATTAGTTGGATGAGTAGGTGACAGGTTGTGGTTTCTATTTCCACTATTAAGTCAAAGTATATAACATGTTATCATGTTTGTAAATATATAGTATATCTTTAGAGATTGGGATAAGTTAGGAAGTAGTGAGGATTAATAGTGATAGTTAGAGTATTATCAAATTTAAGAACCCTATTTTTTACACACACAAAAAAGCACATTCATAATCATTATCATTTTAAAGTTCAATTTAAACATCAAAACATAAATATATTAAACATATAACTTTTACAAAAGAATCCTATAATTAAATAGAACATTTAGAAATATAAATTTAAACATTCAAACTTTTACGCATGATTAAAATAGAGAGAGAGAGAGAGGGAGGGAGAGTAGGTAATTTGAGATACAACGAGTTGGATAGAGAATAGATAATGAGAGATAGAGAGTAGGTAATGATAGAGAGAGGGTAATGAAAGAGAGAGAGGGTAACATGTGTGTGTGTGTGTGTGAGAGAGAGAGAGAGAGGGGTAATGTGTGTGTCTGTGTGTGTGAGAGAGAGAGAGGGGGTAATGTGTGTGTGTGTGAGAGGGGGGGTAATGAGAGATTGAGAGAGAGAGAGAGTGTGTAATGACAGAGAGGGTAACGTGTATGTGTGTGAGAGAGAGAGAGAAGGGGGGTTTATTGTTTGTTAATTTTTTAGGGTTTGTTGTTCGTTTATTTTCTAAGGTTTATTGTTCATTTTTTTCTATCTAGGGTTTATTGTTCGTTTTTTTGTTCAGGGTTTATTGTTTGTTTTTTGTGTCTAATGTTTATTGTTCGTTTACATATATGTTTTTTGTTTTTTTCCTACGGTTTTAATTTATTTTTTTTTTTACTTTTCATGTTTTTTGCAATATTTAAAAACTAAAAACTATTTTAAATATAAAATTAAATAAAATAAAAAACATTTTTTCAAACTTTAAACACTAAAATTAAAAAATAACAATAAATTAACATTTTTTTTATGAAAAATAATAACAATAAATTAACATTTATTTATGAAAAATAATATAAATAAATAAAAAAGAATATAAAAAACAAAACTACGTACCTGGAAGGAGGTAAGAAATGGTCTGGGGGGTCAGCTAGGATGAAAAAAATGGGTAACCGTGCTCCTCTGAAACGTTTACCTGTTTTTGAAAAAGTGAAAATGATGTAAAATGGTTTTTTTTTTTTTTAAAAATACATTCAAGAAACGGGCGCCCGTATTTTTCAAATCGAGCACCTGATTTGAAAAAAATGGGTGCCCGTTTAGCTTCAGCCACCCAAACCAAAACGTGTGCACGTTTCCGAAAAACGTGCGCCCGTTTTTTAATGCCTTGGGCACCTGAAGCGAAACGGGTAAAATTGGGCACCCGAAGGGAAACGGGTGCCCGATTTGTAAAAATCGGGCACCTGTTTCTAGCGGCTCTTTTCCCAACCTGTGGACTTCCGCGGGATTGGGACCCAACTTTGTGCATTTACCCACACTCAGACCTGTGGAGCCAGGTGGAGTCAGTACCTTGTACTTGTAATTCCTGCATCATTGAACCACACATACATATATATACAAACACAGTAAACACACCGGTGAAGGAGTATCATGACTTTCCATGTCTCACAGAAATGAGGGACGAGAAATCATCTCCTCGCACCCCATACACTTTTCACACAACATGACGACATATACATAGTGCAACTCACATGTGAAGTAAATGTGTTAGTCCTTCGTTAGTAACACATAAATAAACTTAGCATTTCATCATTTATAAGATACAATGCAGAAGCAGAGTTTACAACTACTCATCAATAAGCAATAATGCATAATCATATTCACCAAATCACACCCTGAAGCATCATACCAGAATAACACATCACAATCATAATGAATCAACCATCCACTTAAGCCACAGAAAAAGTCAACCATGGTCAATGAGGTCAAAAAGGGTATGATTAGGGTAGGGCTACTACATCCTCCCCCTAGGGTTCGACTTACTCCTGTAAGTTGCAAGGCTAGGATGGAACAACAAAGACACCTAAGTCATCACACTCACATAACATAACCCAAAATCTTAACTTAACTTAAGGAGAATGCAATCCACAAAATCAATATACTAATGCATGAAAATCAACATCCAAGTCATCTATCTTAACATAAATATTTCCTACCTTTTCTAAATCAAATAGTTAACATTGGACAATCTTCCTCAGAATGCTACCTGCAACAAGTTAGTTTCACAAAATACAAATGGAAGTGCTACAGGAAATCCAAACTCAACCAATGAAACTACATGAAATACATATGAAATAAAAATACTAATATTACCTTCATGGTTTATGTCTCATTGTGTCCTAACTCCATTGTTCCTGGTTGCAGATGGTGTGCTCTCAGATAATGCACTGATAGCTTCCAGGATGGCATATGAAGAATGGACTGATAACTGGTAGTTAACAAATGCTATGATATGCAATACTACATGATTATGCTAAAATGATTATGCTAAAATGATTATGCTATATGATAATTGCTATTTTCTTCAAGATTAAAACTCACGAATACATAAGTTTTACAAATGATTTGCTTGAAAATGCACTTGAAGTCTAACTCTCTCTCAACTGAAGCTCTTGATTTTATAGACCTTGAGAGGATGAGATGATGTGGCTTAGATCAACGATCATGATCAGATCTATAAATTTGGATGGCTGTGAGCAAAGGTTAAGGTTGAGAGAAAGGGGGAAGGAGAAGACAAGTGTCACTCATCTCAACTTGACTAAATTGCTGACTGAGGGAATCTATTGATGGTTGGAGAAGATTTAGGCATGATAGGACAAGTGGACTCAAGTCCTTCCTAAGATGTAGGGGGTGTTGGAGAGAATATAGAAGATGGTTATGAAATATGTGTACGTACACAATATTCATTTAATTTGGTGGTTGAAGGTAAATGATGAATTAATATTTAAGAAATATTAATTTCCTTAGCCACATGTTGGATGAGTTGGCAAAGGGAAGATGAAGTGGAGATGGAAGGTGAGTTGGAAAAGAGATTAAATAATTTAAGAAATTATTTAACATTTGAGACTATAGGATAGGAGAATAACCATTAAATATTAGATATTTAATTGATTGAAGGAGATAACTAAATATTAGATATTCAATTAACTTGGTTAGAGGAATAATTAAACATTAGATATTTAATTATTTTAGAGGAATAAAATAGATGAATTAATTAATAAATTATTTCAATTAAATTAATTAATAGAAAGACATTAAATGAATTAAATAAATTAATCTTTTCAAATTAACTATTTAATAGAAGAATAATTATTAAATAAATATAAAATATTTATTTAATTGCTCATAGCCATTTTTATGTGTATACATTTTGCCCCTCTTTGAAATGATGTCAAGACAACATTGTTTCAAAGATTAAATCAAGTCTCGATAGTACGCCTGGCAAAGATTAAAAATCCTGATTGTGTGCCCCCTCGGGAGATTGATCGTGAAATTGTTGAAAACTTTGGTTTGAACGATTGATCTCATGATAATTGATAAAAAGTTCCATCAATTAAATTCATTTGTAAAAAACAAATTAAATTGCCCCATTGAATATCATTAATTACTCTTTCAAATAGTAAATATAAAATTAACCAAGGTTAATTTTAATTTCATTGTTATCCTTGTCAGCTTGTGAAGAAAATTGTCTTGGTGAGGTGGTGAAATGGTGATTCTTGTGGAGAACCATCGATTTGAGCGTGTTCGACGATATCAGCAACCTCCTGAGTATGGGTATCTGGTATATTTAGCACATATGCAATTAGGTTTAGCGCATTTGCTCATGATAGCGCATATGCTCATTAGGATAGCGCATATGTTAAGGATGTTAGCGCATATGCATCGGCTAGTGCTTATGTGTTGTTTGTTAGCGCATATGCATTGTTTGATAGTGCTTTTGCATGTTTTGCACATTTGTGCATAGGGTTAGCGTGTTTGTTGATTTAGTTAGCGCATATGCTTTGTTTAGCGCTTATGTTCAATAGGATAGTGCTTATGCTCAAAATTTGATGTTTTTGATAGATGCAAAAGCTAAAATAACTTTGATGATTAGATTTAACATGTTTGATGCGCGTGCATGATGAATAGGGACTTGATTGATTGATGTTGTCGGATAGATCGATTTGATTTGTTTTGATAGATTATCTCTAAGAAACCGATTTAGTTTCTAATGCAAGAGCTTAGCAGAGTTTTGATTGAACTCAATGATTGATAGAAAACCATGGTTGATAGGTTTTTAAATGATTTGATAGCTTAATTTGTTTCAGTTTGATTTGATAGATTAGGTTGCTTCAATTTGATTTGATTGATTTGATAGCGTAAATTACTTCAGTTTGATTTGATTGATTTGATTGCGTAAATTGCTTCAGTTTGATTTGATTGATTTGATAGCATAAATTGCTTCAGTTTGATTTGATTGATTTGATAGCGTAAGTTGCTTCAGTTTGATTTGATTGAGTTGATAGATTAGTGATCACTTTGATTTGATAGATAGATAAGTGATGATTGATCTAATTCTCTCAAAAAATAGGAGAAACTTGATGTTCTCTAGTGTCGGGAGAAATTACTGGAAGTACGACATTTAGTGCCAGAGCTAACACAGGCAGAGGTTAGACATATAGATGTCTGTGGTTTACGCCATTTGTTGTATATGCCTAAGATTACGCATAATAGAGGATAGTTGACGGTATTAGCCGAGAGATGGCACAGTGAGCATAACACTTTCCACTTGCCCACGGGTGAGATTAGTGTGATGCTCGAGGATGTCTATAGGATTCTGCACATCCCAGTGACTGGCGAGTTAGTGCAGTATGATTTTTAGGATCGTGTTGGGACAGAGGCTTGCAGAATCATTTTTGTTGATGAGAGCATCTCTAGAGGAGAGATCCGATGGGAGGATATGGTTATGTATTACGAGACTCTCTCTGTGATTCTTGCTGGTTTGATTAGAGGATTTATTTGTCCTGATAGGCGTTCATGAGATTTTGTTGTTGGATGGGGTGAGATTCTCCTGAGTATGATGCAACATCGGAATCGATATGCTTTGGGTGTTTGTATGTTGGCTAATTTATATCATGATCTTCATCAGATGGTGTATGATGAGAGTGCTAGTTTGTCTACAGGATGCACATTATTGCAGATCTGGTGCTGGGAGAACATTGCTATTACTTGGCCTATCCATCACAGAGTTCGTGGAGAGAGGCAGCCATATGTGTACTTTTATGCAGGTATCCTTACTCAGCATAAGCTAGGTAAGATGGAGTATTGGCGTTGGGTGCTTGATTCATTGGATAGTATCACTTGGAAACCATATGTTGATTGTGAGCCATGGATGGATGATGCATGGGCATTACCATTTATTATGCAGAGTCGATGTCTCATTGGTCGGAATCCTTACATTATTGAGTGACAGTTGATTAGTCACATTCTTAGACAGTTTGGGATCATCCAACCTATGCCTACTAGTGTGATGATATATGCTCGGCGGTACAGAGATAGGCGAGATTGGGGACCTTCTTTGTCATTTGAGATTGTTCGCACAAAGTTTCTTGCTACTCTGAGACTGGCTTATGATATGAGATTGCACATTCTTGATCCTGGGGTTACTACAGAGTATGCTCAGTACATACTATCTCATCCATTTCCTCGTATTAATGATCCAGCAGATCCTCCTCCCAACTCAGGAGATGAGGATGATGATTCAAATGATCTAGTTTTTAGGAGATAGAGATAGAGATGAGAGCTCAGAGCTACTCAGGAGGTCGGGGGAGGTGGAGATGAGGGTGGGGATGGAGGTGGTGGTGGTAGGAGACCTGGACGGAGGGGAGGTCGACTGAGAGTTTGTGGAGGACCGTTTGGACCAGTTGGTAGGATTGGGAGACCGTGTCCTATGGGTGGGAGAGATGTTGGACGAAGTGGGAGGGATACTGGCAGGGCAAGGATGAGATCACCAAGAGGGTTGCCATTGACAGGAGGAGGCAGGATGACTGGACTGGATGGGGGTTGCGGGAGAGGCATTGACTTTGATCATATTCAACCAGAACCTAGAGTTATTTCAGCTCATGGTGGAGAGGATGAGGATCCAGAGGATCATGTTCCACTTATTAGATGACGGGTTCTAAGAGCTACTCGGACTGAGATGCCAGCAAGTGGTCAGGGAGGTGGTGAGGAGGGGATTGGGGTTCATGCACTACAATAGGATTTGTCAAAACAGGTTGCACCAGAGCATGACATTCCAGAGAAGGTTGCACCAGAGCATGATATGCCAGAGTAGGAGACCATTGATAGTCTTACAGCACATATTGATCAGTTACGAGCACAGGTACAGACTTTCATGGCTGAGAGGGATAGAGTTGTTAGGAGACAGCAGGATACTCAGGGCCTTCTTGATCATATTCAGCAGGTTGAATCAGGTACTCTCTCAGCTGACACTGTTAGAGCACTAGTTTGGGCCGAGAAGGAGAGTTCCCGTTGGCGACGACTATATGAGGAGGTAGTCATAGAGAGCTAGAGAGCAGGTAGTTATCATACCATCGTGTTGATGGATACTAGCAGTGGTGGGGTCATGGGACCTCCTTAGAGGAGTGGTGGTCATGGGAAACGGGTATCTGGAGGATCTTCTCGCCCATAGCCACAGAGAAGGACAGAGGCAGGTGGTAGTGGTACAGACAGTCTTGACTTGATTTGGGGGGCACTTGTATTGTTTATTTGATATCATTGTATACTTGGACTTTTTATTATTTTATGATGATCTATATGCAAACATGGACTCTATATGATGATGATTTTATATGCATTGATTATATGGATGCAGTGATTATATGGATGATGATATGATGATGATTTATCTTTCCTTGCTTTATGACAATGATCTAGATGATGCAATGATAGTTTTCTTTTTTTGATTTTTGATTTTGATTTTGAAGACCTTGGATGTAAATGAAAATGATTATTTAACTTAAATGATGCAATGATCTATATGGAAATGCAAAGAATGATTATGCAATATGCTAGTCGAATGTTTTTGATTTTTTGATGCAATTTGAAAATGATGTGAAAATGCAAATGCAATGATTGATTGTTTATATGATTATGAGTCTAAGTGCAAAGATGCAATTAAATGAGATGAAATGATAATGCAAATAATAATGATGATACACTATGTGATTAATGAAATGCCCTTAATTGAATGCAAATTAATGCAATGATTAAAATACAACTAAATGAAATGGATGATGATTAAAATGATTCTAAAATGAATGCACCTATGATGATCAAATGCAAATTATTTTTGTTTGTCCAAGTATACTCAATCTTGATTTATGATCATTGATCTGTGAATGAAATGAAATGCTTATAATGCAACTGACAATGAATGCTTATAATACATATGAATAATGAGCTAATCTAAAATGATCTAACTAAAAATTATACTGCCATT
Source organism: Cryptomeria japonica (assembly GCF_030272615.1). NCBI lineage: Eukaryota > Viridiplantae > Streptophyta > Pinopsida > Cupressales > Cupressaceae > Cryptomeria > Cryptomeria japonica. Next base: position 382,157,169 of record NC_081409.1, read on the forward strand.
CTTCATATGCTATCTTGTAACAGTGCTTGATTTCATCATTGAGCTTTAAAATGTTGTAAGAAAATACAAGCAACTTGACATTAAGATTCAAGATGGCTTGAGTATTTCTTACATGGATTTTGATATAGCAAGTTAATACAAGCAACTTGATATAATGAGTCAAGTTGACCTGAATATTGCTTGCAGAACAGACAAGGATTATCTCTTTTCATGCATGACTTGGAACGTCCTCCTTCATCTTTTGTCGATCATATCCTGAGACAAGTACATACTTTAGTAAGAGATAAACCATAGATACCAATAAAAGAAAATAACCATGCCCCATCATAGCTTCTCTAGTCATAGACATCCTTGAGTCGCATAGAGTACATGATTAGCAATAAAATCGAGATATAAACATTGAATCTTGTATGTCATTCACATGTTCTTATGGTCATTAACTGATATAATCATCTTGATGAATGATCTTTGATAATCCTTTATTACTTGTTGATTGATTCTTTAGTTTTCTGAGTTTCATGATTCAGTTGTTGATGAAATGCCTTGATTTTTGTTGCTTTGTTTCTCATTATCTGTCAAAACCCTAGGTGTTTTTGGTTTTTCTAAGTTTTTTGAATGTTTTGGATTTTCAGAGATTTCAAAAGATCACCTTAGCAAAAGGAATTAGGATTTTTCCCCCAACGGAAACAAAAAATTATTATGGATGTATGAATTGATCGAGATCCAAACCATGGAGGGATACAAATGCAGATTGATTGATTCTGATAAAATCCAAGACAGTGACTATGACATGTGTATCAAAGATTGATAATTGTTGGTAAACTGCATATTTTCAACTAAATGGTTCAGAGCAATGGATGTGAAAGATGGAATGGATAAGCTAGGATATGATGGAAGTGATAGATTGGATATGATGATGTGGATAGGTGCACAAAGAGATCTCATAGATGGAGGAACTCACTTTTTAGATAGCGCCTATTTACCAGGTTTTCACCATCTAAATTTCTTGCATTTTTTTCACTTTTCATATTTTGATTTTTAGGGATTTTTTTGCTTTTTGGATGTTTACTGATTTTTTTTAGGACTTTATATGATTTTTATTGATTTTGTTTCAGGACTTTATATCTCAAACATAGAATTTTTTGAGATGGATAGAATTGATAGGTTCATCAAACCAATCACCTTCAAGGGTAGATAACTTGTATGCTCCTGATCCATATGCTGCTACTATGACAAAAGGTCCTAGCCAATTTGGTTCAAATTTTCCCTTCTTGTCTCGATCTTGCTGATTTCTTTGATTCTCCCTTAGAACTATATCGCCAATTTGAAAAATGTGTGGCTTGACCCTATGGTTATAACTTCTTTCCATTCATTGTTGATATACTTTTAAATGATCTGTTGCATTTTGGCAACGTTCCTGATTCAGTTGAAGTTCCTAGAGTCGAGAGACTCATTGTTCTTCTTCTGGTATAAGACCTTGCAAGGATACTCGTATAGAAGGTATCTCTACTTCTATAGGTAATATGGCTTTTGATCCATATACCAAACAATATGGAGTTGCCCCTGTTGGAGTGCGGATACTAGTTCGGTATGCCCAAAGAGCAGGATTTAGCTGAATGTGCCAGTCTTTTCCAGCTTCATTGACTTTTTTCTTCAAGATTTTCAAGATAGTTTTGTTTGATGCTTCAACTTGGCCATTTCCCTATGGATAAGATGGAGTAGAAAACCTATGTTGGATATGAAATTGTTCACATAGCTCCTTCACATCCTGATTTTTGAATGGCCTTCCATTATCAGTGATAATGGTCATAGGAACTCCATAGTGACAGATTATATAATTCAAAATAAATGATGATATTTGTTTTCCTGTCACTATTGTTAAAGGAACTGCTTCAATCCATTTAGTAAAATATTCAATAGCAATCAAAATAAACTTATGTCCATTAGAAGATGAGGGATTTATCTTTCCTACCAAATCAAGGCCCCATTGAGAAAATGGCCATGATCCTGTCACAGGATATAACTCTTATGCTGGTGCATGAATGAGATTCCCATATATCTGACATTGTTTGCATTTTCTGGCATATGTGAATGAATCTCTCTCCATAGTAGTCCAATAGTAACCCATACGAAGAAGTTTATTAGCCAATGTTAAACCACTTGAGTGTGTGCCACAAATACCTGCATGAACGTCGTTAAGAACTTTCTCAAATTCTTCTTGTTCAAGACATCTCAACAAAGTACCATCTAGACCATGCCTATATAGGATATTAGAAATAATAGTATAGTGAGAGGACTGAAGGATAAAATTCCTTCTCTAATTGCGAGATAAGTCAAGAGGAAGGATATTTTCTTTTAAATATTGATAAGTTTGACCGTATGAGGATTGACTGGTCTCTGATATATGGCAAGTTCGGTAGGCATGTTGGGATTGAATGGTAGGGGTTAATATATCTTCCATGAGAAATTCATAACATTGTTGATTCTCCTTATTTTGCAAGAGAGATGCTATTGTAGCCATTGCATCTGCTACTTTATTCTCATTTCTTGGAATCTGAGTGAATGATATTTCTTTAAAGTGTTCTTTAAACTCCTCTACCAGCTGTTTGTATGGCATGAGCTTATCATCCTTAGTTTGATATTCATCATTTATTTGATTGATGATAAGTTACGAATCACTATAGACATGTAGTTCTTTGATGTTCCATTCAATGGTCATTTTAAGCCCAATAGCCAATGCTTCATACTCTACAGTATTATTGGTGCATGAAAACCGCAGTCTATATGATTTCGGAATTGTGTGTCCCTGAGGTATGATGAAAAAGATTCCTACGCCTAATCAATATTGTGTATAATAACCATCAAAGTACAATTCCCAAAAGTTTGTACTTACTGTCAAGATATCTGCATCAGGAAATTTGATGTGCAAAGGCATGTCATTTTGTAAAGGTGCATCAGCCAATTGATCAGTGATGACTTGTCCCTTGATAGCTTTTCGGTCAACATACTCTATATCAAATTCACTCAATATCATAACCCATTTGGCTAGTCTCCCTGTCAAGGTTGACTTGCTCAACAAATATTTGAGTGGATCTATCTTTGCTATTAGTTTCGCATAATGAATCAACATATAATGTCGCAACTTTTGAGTTACAAATACAACTGCTAGACATGTCTTTTCTATTAAGGAATAATTTAATTCATAACCAACAAGCGTTCTACTGATATAATATATTGCTCTTTCTTTTCCTTCTTCATCATGTTGAGCTAGGAGAGCTCCTACTGATACATTTGTTGATGAGATATAGAGCAACAATGGTTTCCCTTTGGTTGGTGATACCAATACTGGAGGACTCATAAGATATTCTTTTATTTGCAAGAAACCTTCTTCACATTTTAGATCTCATTTGAATGGAATATTTTTAAGTACAAGATGGGTGAATGGAAGACATCTATCTGCTAATTGAGAAACAAATATCTTGATTGATTGCAATCTTCCTTGTGAAGATCACAATTGACTTATGTTCCTAGGTTACTCCATCTCCATGATGGCTTTGACCTTTTCAGAATCTACTTCAATTCCATGAGCTGATATAATGTACCCAAGGAGCTTTCTAGAGGTTACCCCAAATGCACATTTCTTTGGATTTAATCTCAATTGATATATTTCCACCCTGTCAAAAATCTTGATTAAGATGTTCATGATGAATCAATGATGAACAGTTAGTACCAAACCGGTACTAAGGGGGGGGGGGAATCAATACTGATAAAAACACTTTTCCTTGAACTGATTTGACTGAGAACCCTACACTTTGACTGGCAAGCAATAACACCGGTCTGAACCAGATTACTACCAGTTAAACACAGTGAAAGACATAAACCGGTAACTCAGCTTTCCACACAATCTAACATCTTATTTCCACATCACCCATATGCATACACTAGTAATACTTTGACAGAAATGTAAAGACTTACAGGTTCAACATGCTTTACCGCTTAACAGAGAATAACAAAGCATCATATGAAAAGCATCACACATAACACACATATTTTTTCATGTGGAAACCCAACTAGGAAAAACCACGGTGGGAATGAATACCCACAAGTTGTTCTTTGAACCCTTTTGAAGTCCGCTCTGTTAGGAGCCTAGTCCGGTTAAAGAATTTACAATAGGTTCTGTTAGGAACCGATCCTTCTAGGGATCACCTAGTCAAGGGATGGCTAACATACCCAGTTAAGGGTTAAACCCGGTTAAAGGTTACCTTATTAGAGGATTTTTAGAACTCCATGATTTTGAGTCACCCTGTTAAAGGATTTACAGCAAGCCGGTTAAAGCTACCCTGTTAAGGGATTTTCCAACTGTTGAAGTGGTTAGAGCTCAACAGGTATTACAACGATCTGGTAACAATACTCAATGCCAATGCAGATCCGCTTCAATTCCTTCCTTCTGCACTCACACTCTATAGGTATCTATTCTCATATCCGGTCTAGCAAGAATCATGTATCTTTGCACTTAGATACACACACAACATTTGCCAACAACCTCAACATGAAAACAACATCGACCTTATAGGAAACAGATAGGTCAGTAGCATAAACCCTAAACCCTAAACATTTAGGTTAAGAAATTCAGTCGGTTCAATCCTAATTATTGATCATATTGCATTGATTATAACAGTCTTGAACAGATCTCAAGACGTTCTCTATCGTTCTTTCTTCACCGCTTCTTGGAGGTTGATAACCCATCACGCATTCTCCATCATTTACAGAGACTTCACACATTATCGAGGTAGATAGGATCAATCTCCTTCATGCAAGATCCTTCACGCGCACAAGGCTAACGTGGCAACACAATCTGTTCTTCATTATAATGCTAACACATCACATAATGTCATTGGTTGAATCACATAGGCATAGAACACTTCAACCTGAAACCCTGGAGCTAAGACTACCAACCAGTAGTCATACCATATGAAACCTTGATACAAAACATTCCATATACCAGTTCACATTCCAACATACCGGTTCACTTGGACAAACATACCGCTTCACTTTTTCACATATACTGGTTCACATTTCAACATACCAGTTCACTTGGACAATGCTTACTTCAATATACCAGTTCACTCTTCATCATATTGACATCAATGACAACATACAATATCATCATGTCAATATATGCCAACAATCTCCCCCTTTGGCATTGATGGCAATATACAAAGATATCTCTGAGCTTCACAACTTCTCCCCCAATACTGCAAATATCTTCTCCACTTCACATCTTCTCCCCCTTTGACAACAATGCCAAAGTGAAGGCATAGGAATCTATGTTCTACTATGTTGCTCCCCCTAAGGAGTAGCATCCTTGAACACACCAATCCTGAGAAAAATATATCAATGTAAGTCATGACTGATGTGGAGCACACACCTTTAGTTCACCTCTTGAAGGAGCAGCACCCCTAATTCACCTCTCAAATAGGTAAAGGTATCCTTCGGTAGAGGCTTGGTGAATATGTCTACTAACTGCTCCTTACTGGAAACATGTTCCAGTACAACTTCTTTGTTCTGAACCTTTTCCCTTAAGAAATGATACTTAAGCTCAAAGTGCTTGGTTCTAGAATGTAAAACCAGATTCTTGGAGATGTTAATCGCACTTGTGTTGTCAATAAATATACTTACTGGTTCAGATACAGGAACTTTAAAGCCATTTAATACATGCTTAATCCAAATTGTTTGGGTGCGGTTCATAACTGCTGCAACATACTCCGCTTCTATTGTAGACTGAGAGATACATCTCTATTTCTTACTCATACATGAGACTAGTCTTCCACCAAGAAAGAAAGCACCACCGGTTGTGCTCTTCCGGTCATCCACATTACCATCCCAGTCAGCATCTGTAAACACTTTCAGGTTTAAATCATTACTGTATGGATACCATAATACATAGTCAATAGTTCCCTTCAGATATCTCAGAATCCGCTTGACTGCTACCAAGTGGGATTCTCTTGGGATTTTCTGGAACCATGCAGCAATGCCCACTACATGTGCAATGTCTGGTCTACTATGTACTACATAGTGCAATTTGCCAATCATTGATTGGTATAAATCCTCATTTACCAACCCTAAGTCATCCTCTTTGGATAATTCACAACCGGCCACCATCGGTGTACCAACCGGTTTGTTGTCTTCCATGCCAAAGGTCTTCAACACCTCTTTGACATATTTGGACTGAGTGATAAAGATTCCATCTTTCATCTGTTGAATTTGTAGTCCAATGAAGAACTTAATCTCCCCTATAAGTGACATCTCAAACTCCTTTTTCATCTCATCTGCAAAATCATGACTCATCTTGTCATCTCCTCCAAAGATTATGTCATCAACAAATACCTCATAGATCAGAATCTGATCTCCTTCTAACTTCAGGTAGATATTACTATCCACACTTGTTCTCTCAAATCCAATCTTCACAAGATGGGAGTGCAAGCGTGCATACCATGCTCTGGGTGCCTGCTTTAGTCCATACAAGGCCTTATATAGCCTACACACCATGTCACTGTCTTCTGATAGGGCAAACCCATATGGTTGCTCTATATACATCTCCTCTTCTAGTATTTCATTCAGGAATGCAGATTTTACATCCATTTGATATACTTTGAATCCCTTGAATGTTGCATATGCAAGAAGCATACGAACTCCTTCCAATCTGGCTATTGGAGCAAAGCTTTCTCCATAGTCTTCTCCTTCTTCTTGGGCATATCCTTTACACACTAATCTGGATTTGTTTCTAACCACTGAGCCATCTTCATTTAGCTTATTCTTGAAAACCCATTTGGTGCCAACTACATTTTTATGCTCCGGTCTGGGTACCAAAGACCATGTACCATTATTTTCTATCTGGTCAAGTTCCTCTTCCATTGCCTTGATCCAGTCTTCATCTTGGTGTACCTCTCTGAATGTTTTAGGCTCAGATTCAGAGATCGTGCAAGAGTTTTCTCTGATCTTTCTTCTTGTAAGAATTTCGGCATCCTTATCTCATATGATCTGCTTTGGATCATGATTCAGCTTTACATACCTAGGAATGATCTTAGTTGTTTCCTCTTGCTTTTCTTCTTCATCCTCATCTTCATTAGCATCAGCATCAGCATCCATTGGTGTAGGAGCACTGTTACTGGTGCTTGGTTGTTTTGCAACTGGTTCCTAGAAGGTTACTACCAGTTCATCTCCCTCTTGCTTACTATCAGTTTCCTCAGAATTCTCAGATGTTTCATCAACTCTAACATTGATGCTTTCAACAATTCTCTGAGTCCTATTGTTGAAACATTTGAGAGCTTTAATCTTTATGGAATACCCTAGGAATATTCCCTCATCACATTTAGCATCAAACTTGCTCTGATGTTCACTCCTCTTGATATAACATCTACTACCAAACACTCTGAAGTAGCTTACCATTGGTGTCTTACCGGTCCAATACTCATAAGGTGTTTTGTCCTTACCTTTTTTAATGAGTACCCGGTTCATTGTGTAGACTATAGTGCTCACCGCTTCTCTCCAAAAGGTGTGAGCAACCTTTCCTTGGATCAACATAGTTCTAGCTGCTTCAACCACAGTCTGACTGTTTCTCTCTGCTAGGCCATTCTATTGTGGAGTTTGGGGGGTAGACAGTTGCCTCTTGATGCCATTCTCTTCACAATATTTATTGAATTCACCGGAAGTGAATTCTCCTCCTTGATCAGTTCTTAAGCACTTAATCCTCTTACTGCTTTCTTTTTCTATAAGTGCTCTGAAGGCTTTGAACTTTCCAAAAGCTTCAAATTTGTCCTTTAAGAATGTGACCCACGTCATTCTTGAGCAATCATCAGTAAGAATCATAAAATACCTATCTCCCTGCACACTCCTAGTTTTCATAGGACCACACAAATCAGTATGCACAAGATCAAGTAAATTGTCTGCAATGAAAGGTTTACCTTTGAAGATTGAGGAAGACATTTTCCCCAGTTGACACTATCTACACAAAGGATTTTACGGTTTTCTCAGCATAGGCAATCCTCTAACTGCCTTGATCTTACTGGCCTTCACAATATTGTCAAAGTTTACATGGCATAGTCTCCTATGATATATCCAACTATCCTCAAACTTATCCATTAGACATGTACTGACATTAGCATTTAGCCAAAATAGGTTACCTTTGGTTTGCATACCGGTAGTCATCAGTTCACCATTCTTTCCCTTTATTTTGCACACTCCATTTTCGAATTCCAGAGTGAGTCCATTATCATTCAGTTGAGCAACACTCAAAAGGTTGTGTTTTGAGAACCTCTACCCAATACACATTGTCAGCATTGCTTCTTCCATTCAGAGAGATGGACCCTCTGCCTTTTACCATACATGGTGCATCATTACCAAAATGAACCACACCACCATCATACTCTTCCAGAGATAGAAACTTACTCCGGTCACCAATCATATGGTGAGAACAACCACTATCAATAATCCACTCATTGGAATCATCAAAGCGGGAGACAAGAGCCTTCTTGTCTAACACATCTTCCTTGACCGCTACAAACACAATATATTCATTTTCTTCATCTTCTAATTCCTCATCAATGATACCTTCATCAACTGATACAAAACAATTTCTCTGGTTTCCTCCTTTGAACTTCTTGAACCTCTCCAGTTTATCCTTGTTGTCACCATTAGGGCAGTTTACAGCAATGTGTCCTATTCGGTTACAAGAAAAGCATTTCAAAGAAAGCTTACCTTTGTATTTACCGGTTCCCTTGGGAAGTCTCTTGGCAAGAAGAGCTTCAAAATCCATCAGGATCTCCTCATCATCCATTTCTCTACTTTGTCTTGGTTCACCACTAGTACTAGCTTCTTTGCCTTTTCTAGATGGTGCAATAGATGCTTTGAAGGCTGAGTCAGTCTTCTGAATAATTCCATCATAATTATTTAGCTCATAAGCTGTTAACTTTGTAATGATGGAGTCCAGAGATACTTTTGTCTTGTCTACAAACCTCAACTCCTGAATAGCTGCAACCCTTATTGCATAGACCGATAATAAGGATCTCAAAACTTTGCTAACAACAATGGAATCTTCCATTTTACCACCTGCACTCTTGATGTCTCCAACAACAGTTTTGATTCTTATTCCATATTGTTGAATGGTCTCTCCTTCAATCATCTTCATGTCTTCAAACTTTCCCCTAAGGCTTTCTTCCTTAGCTTGTCTCACATATTCATCACCGCCATAGATATTCTCAAGGGCATCCCATACTTCTTTGGGATTCTCTTTGTCCTGAACATCAATAAACTCAATGTTAGATAAACTGCTAATTTGGGCTTCCATGACTTGCCCATTCTCCTGAATCTCTCTCTTTTGATCATCGGTGAGAGTACCGATAGGGATAACATAAGCATTCTCAACATAGCTCCAATGTTGAGCACCCATGCTTCTGATGTATATCTTCCTTCTATCCTTCCATATTTTAAAGTTGTCTCTGTTGAACTTTGGACCTTCCCTCTTCATCATTAGAGTAGGATCTTTACCTCAAGCCATTAAGCTTACAACACAGAGGACCTAGAGGATGCTCTGATACCAATTGATGAATCAATGATGAACAGTTAGTACCAAACTGATACTGAGATGGGGGGGTGAATCAGTACTAATAAAAACACTTTTCCTTGAACCGGTTTGACTGAGAACCCTGCACTTTGACTGGCAAGCAATAACACCGGTCTAAACTAGATTACTACCGGTTAAACACACTGAAAGACATAAACCGGTAACTCAGCTTTTCACACAATCTAACATCTTATTTCCACTTCACCGATATGCATACACTGGTAATACTTTGACAGAAATGTAAAGACTTACAGGTTCAACATGCTTTACCGCTTAACAGAGAATGACAAAGCATCATATGAAAAGCATCACACATAACACACATATTTTGTCACGTGGAAACCCAACTGGGAAAAACCATGGTGGGAATGAATACCCACAAGCTGTTCTTTGAACCCTTTTGAAGTCCGCTCTGTTAGGAGCCTAGTCCGGTTAGAGACTTTACAATAGGTTCTATTAGGAACTGATCCTTCTAGGCATCACCCAGTTAAGAGATGGCTAACATACCCAGTTAAGGGTTAAACTCGGTTAAAGGTTACCTTGTTAGAGGATTTTTAGAACTCAATGATTTTGAGTCACCTATTAAAGGATTTACAACAAGCCGGTTAAAGCTACCCTGTTAAGGGATTTTCCAACTATTGAAGTGGTTAGAGCTCAACAGGTATTACAATGATCTGGTAACAACACTCAATGCCAATGCAAATCTGCTTCAATTCCTTCCTTCTGCACTCACACTCTGCAGGTATCTATTCTCATATCTGGTCTAGCAAGAATCACGTATCTTTGCACTTAGATACACACACAACATTTGCCAACAACCTCAACATGAAAAACAACATCAACCTTATAGGAAACAGATAGGTCGGTAGCATAAACCCTAAACCCTAAACATTTAGGTTAAGCAATTCAGTCGGTTTAATCCTAACTGTTGATCATATTGTATTGATTATAACAGTCTTGAACAGATCTCAAGACATTCCCCTTCATTCTTTCTTCACCGCTTCTTGGAGGCTGATAACCCATCACGCGTTCTCCACCATTTATAGAGACTTCACACATTCCCGAGGTAGATAGGATCAATCTCCTTCATACAAGATCCTTCATGCACACAAGGCTAACATGGCAACACAGTCTATTCTTTATTACAATGCTAACACATCACACAATGTCATTGGTTGAATCACATAGGCAAAGAACACTTCAACCAGAAACCCTGGAGCTAAGACTACCAACCGGTAGTCATACCCTATGAAACCTTGATACAAAACATTTCATATACCGGTTCACATTCCAACATACCGGTTCACTTGGACTAACATACCGCTTCACTTTTTCACATATACCGGTTCACATTTCAACATATCGGTTCACTTGGACAGTGCTTACTTCAATATACCGGTTCACTCTTCATCATATTGACATCAATGACAACATACAATATTATCATGTCAACATATGCCAATAGTTGAAATGTTCTTGTCTTGTATGAGATTTTGCAAGTAGGTCATCGACATAATCTTCCATAAATGTATGCATCATATCATGGAAAATTGTCGTCATAGCCCTTTGATAAGTTGCTCCTGCATTCTTAAGCCCAAATGGCATAACATTCTAGCAATATGTTCCCCATGCACAGGTGAAAGTTGTCTTTTCTTGATCTTTAGGTGTGATTCTTATTTGATTATATCCTGAGAAGCCATCCATTAATGAAAACATCTCATGCCCTGCTGACAAGTTCATATTATATCAATGTTTGGTAGCGGGAAATCATCTTTTGGACATGCTTTATTCAGATCTCTAAAATCTATACAAACTCTTATGCTTTTATCTGGTTTGGACATTGGTACAATACTTGAAACCCATTTTGGATAAGCAACAGGTCTTATAAAACCCACTTCTAATAGTTTCTTCAGTTCAGTTTTTACAAGAAGAGTAATGTGTGGATGCATCTTTCTTAGCTTATGCTTAACTGGTTTTGCTTTGAAATCCACATTAAGATGATGCATAATAAAATTTGGATTAAGTCCTGGCATATCTACATAGGACCAAGCAAAATTTATTTGTCTTTGCTTAAAGAATTCCATGTATTCTTTCCTCTCTTCTTCTGATAATGAGGCAGCATAATGAAGTATTTTAGGATCCTTTGATGTATTAATGTTTACTGCTTCTATTGGTTCTATCAGGATAACAGATCTCTCTTGAAAATGTGCAGGAAGAATGTCAAACTTTCCATCTTCTGGTTCCTCAAAGAGGTTCTCACCATCAGATATGTCCTTTATTTTCTCTTTTGATTGATCGAGTGTTGCCATGAAATGGTTTTCAATAATGGGTCTCTTTCCTTGTTTTATTTCGCTTTTGCAGAATCAAGTAATGTTTCTCATAGTCAAGAGAATGCCAAACTCTCCTAACTAATATGACCCCATATCTTAGGTGCGATGGGTTTGACAGCATTAAGGTACACGACTAAGTCATGATCATTGGAAAAGACATTTAGTTCAGGGTTTTCTAAATTATCCCAATGAATTAGTTCAGGATGAAGAAGGGGTAAATCGTAATAATTGTTATCATTAGGTGTTTCAACGTTCATGACATAATGATCATAATTTGGCATAGAATAGGTACTGTCATAGATTATATGTTTTTGAGAATTGCCTTTCCCAAGCATCTCCCAATTAGTTCTAACAAAATCAGTATTAGTATTTTGTAGTTCACACTCAAGTGGTTCTTCAATTGACGTTTGTCCCTTAAACGAATGGATTATATCAACACACACGTCTTTAATACTGCAAATTTCTTCTTGATTGACCTCATTCGCATTTTGGAGTTGACATACTTTTGTACATGATAAAGAGGATTCTTTTGCTAGATTTTGTCTCCTTTCAAACTAAGCTTATTTTGGACTAATAGTCAATCCAACCTGACTATCTCTTAATTCTTCTATGATTTTGCCACATCTGGATACATCTTGTTCCTCTTTTGATGAAAATCTTATATTTCCATATGCTTGATCTATCCTTGTTTGTACTTCTTGTGGCATTACTTATTTGTCTTTGTCATTCCCTTTCCTTTTTGCATGTGCCTCTTTTCTCTGAATTCTGATTTTTTCTTCCCTTCTTTCTAACTCCATCTTTTGTTTTGAAATAGACAAGTCTTCTTTCGTGATAGCTGCTTGGTCTTCATTGTGTTCCTTACTTGATGTAGTAGATAAGACATCTGGACCCCATTCATACTCATTTGAATCTGTCTCTGAATCATGATCTAGGATTACTCCACTACACCATACAGGAATGTTACATGGTGCAAAAAGTTCTCTAATTTCTGCCATCTCTATTTTCACTGCTTCTGGAATATCTTGTTCAGATTTTGCATTTGTATGTATTTTTAGAACTTGTTGACAAAAATTTTCTTTACCTTTGATGGTAATCTCCTCTTCTTTCTTTTCATGTTCTTGCTTCTTTTGTTTATTGATTACTATTTTTGCTGCTTGATGTAGCTTTCCTTGCCATTGCTCTTCTTTAGAGACTGATTTCTTTCTCCACTTTTGTTGTTGATGATTATGTTGCTTTTGCTTGAATTTTAGATATCCAAGCCCAGATTTATCTTCTTTGGATTACGAGTGTGGACAAATAGGTTCTGAAATACCTTGATGTTCCTTACCAATTGGTCCTTTCCCTTCATATCCCATTTTTTGCATGATTTCATATCCTTTGCCATATTGTTTCATGGGAATATTGACTTTTTCTGATATTGCTATAGTTTTACCTTCATCCTTGTACAACCAACCAAGAATGTCTTTGTCTTCATTTTCTTCTTCAAGAGTTCTAGCACTAATAAATGTTCCATTAAACACATGTTTTGATCTTTTTGACGTCTTTGATTGAATATTTGTAGGCTTTCCATATGATTTAGGGGAAAGTAGAAAATTATGCAAAGAATATTTTCCCATTCCTTCATCATTTAATTTGAGCTTTTCCTCAAAAGTTTCCCATAACTTTTCTTGAATTTATTTGGTAGGATATACTGATTCTCTGTTATGTGGAACTCTTGTATCTTGTGTTGGCTTCAAATTATTGCAATATTGACTAGAATCTACAATTACAGTGATCTCTTGTCCTTCATGAGGAAACTTTACACATTGATGACATGTAGAAGGAACTGCTTGCATCTTGTGAATCCATGGTCTTCCTAGAAGAATGTTGTAAGAGAGATTCAAATCTAAAACCTGACATAATGTATTCCTTTACATAGGTCCTATTTTGATTGGTAGCACAACAGTTCCTTTAGAAGAACGTTCTGCTTCATCATAAGCCTTGATGGTTATTTTCTTTTTCGGGTCTACTGCATTTTCTGAATATCCCAAAGCTTTTATCAAACTTAATGCAGAAATGTTTAAGCTAGATCCTCCATCTATGAGTACACGTTTGACACGATTTTTATTGATGGTGACTTCAACATGTAAGGGAGCATTGTGAGGATGTTTCAAGGATGCGTCATCATTTTTAGAAAATGATAAGCAATGACGAGCTATAAGGTGTCCTACCATGTTTTGGAACTGATCTATATCCAAATCTTTTGAAATTGTTGTTTCCAGTAAGGCTTTCTCCAAAATTTACTTATGCATAGGTGAAACTTTGAGAAGTTCCAGAATTGATATTTGAGCGGGTATTCTTTTTAATTGCTCTACTAAATTGTATTGTTGTGAAGTGGATGTTGGGTCTTTTGCTATACCTGGAAAAGTAACCTTTTCTTTGCTTCTCGTAATAACATTGATTGGCTCTGAATATGGATTATCTTTAACAATGATAACATTTACCACATCATCATAGGTATAAGTGTAATTCACTTTGGCTTTTCCTTTGTCATCTTTTAATTGGGATGGTTCACTTTTGTCATAATTTGGAAGCGGAGTTTTGAAAGCTAGGTGTGATTCGTTTGTCTTATGGCTATCCACTGTGATGGTTCCGTTATCGATTAGATCTTGGATAAGGTGTTTCAATCTCTGACAATCATTTGTTTGGTGTCCTTTATTCCAATGGTAATTGCAAAAATTATTGTCATTCCACCAATTTGGCTTGACTGGTGGTTCATAACTTCTTGGTTCTAGTAAAAAAATCAATTTGTTGGCAAGCAGAGTTTTTAGAGTTGATTCCAAAGGTTCTCCAATGTTTGTGAACTTCCTCCAAGGATTAGAGAAGAAGGAATTGGCTTTATTGCTTTCTGGATTGTTATTGCTTGGGATTTGACTCGATAGATTAAAAATTGGTTTTTGTTGTTTTGTAGCACTATTATCGTCATTTCCTCCATTGATGACATTCCTATTCTTTGACCAGAATTTAGGTTTGTCATTGTTATTGGTGTTGTTGTTGTTGTTGTTGTAGGAATTATTGTAAAGTTTAGCTCTCCTTTCTTTACCATCGCGTTCTCTATTTTCGAACCATTCTCGATCATTTTGGCAAAAGAGGGAGGACATTGCATTCTTAGTCGATAACTCATTTCATTGATAAGATTATCAATGAATATGTCCATTTTTTCTTGATCAGGTACATCTTGGGGATACCTATTAAACATGAATTTCCATTGTTGTAAGAAGATCATAAAAGATTCACCATTCTTTTGTTTAACATTGCAGAGATCCAGCATTGTTATCTCATTCCTTATATTGTAGGAGTATTGTGAAATAAATCTATTCACAAGTTCTTCAAAAGATTTGATTCTGGATGGTAATCTTGAAAACCACTCCATGATTGTCCATTTAAACTCCTAGGAAAAAGACGCATAAGGTAAGTTTCATCATGAGAAAATTCCATGCTCATAGTACAAAACTCCCTAATGTAATCCTGAGGATCGGATTTTCCATCGTATTTTTCATATTTAGGAATCTCGCAATGTTGTGGAAATGGTATCATATTCAAATTCTTATCGAACAGATATGGGCATATATCTTCTAATGAATACTTCTTGGAGCTTGTTCCATTTTGCATGTCTTGTATCTATTTTTGTAGAGTTTGCATTTGTTGAGTAAGGTTTAACAATGGATTATCCACATAGTTTCTCCTTGTTTCTTAATGAGTTCTTTTATCACTACGCTCTTTTCTTGTGTCATCCCTTTCTTTCCTTGTTTCTTCATGACTTTCTTTGTTCACATCTTCATTATTTGTATCATCTATGTTTTGGGTATTACTTGCCTCCACATCTTGTTTCAAACTTTCTATGTTAAAGTCTTGTGGTAGTTTAGCTCCAGATTTTGCCAACATCAAGAGATATTTCTCTTTTTGCTTTGCCAACAATTTTTCCATTAGCCTATCAAATTTGAAATATTTCTCGAGGTCTCTAATGGTGCTATTGACTACTTCTTCATCAATAGCGGTAAACCCAAAAGTTTGAAGTACAGGATTATCTTCTTCCTCCATTTGTTGTTGTTTTCTAAGTTGTTCGTATTGAGCTCTAGTCCAAACTAGCATGTGATTATTTCAAAATTGTTGAAATTTCCAAAGGACAAAGTCAATAGGTGATTATTGGTTTAGGAAGATATGCTTTGTTGATTTTACCGCTATTGTTTGTTCGTTGTGATAAAGCATCTCTTTGTTGAAAAGCGCATCTTTGCAAAATTTCTCCATCAAACTCTGTACCGCAACCACGTAAGTAGTGACGAAAATGGTGTAGGAATGTCCTATGTTTTAATAAGATCTTGCGATTGATATACAAGAATCTTATTCTTTTCTGAGTAGCTTTATAACTGGGTTTTCTTTTCTTAAGGTGACACTTAAAAGTCATATAAGCATCTGACAATTTACAAGTTTGTTTGATTCCAATGTTGGTGTGATTCTGATTTTGATATAACCTAGGTTCAAAATAGGAAAGATATATCCAAGATTATGAACCTAGTATAGATTGATCAAGCTTTGTGATAGAGGATTTGATTGTCTTGGTGAGAGACTTGACAATGATGTTGATTTTTTGCACTTAAGATGTTTGAATCAATAGCTTGTTGAATATTTATGTTTATAGAAACCTCTTGGGAATAACCTGTTGGATTAGTGACCCAGTTGTTGAGCTAGTTTGAAAATACGTGATGGTTTAGAGACAAATCTACACAAGAAGTATTTCAATACTGATATTTTGACACTTTAGTTTTGATCTGGTGTTTCAAATGTTGGAAATCTTTTGTATTACCCTTTTGATCAAAAAAAAATTCAGCAATTTGCTAGATTTTTTTGCTCACTCGTAGATGATAATTTTCTTCAATTTTTGACCATTTGGAACATGTAACATACATAGAAGACACAATGTTTAATAAACAAAATGCACAAGCAAGTACAAATCTTATGCAAGCTGAGACAATAGTAGATGATATTTAGATGCTTGACCCCACTGGCTCCACCCTCGGCACTCACTTCTTCGAGGCAGCCAAGCACCAATTTCCATGAAAACTCCCCATGGCAAACTTTATATCTCTACTAAGAACCGTATATGTGTGAGCCGCTTCAGAGGTCTGACCTCCTATGCCAACAACTAGAAGGATTTTGGCAACTAGTACAAGTGGTTTTTAGTAAAGGCTCCTGGTCATGTGGCCATACATGTAGTACTTTCAGCTCTGTAAATACATAAGGTTCCTAGCCTATAGAGGTTACGCTCCATAGGGTTTATGGGGAAACATAGTGTCGGTATGAACTTATCAGCACATGTTGTTTGGGACTTTCATCACAAACACAATTTATTTAGAGTGGATTGGAAGGACTTGGCATTAGCCCATTTCCACTTTAGTTCGTTCCCCTCTCACTGGTCCCCTCAAGGCAACTCGAGAAGGCAGGCCCTCTAAAGGATTTAATTGCTTGAAAGTAAAGAAAGCATAAAAGAGTGGGTTTGGCTTTTTGGTCACCCAATTAAGGGGAGAGCATACACCTACCACTTTTGAGACACATAATATATGTGTTATTTTTAACTTTCCATAGCAATGTGATCAATCCTCTATTTGGAGATGTTTCTCCAACAAGCATGGTGTTTATTCTAGCCTTTTTAAAAGTCTATGTGCAACTATTTTAAAGAAGTTACTAAAAATGCAAGTTTGCATGTTGTCAATTTATCCTCTTAGTTAGACTAAATGAGCAAGACATGATATATTACTTCCCAAAATAAGGCTTTTAATTAAATAGGTGAGAAAATGCATGAAATTTGCCTCAAACACCATCCTGCACATGCATGATAGTAGTTTGAAAAATTTTAATTTCTTGGACATTCGGACCTGCAAGAAAATTTTAATAGTTGCAAGCAAAAGCGCTATTCTAACATATGTGCTATCTTTCCCCTCAAAAGCGTTAATCTGCAGAGCAAAAGTGCTAACCTATACTACAAAAGCACTGCTCTATGGACACAAAAGCGTGATTTCTTTAATAAATGCACTAACCTAGAGGACAAAAGCGTTAGCCTGTAATGCAAATGCGTAGATTTTCAGACAAAAGCGCTAATCTGCATGACATATGCGTTAACCTGAGATGCAAATGCGATAACCTAAGATGCAAATACACTAACCTGTGGAACAAAAGTGCTATCAAAATTCACACATGTGTGAATCTGCATTACAAATGCATTAATTTCACTTTTTGCAAGTTTTTTAAAGGTATATGCGAGGTCCATGGGCCCCACAGTGGGCACCAAAATGTGTCAACTTGAATTTCATCCTCAGAATGCTACCTGCAACAAGTTAGTTTCACAAAATACAAATGGAAGTGCTACATGAAATCCAAACTCAACCAATGAAACTACATGAAATACATATGAAATAAAAATACTAATATTATCTTCATAGTTTATGTCTTATTGTGTCCTAACTCCACTGTTCCTAGTTGCAGATGGTGTGCTCTCAGACAATGCACTGATAGCTTCCAAGATGGCATATGAAGAATAGAACGATAACTGGTAGTTAACAAATGCTATGATATGCAATACTACATGATTATGCTAAAATGATTATGCTATATGATAATTGCTATTTGCTTCAAGATTAAAACTCATGGATGCATAAGTTTTACAAATGATTTGCTTGAAAATGCACTTGAAGTCTAACTCTCTCTCTCAACTGAAGCTCTTGATTTTATAGACCTTGAGAGGATGAGATGATGTGGCTTAGATCAACGGTCATGATCAGATCTGTAGATTTGGATGGCTATGAGAAAAGGTGAAGGTTGAGAGAAAGGGGGAAGGAGAAGACAAGTGTCACTCATCTCACCTTGACTGAATTGCTGACTGAGAGAATCTAGGGATAGTTGAAGAAGATTTAGGCATGATAGGACAAGTGGACTCAAGTCCTTCCTAAGATGTAGGGGGTGTTGGAGAGAATATAGAAGATGGTTATGAAATATGTGTACGTACACAATATTCATTTAATTTGGTGGTTGAAGATAAATGATGAATTAATATTTAAGAAATATTAATTTCCTTAGCCACATGTTGGATGAGTTGGCAAGGGAAGATGAAGTGGACATGGGAGGTGAGTTGGAAAAGAGATTAAATAATTTAAGAAATTATTTAACATTTGAGACTATAGGATAGGAGAATAACCATTAAATATTAGATATTTAATTGATTGAAGGAGATAACTAAATATTAGATATTTAATTAACTTGGTTAGAGGAATAATTAAATATTAGATATTTAATTATTCTAGAGGAATAGAATAGATGAATTAATTAATAAATTATTTCAATTAAATTAATTAATAGAAAGACACGAAATGAATTAAATAAATTAATCTTTTCAAATTAACTATTTAATAGAAGAATAATTATTAAATAAATATAAAATATTTATTTAATTGCTCATAGCCATTTTTATGTGTATACAATAACTAATATCTCATACTACCTCTTAGGTACATAATGCATACACACTGAATGAATAAAGGTTCGGGCTACAAAATCACATCAATAACAACACAAAAACATCACTCCTAAGGAAAGATACAGCCTCATCAAAAGAAAAATGAATATAATTACCTACATCCAGCCATTTAATATTGTCTACTTAATTCAATTAGAACCCATGTGAGCTTTTCAAACACTTGATGAACAATAAGTCTACAGATCATCAATATTTATCTAAAGCTTATCACATAATTAACTAGATGCAGTTCACACTTCTTCCTACCACATCTTATACTTCAGATGATTACAAACCAATTTCATCAAAGAAAATACACTTATTTCCTTAACTAATCTCATTATTAATTTGGTTACCTCATTATGCCTAGAATCAGTCTCTGTGGTGTTCTCCCTTAACACACTATCAGAGGTTCAAGTGAACGTGATAGATATAACACTTAAAACATAGCCAGGGCCAGCTAAAACAAACATTCAAAATGATCACTAGAGATCTCAAAAGAACGTCATCCAAAATGATGATCGCTAAATACGACGATAAATAAGAAAAATGCCGACAGTTTCGAAAATCAACAAAATCAAAAACATGACAAGTGCCAAATTAAAATAAAAAGGAATGAGAATTTAGTGGTCATCTCGTCATAAGAAATATCAAAGCAAATGCTAGCCCCTTAGCCACAAAACACAAGTCAAAAGAGTCAAAACATTGTCGCAATAAAAACACGAAACAAAGTAACCATTTTCAGCCACATCGTAGGGAGTAACCGCTACACTACATCCTAGGTCACACGTCCCGAGTGGGTTAGAGAATGAATAATAGACACTAAGGCTATTAGACTAACTACTATACTTTAATACCATGCAATCTTTATCCACAAGTATCATCTTCCTAACATTATCTTTTATCCAAATTACTAGAATTCCCAAATCAATAAGGTAAGGAGTAATATCATTTCTATATTTTCTCTAATGAAACACTATATTTTTATAGTTCTTAAAAATTACACAAAAGTTTTGGAATTCTATTTTTCAAAATAAAACGGAATCACAGTAGAATAATTTCCTATTCTCTACACACATTCTACATGCAGTAATAAGATTATCTTAATCAATACTTTTTCCCCATCATGATCTATCATCATCTAAATTATATGGATTACCTATAGAATATATGCAAAAAAGTATTCCATTTACTTACTTACTTGACATGATGCACTCATAGGCAAAACCAAATACTTTGGTTTTCAATGCAAAATGAAATAGACATTAATGAGCTGAGATATTAGCTCTTTTATTCCTATAACTGATAAGTTTTTGTCATGTTTTAATTTGTATAACGTGATAGTATTTGAGTCATATGATGTATTAAAGTTTGACTATGTGCATTCTAGATGATAACTAAATCCATTAAATCTTGTTTTGCTTTGACCAATTATTCCCGTTGCCATGCAGATTATTCATGTTGCCATCCGGATTATCATAGGTGATATATTGTGTGAATGTATAAGTGTTATGATTAATTAAAATAGATATATATGTTCGTTCTTGTATGTTCTATCTTTTTAATTGCAGGAATAAATGAGATGTTGCAGAAGCGGTTATTGTGTCATGTCATAAAGGCAGTTGGATATATTCAAGGAGCGGTTAAATATTCAAAACAACAAAGAGAATAGTGTGCGTAAGAAGCGGCAAAGGAATAGAAAGGCACTGCCAAACTCATTTATATTTGTCTTTAGCAAACATCAATCTTGTAACACCACCATGCTATATTCTTGACTGTGGTTTAGCGGAGATCCATGTTTCTTGTGGATTAACTCCTTCTGTTTGTTGTCATAAATGTTTTCTGTCTCATTTCATCGGTGTGACCTAGATAGTAGGAAGTTGTTATAGTTTTCTTATAAATAAGAGCCTGCGCCTCTTCTTAGAGGTCAAAGACAGGGGATTAGAAATAGAGTTGCATAGTATTTTTAGAATTAAAAGCATTTTCTTTCATTCTATGTGTTGTATCGACCTTTGAAAACAATGAATAAAAATGATACTATTCTAATTATATAGAATTATCTTTGAAGTCTAGATACACTCATCCAAGGGGGCCCTCTTGGTGAGTATTCTTGTGCATTTGTTAGATTTAGTTTTCCTTTTTGTTGCAGTAGATGTTCTAGTGATTGACTGTTCATGCAACCACTGGAACCAGATCCTGTGACTGTTCCTGCAGACAGAGTAATTCCTGTTTGTCAGCTCTGAACTTAGTTAACAGTTCTTTAATTAGAATTTTTTGTCAATGCTAAGCTTTCCTATAGCCATTCAGTTGTTATGATTCTTGCTTGTTTATTTCAAATAGATTTAGTTGTTGCAGTAATGCAGAATAGCTATCGCAGGAACTTAGTGCATATATAGTGTAGACCCATTTCAAGTACTATGTCCCTGGGTTGACAAATAAATGAACTTCAGTTATGAAGATAGTAATTACACAGAGTGAATGACCAATCTTTGGGTTGAGACTTTAGCTCTAGTTATTATTCCTATTGGTGAGGCAAACATTTTTGGCGTCATCGTTGGGGATGGTGTCAAACTAAGAACCTGTTATGGTTATGAATTTTCAAGCTTTCAGTATAGTTGTTTTTTATAACTTGGTTTGTTTTAAGTAATTCTCATGAATCTGCATGCATAGAAGAAGAAGGGATGCTCAAGGTAGATTCCTTCCTAACCATCCTAAACATACAAGACTCAATCCATATGAACCCCTAGATGTAAATCCTTTTGTTGCACTTTACCAAGCCCCAGATAATTTGAAGCCCCTTGAATTTGAACTTTCTGAGAACAACCTTCATTTCCTCTTTGGACCTCCTAAAGAGAAACTTTGTTCGGTAACTCCTCCTCGAAGACCAATGCAAGGAAATCCAACCCCTGGTGAGAATAACCCACCTCCACCTGTGAACCCAACATTTGAGCTCCCTATTTCTGATTTGCATGATAATGCTAATCTCAAGAACATTCCACCTTCTTCCCTTCCTAAATTCTATGGATTAGTGACAGAGGATTCTGACACTTTCCTGTTTGAATTTGATGTCCTTTGTAGGAGTTATGATTATACTACAAATGCCCACAAACTCAAAATATTCCCTGTCACTTTAAGAGAAGCAGCTTTGAGATGGTTTATGAGTCTAGGGAGTAGCACAACCACTACATGGGATGAGATAAAATGATTGTTTCATGTGAAATATAAGGATTATTGTAAAAGGACTGACCGCCATGGGGATGATATTTTTAGATTGACACAGAAGGAAGATGAGAGTCTAGAAGATTATCTGGAGAGATTTATATTAAGTTTCAAGAAGTCTAAGCATAGTACTCTAAATGAAGATTCTCTTAAGTTAATATTTTTAAGAGGAATCAGTGATAAATGCATGGTTGCTTTGGATCTTATGGGAGGAGGTGACATAACACAATCAACATGGAATGACATTTGATAAATTTGTCAGAAGTATTCCAGATCTTCTTCTAAGAAGAGTAGGCATTTCAAGTCAAGAATTTCTTCATCAACATCCAGTATTGGAGTTTCTCGAATGGAGCTTAGCCATCTTTTGAAGGATTTTAAGAAGGATATCATAAACAATATGGCTACTCAGTTAGACACACTTTCAGCTAAGAAGAAGCATGAGGAAGTTGATGCAATTCTTGCAAAATTATGCCCACATTGTAGACAAAAGAAAAGAGAATGCAGATGTAAGATGATTGCAAATCTTGAAGTTCCCAATTTCAAGACAATACAAGGAGATGATGAACAAGTTTTCTATGTTACTCAAAGGTGGCCAGATTTTCCAAGACAAGGTATGCCTCCTGATCCACTTTTTTTTTTGGTTATAGTGGAAATTCCTATGCACAAAAATAATCAATGGTAATCTCCATATGCTCAAAATTTTGGAAATTATCAAAATTGGTATAATCCTCAAGGCCAAGGGTAGAATTTTGCCAATAAAACTCCAAAGTGGCAGCAACCACAAGGAAATTGGTCTCAGCCTCAAGGACCATGGCAACAATTCCAAGGGAATTGGCAACCTACCCCTCAATGGAGAGGAGGTCAGGTATGGACATATCAATCATCTAGTTATCAGCAACCTCAATAGCAGCCACAACAACCTACTATAATGCCTCCTCTTGCCGCCAATATTGTTCCACCTAAACCTACATAGCTGCCCACTCAACCCATGCCAAATCCTAATAACAAGCCTTAGCAGCAGCAACAAGTTTATTCAGCTGATCCTAATCAATACCCAACTTATTCTCTTTCTATAAGTGATATTCACCTTAGATCTAGGACATCGCCTCTTTCAATACCGAATATTTCACCAAGTGGATCGAAGTTGTTCCACTTACCCAAGTCACCGACAAGCAGATCGCCTCATTCATCCTCAACTACATCATCTGCCGGTATGGTGTACCCATGTCCATCGTCACAGATAACGGTCTTCCTTTTAAAAATCAGGATGTCCGTGAACTTTGTGAGAAATTTCATATCCAACACCGCTTTTCCACTCCCTATTACCCACAAGGCAATGGTCAGGCCGAAGCATCCAATAAAAACATATTGAGGATCCTAAAGAAGACAGTCAATGATGCCGGTCGTGATTGGCATGTTCAATTGAATCCAGCATTATGGGCATATCGAACTAGCATTCGGACCCCTACAGGTGCAACTCCTTATTCATTGGTCTATGGTGCTGAAGCTATCTTACCTATTGAGGTTGAGATACCATCCTTACGAGTTTCATTGCACAATCTCATTGATGATGAAGCATACAGAGTATCCCGTCTTCAGGACTTGGAGTTACTTGATGAGAAGCGACAAGCTGCATACAATCACCTCAAAGCCTATCAGCAGCGCATGAGTAGAAGCTACAATCACCGAGTTAGATCTCGTACATTTGAGGTAGGTGATCTTGTTCTTCGAGAAAATCCTCGCAACCAACCAAATAGAGAACATCAAGGCAAGTTTGAATCAAACTGGCTGGGCCCATATGTTGTCACTGCTGTATTCGGGTCCGGGGCATATCAGTTGGCTACTTCAGAAGGAGAACCGCTTGCAGATCCAATCAATAGCATGCACCTCAAAAGATTTTATACCTAAGGTGTACAGAGCATCAGGCTCCCCTACATATCAGAAAAATACCAAAAACATTCAGAAAATGTCCTGAAGAAAATACAAAAACATTCAAAAAAGTAAAGAAAAATCATGCATCCAAATGGTGAACAACCACTCCGGTGGCACCTTGGGTAAGTACGATGGCGAAAACCTGGCAAACAGGCGCCACTCGTAAAGGCTATGGCTCCATTGTCTTTCAGGCTTGTTGCGATCACATTCATACATACACACATCCATCCATCTAACCATGGCTTGTTATTTTATTTGTAATCCAAGAAAGTACTTCATGCGTCTAGCATCCCAACTTTTCATAGTCAGGTCTACAAACTTGGGGGCAATGCCCTTACAATCTAGATGATGGAAGTGGATTCTACATTACTGGTGATTCATTGGCAAAAACATTCAAAAATGTCTCGCAAAATACAAAAACATTCAAAAATGTCTCGCAAAATACAAAAACATTCAAAAATGTCTCGCAAAATCCAAAAACATTCAAAAATGACTCACAAAATCCAAAAACATTCAAAAACTATTACACAAAATCCAAAAACATCGACAAAACCATTGAAAAATCACACAAAAACATGGCAACACCTTGTACATACTCATCCATGCAGATACCAAAACAAACATTGCGACAAACTACTCACACAATGACCATTTACCAAACAACCACACAATCCACATCAATAATCCAAAACTGTCTTTAAAACAAGGATGCATCATTCCTTACCAAAACAAAGACAAGATGATGTTTTCTTTGACAAGAAAATTCTGTTAGGCTGTCAAATACTTGGTTGATTTGTGAGTAATTCATTTGTTTATCTGTATCGGGATCTTTTCAACATTGTTTTGTATCGTTTGTGCATTATTTCCGATGAAGTTCTGGGGCATGTACTAATGGTGTCTACGTGGGAAGTTCACTAGGCTATGTGATCTTATGCCAAATGCAATCATAGATCACTACGGCTTGCTGACTACAGCGTATACCTCGACCATATGAGCATGAACCATTACCAAGGATCCTTATTCTTTATTCTTTATGTATATATTGTTTGTTTGCAGGTGCAATGCTCTTCCTTTGGTTCCTCCTACCTCATCCAAACTGGATAAAGGTTTTTTATCTCTTAGTACGGTATGCACTTGTCTCAGGATATGATCAGCCTAAGATCAAGGAGGACGATCCAAGTCATGCATGAACGGAGATAATCCTTGTCTGTTCCGCAAGCAATACTCAGGTCAACTTGATCCATTATATCAAGTTGCTTGTATTAACTTGCTATATCAAATCCATGTAAGAAATACTCTGGTCATCTTGAATCTTTATGTCAAGTTGCTTGTATTTTCTTACAACATTTTAAAGCTCAATGATGAAAAATAAAGCACTATGGATCGTCATTTCATCTCATCTGTATATATTGCATTTCGTTGCATTCCACCCATCCATACATTCATAATAGCTGCATATCATGCATACGTAGTCATAATAATGCATACTCTATTTTACTCATCTTCTTCCATAGGACTCGGTCCTAGTCCTCCATATCTTCTATCTAACATCGAATCCCCCCTCACCCTCCCCATCTCGATAATCACCATCACATACCCTACATCATGTCCCAATCAACCTAATCAAGCCACGTTCATCACCATCCATCTCTAAAATAGGAGGGATTGTGTTTCCTATCCTAAGTCATCCAATAAGTCAAGAAAGTTACTCTATTTTGCACAGATACATCGACTCCCACACACCTAGACTATCAACAGATACTCTGATCAAGTATCTTCGGGTCTCAACAGGTAATCGATCATGGTAATCCTAGACTACATCAGGCATTTATCATAATGACCTAGTCTCAACGGGACTGCCATGATTCCCCACAGCCATCCATCACATGCACACACTATCAATTGATCAACCAATCAAACACAATCCAACGGACAATTACATCAATTGTCTACGTCTCAACGAGTATTTTGCTTCATATACCTTGACTTCATCGGGCAATTACATTAATTGTCTAAGTCACATCAGGTCACTTTGATTCACTTACTCAGACTTTATCATGTCCAAGTGACCAACTGACAT
The DNA here is from genome assembly GCF_030272615.1 of Cryptomeria japonica. NCBI lineage: Eukaryota > Viridiplantae > Streptophyta > Pinopsida > Cupressales > Cupressaceae > Cryptomeria > Cryptomeria japonica. The sequence goes on from NC_081409.1 coordinate 382,183,898, forward strand.
CAACTGTCACGCTTTGACTTGACCGAGGCAATTAAACCGATTGCACCAGATTGTCCAAACAATTTTGATCAATTGTATAGCATCAATCCAAACCCCACACTACATCTGCTATGTATCTCTTGCATGACCTCAGGGTATTCGTTGGCTTGTTGTTTCTTCATATTCACTCCATTTTCTCCCATTCTTTCATCATTAGTTCTAATTTCTTCTATTCTACCTCCCCTCCACTTTGCATTCTTTTTCGAGAGATCGCCCGATTTTTCAAAACAAAATTTGGCCCATCCCTCGAGGGGGCATACCACCCATTACATTTACATTTTATGGGGCATTTCTTCACACCTATTTTTCTTTCTTTGAAACGACGCGATAAACCGCACCGTCTCAAAGAGGGGCAAATGCAGTCACATAAATCTGTCCACTTAATTAAATGAATACTTAGTATTTATTTGATTATTTAACCATCAATTAATAATTAATTAAATTAATATTTAATTAATTCATCTTAACCCTATTCTCCTATTAATTAAATAAATTATTCAATTTATTTGATTTAATTCACTTAACCAAATTCAGACCATTAATTAAATAAATAAATCATATTTATTTAATTAAATCTTCTCTCACATTTAAATAAATTAATATTTATTTAAAACCCCCAAAATCCCACCTCTCACATTTAAATAAATTAACATTTATTTAAATCACCTTTATCCTCCACCCACTTGTATTTTCCTACAAAAGCAAGTTGCACAATTATTTTAAATAAATAATTTATTTAAATCACCTTTATCCTCCACCCACTTGTATTTTCCTACAAAAGCAAGTTGCACAACTATTTTAAATAAATTATTTATTTAAAATCCTATTTATCCTCACCCACTTGAAACCTTTAATGGTTTCCCTTAAAGTATTCAAACTTGATGGCTTTAAAGTCTTCAAACTTGATGGCTTCCTTCTATAGTCTTCTTAAGACTTTAATGGTTTTCCTTAAAGTCTTCAAGCCTTTAATGGTTCCCCTCAAAGTCTTCAAGCATTTTAATGCTTTATCTTCCTTTTTCTCATTTAAATAAATTAATATTTATTTGAATATTTATCCAAATACAACTTGCACACATTTATTGAAATAAATGAATTTTTATTTTAATAAAATCCTATTTTCCCTCACCCACCAAATCCACTTGCAAAATCTAATCCCCTTCTAGATTCTTCTAACCCCTTCCTAATTAACTTAATCCATCCCTTAAATATTGTCACATTCCTAAGCAAATTGGAGTCACTTCTCAAAGACTCCAAAGTCTTTGAAAAGCAATTAATGCTTTGTGTGTTCAACAAATTAACCCTCAAAGTCTTGGATAACCTTTGAAAGCTTCCAACCTTCAACCACTAAATGGCTCAAAGTCTTTGATAACCATTGAAGGCTTTCAACCTTCAACCACTTAATCCCCAAAGTCTCCAATAACCATTAATGGTTACCTCAAACCCTCCCACATGGTTAAAACATTTGTTTTGACTCAACCTCTACCCAACCCAAAGGTCTCATCAGGCCATTAATGCTTTGACCATGATTATCTCTTAAACATTTGCACAAAGGTTTATCCTTGGATTAACTCTTAATCCAGTGGGTAATCTTAATTTAGACTTGACCCTTACCTTCTAGATAACCATGAGGTCTTCTCAGGCCTTTAATGCCTCCAACCTCTTCTCTCAACCCAATCCTATGTTGACACTTGTCACCATTTTATTGGTGCCAATTGTGCACATGGATCCCCAACTTTCAAACTTGGCCCTTGATTAAACCATTCAATCTTAACCCTTCATTTCCCTATTTCTTCTATAAATAGAACCCTTCTCCTCAAGCAAAAGGAGAAGCATTTTAGAGTATTGTTGTTATACTGGCATTAGCATAGAGCTTTTTCATAGCATCACTATCTACTCTAACATAGTATTTAGCTTTTCATTTCATATTTGAAGCTTAGTATTAAATCTCAATCCTCCATAAGCATCCATAGTGCAAAAAGCTGCTGAGAGCTACACTCATTTGGGACTTGGAGAGGAGAGGAACAAGGGAGGAGCAACTATGAGCATCTTGATTAGCTATTTCATTTTATGTTTATATGCTTTCTATTTCATGCTTAATATCTCTCTTGATATGCCTGTTTAGGATAATCTTTTGTTGCTAACACTAACGTTTGTTTCTTGTGCTCTTGTGTGTGTTGCCATCAAACAGATTTTATAATCCTTTTTGCAGAGCATCATTTGGTGAACCTGACGTGAATCGAACACCAAAAAGATCAATTTTTTTTTTTAACCAATAACATGTTTGAATGTTGAAAATGTCACACAGGTTGCGATTTTGACACTGTTTTGGTGCGTTTGGCATTATTTTGGCGCTATTCCCCCTGTTTCAGTGCTTTTCCCTTCTCTGTCTTTCCCTTTCTTTTAATACGTTTGTGTTAAATAGTGCCTCTGTTCAAACGCAGACTAGCACTATTGTAACAAAACGTTGTACAAATCACTTTGTAACCAAAAAAAATAAAAAACCAAAAAAAAAAAAAAAAATTTAGGCTTGTAGAAGCCCACCAAATAGGCGGATTTTACTAACTATTTTTCTCTTTTGTGCAGATTTAAATTAGATTAAAAAGTAGATTTATATTTTTTACTAACTTGTTTTTTTGAAGTTGGTTTTAAAAATGAATTCACTTTTTATTTTGGTTTAAAATTAACTTCACATTTCAAATTTGGGCTTTTAAAAAAGAATCACACATTTGTTTGGGGCTCTTAAAAAGAATTTCATTGTTCAAAGGTAAAAAGAACCACAAACTTATACAAAAACAACTTTATTTTTTTTGCAAGTTAGGAAACAAACTTCGTTTTGGTGCTTAAAATCAACAAGGCAAATTTTATTTCTTGCATCAAGATAAAACTCACAATCCACACTTCCATTTTTGGTGCAAATAAAATTCACAATCAACTTGTCTCATTTTCAAAGCAATTTTACTTCATGCAAACGTGTTTTTCATTAAGTTGACCAGGATTTTCAAATTCTAGTTTACTCAAACAATTGCCTTTGAAAATTAAAAAGAACACCATGATTGTTGGAGCAACATCTCCAAATAGTTAGATCACATTGCAATGACAGATTAAAAAGAACAAGTGTTTTTCGTGCTTGGCACACTTGTGCAAAGAGTTGGTCGAGTGGTCCTACTTCTAACACACACTATCCTCTCCCTTGGCTTTCGTGGTCCTAGGTGCAAGAGAAAAGTGTTAGTAACACTCAAAATTTTATCTTTTTAAGAGAGGCCTGCCAAGAGACACATCACTCTTGGGAACGACCTTGAGCGGTAAATCCTTCGAGCCGCTATAGAAATCAGGTGTGAGCGAAAGCTGTAGCCTTGGGTATAGCTGTTCCTACAGTGTAACTGGCCGAAAGGACAAATGGGCCCCACCACCAGTTACAAGGCTCTTAAGTGAGTCACTGCAGAATGAACTTATGTCCAAAAACATCGAACATGACTAAACACCTTTAAGTAGTAGCCCACCCGTTCTATTGATTGAGGATATTTGAGGTATAATTTAGTGCAAGAGAATAGATGGTTTTGCTCCCAAGATACTCACCATACATATTTCCTTGAGTAGAAACATAGCTTTTTGAAAGGTCACTTGTGGCTTGATAAAAGTGGTGACTCCCCCATCATAGGGATCATCTATTTGTTATGCTCGTGCAAGACTTAGTATATCACATCCTTACCTGCCACGGCGGGATTCATAAGGTATGTAGTACCAAAGTCGACGAAATATCAAGATGTGGGCTAAATTTATCACAACTGGCCATTTGACCTTAGGGATAAAAAAGTGTTTGAAGTGTGTTCGTTTTACAGACCTAGTGCGAATTGAGCCGACTTCAGGCTTTGGAAAGACACCTTAAAATACATCTAAAGGAAGGGTCAAAAACAAGTCCAAGAATTGGGTTGATCTAGACCCATACTCATTTGTGCCTTTGAGGCTACAATCTTGTGTTTGTGTGCTTGCTTTGTTTTCTTGTCAAAGAAAAATCAGAAAATCAATCCCAAAAACAAAGTATTCATCCAACATCTGTCAACACAACCAAAAATACCAAAAACAAAGTGCAAACAAACAAAGAGTCAAAAATTTATGACCATTCTTCACATCTTGCGAAAGAAGAAGTGTCATCAGAATATTACCTTGAAAAGAAGACCATTAAGCTCAAAGGCTTTGATCAAAAGGAGGAAATTCTTCTATCTCAATAGACGAATCTTTGTCTCACATAGAGTCTTTCTACATCGCATGCGTCTCTATCTTCAAGGTAAAACAAACGAGTTTGATTCCGAATCATTGAACCGCAGAGCTTTTATGCAATATAGAGCTCTGAGTTATCACAAAAATCAAGGAGGAAAGATTAATCCCAACTTCTTCCCAAACATCTGTATCACCTACAACACAGCTCGAGAAATGCCACCAACACCTGAAAGGGAAGAAGTAGAGTTTGTTCCATTTGTAACACAAAGTTTTTATTAAAGTTGAAAACAAAACATCCATCATCTCATTCATACATCATTTTTCCATCATCAATTCATCCCAAAACTCTCAAAACATTAAGAGGTTCTTGTCCCAAGATTCCTTTTTTAGATATTGCTTGAAATCAAACACATCACATCACTTTTTAGATTGTTTCTACATCTAGGATAAGCTCATCCTAAGAGACACATCTACGCAGGTTAAAACTAGTTCATGAGTGAATCCTCTCATTACTAGGTAGTTAAATCTGTAACACATCTCAGATTTCTCTACACCTTATCGCATCCAAAAATCATCAAAACAAACAAGCAATTCAAAGAAGGAATTCTGGTTACATCTACCTTTAGAGTGCTAGAGATCTACATATCATACAATCCACTAATCATCCATCTTTCCTCAAAACAACTCATCATCATCATCAATCAACTTCAAACATAAACTTGCAAACAAAATGGCTCAAACCCGATCGCGATCAAGGCAACGAGAAATAGAAATTGAGGAAGAAGAGGACAACCTCAATGAATTTCAAGAAGCACTTGGAGGAAATGGGAATGATGAAAACCCAGGTACACCCACTCCTTCAACAATCGAAAGGGTTCAGCATAATCCTCATTTTAACAGATTATTTGATGAAATACTAAGGAGCAACGCAGATGCTCACTTCTTAAAACTCGCTCAAGAAGGAGCCAAACTCCCCTCAGACTTTGATCTTGCCCAATTAAGACAAGCATCAGAAAGACAAAGTCGCCATGAGGAAGAAAGGCGTAGAGATCCCATCAGATATAACATCCCTCGAGGTAACCCACCACCTCCTCCTCCTAATGAAATGGAGATGTTGCGGCAACAAGTCGAGAATCTCGCCCAACAACTTCATAGTGGTGTTAAGACCAATCAATTCTCACTTAACGACATCTGTCCCTATCCGTTTGATAGGAATCTTTATATGCCACCCTTTCCACGCGGATTCGAAACACCAAAATTCAAAAAATATAGAGGAAAGGGAGATCCCCGCGATCATGTCCGAGAATTTCATTCCGCTTGTCTTGAAGTAGCTTATGAGGACACATACCTAATGCGCCTTTTTCCCCAAAGCTTGGGAGGAACAACCACATCATGGTTTTCCCGACTTCCAGGTGGCATTAGAACATTTGAGGAACTCATCCAAAAGTTCCTATCTCATTACTCTTATAATATTGAACGCGACATCACCATGGTTGATCTATGCAACACCAAACAAAAACCAGGTGAATTATTCGCAGTATTCCTGCAACGATGGCGCCAAATGTCTAGCAGACGTTCTCTTCAGTTACCTGAACGAGAACTAGTGGAAATTTTCATTTCCAACTTAAACGAAGAAATGGAATTTCACCTGGATGTCAAAGACACAGACTCTTTTTACGATATGATCACCAAGGGTATAAAATGTGAAAGGGCACTCATCAAAAAAGGACTCGTCAAAATCTTTAATGAACCAAAAGATGCTCCTCGCCCGCGCTTCAATAGCGATAAACCGAACTTCTGGAACAAGAATAAGAACATCGTCAACGATGGAGTTGTGGATGCTCGGACTGTCCAAAATGCACAACCTGTGGTTCGGTTTGCAGGACAAAATCCTCCACCTCAAAATAACACAAATGTTCCTCTTAATCAAGGTCGCATCACATCTCATGATGAACCAAGACCTCGTCCACAAAAACAAAAACGCACATACACTCCCTTAGGGGAACCCATTGAAACAGTGTTGCGACAACTCCTCTCTCAAAATTTGGTCACTCTACCTAAGCTATCAAACTATGAGCCTCAAGTCAAACCAGCATGGTGGAAAGATACTGAACACTGTGAGTTCCATCAAGGAAGAGGACACAAGACAAGTAATTGTCACCGATTGAAAGATCTCATTCAGGATCTTATTGACCGAGGAGAAATTGAAATTGAAGGGCATGACCCAAAAACAACCAATAATGATCATCAGATGTTCAAGAATCCACTTCCATTGCAAGATCAAAGGGGTCCTTCGACGTCCAGTCGAGGTCCTGATACCACTGATTATACGCAAGCTGCGTATAATTACACTGTAAATCACCTGTATGATGCCAGTGAACAAATTGCAACCATAACCTTCAAAAATCCCACCTCAAATTGCAATGTTGTTACGCGTCGCGGCAAAGTTACCATCAAGGCAGCTCCACAAGGCACCACCTCCATCCCAAAGCAATACAATCTTGTGGAACAATTAGACAAAACCCCTGCGCTTATATCCATCTTGGAGCTTTTGCGTCTGTCACCCTCTCATAAAACAATCTTGGATCAAGCACTCCAAGAGGCGTCAGTCCCTGCAAACTTGAATACAGACCAATTTCAAGCCATGGTTGGAAATCTAAAGTCATCACCTTGTCTCACTTTTTCTGAAAGCGACAACTCTTCTTTCCAACAACCTCATAACGCCTCACTCCACATTGAAGGCTTTGTCAACCAACACAGGATCAAGCGAGTCTTGATCGATAATGGAGCAGGCCTAAACATTTGCACACTTCAGTTGGTCACAGCATTGGGATATGCAATAGAATCAGTGGATCCTCGTAAGAAGATCACCATCAAAGCCTATGATGATGCAGAGCGTTCATCCAAAGGAGCTGTGGTACTACCAATCCGAGTGGGCCCTGTGGTAAAGCACATCATCTGTCAGGTTCTGGACCTTCCTCTGCCATATAATCTATTATTAGGGAGACCTTGGATACATGCCATGCAAGCCGTTCCATCTACCTACCATCAATGTATCAAGTTCCCACATAACGGTGTAGAGATCACAATCCTGGGCGATGCAAATCCCTTTGCATTTTGCCATAATATCAGCCATCAACCAGAGATTACTGTCCCTAATAATAGGGAAGCCATTTCCTCCACATCATATGTAAATCCCGCCTCTCTTGCCAGTTCAAACACTCCTATACCCAAGCAAGAAAAGCTTAAGATGAAAGTAGCAGAGGAAGGTCCTGGAGAATACAACTTGAGTCAGCTCTTTTGTGTGGGACAAATGCCTACTTCTCCTAGAACACATGGTAAACCACAGCAGTTACTCCAGCAACCACTAAACATGCCTGCATGTGCCTTAACGCCTTTCATCCTTGGAAAGAGTCAAGAGGAAGAGACACAAGATAAGGACCTAGCGGAATGGATCTATAAAGATCCCATCACCACTGACAAACCGCAAGTTACACTTCCTACGGAACAGTATGGTAAAGGCCTCCTCATTATGCAAAGAATGGGGTATGATGGTCAGAGTGCTTTGGGATACTGCAAACAAGGACGACATGAACCACTGCTGCCAGAGTTCAAGCCCAAAGGTAATACAGGCCTAGGCTTTGAAAAAGAGATCCTTCCTAAACTCAAATTTAAAGGAAAACCTAGCAAACCATTTTGCCCACCTACTGTAAAGAGGACACCTTTCATAATCAAAGCACCATCAAGCAATATTGCCATTGCCCCATCGAGGCTCACAACCCCACCACAACCATCACCAGTGCCAAACATACCACCAATCGAACCAGTAATCCCGTCAATAACACCAATAGCAGCAGCAACTGTATCAGAACCCGCAGCAACATCTATGGCGCCAGTAGTTCTAGCAGAAGCCACTGAGTCACCATTACCAATACTTCCAGTAACAAATCCTTTAAACCCCATCACGGTTCCTGCAGCATTGATCACCACAAAAGTACATAAACCAATCACGCCTGCAGTATTTAACTCCAAAGACATCCCAGTATGGTATAGCAATCGGATGCTAGAAAGTGATTCAGAGACCGACTCACATGAGTGGGAATTCGATTCAGTGCAACTTAACACTTCAGATGAGGAAGACACATCACCACCTCCGCCATGCAAAGACATTCCTGTTTACGGAGAAGCACAGATAAAGACCACTTGGGTACCTGAGCTGGAAACATCTTCCACAGACCCTACGTCTCATCCTACGCCGGATTCTGACAGGGAGAGTACCATCAATGACCTTCGCCACACTGTCTTAACCCTCACTGATACATCTCCCGCACTTAACTTAATCGATGAAGTAATGCCCATTATCCACCCTGAACTCATCGAATGGAACCAACCAAATCCCCCATGTCTTGACCTCTTCCAAAACGATGAGGCTATCATTGACTTTTTGGAATTAAGGGATAATCTACCAAGCGGGGATCACAAAGCTGGATTTGCCATTGAACTTAATAGCGCAGCATACTTCGGGGCGGATGCCAAACCCTTCAGCTGCAAAAATATAACATTAAAACATGGATCTTCCAGTGAAAACCACATTGTGGCACTGTTTGATCCAACAAAAGTAAAAAGAAAGAGTGTATCCAACGGTGAAAACCTCTCTGAGGCACTTGAGGATGAAGGGTTTGACATTCTCCCTGCTAGTACACAACAGGAACGATCGACGATTCTCATTGAGGAGACTAAAGAATACAATGTGGGGACTCCTGAAAACCCTCATATCATACATCTGGCATCTCTTCTCACTCCAGAGGAACAACCTCAATTTATAGAGTTCTTCCAACAGCGTCAGATCAACTTTGCATGGTCATATGCAGACATGCCTGGGCTTGATCCTGATTTAGTCATGCATCATCTCACAGTAGCAAAAGGAGCAAAACCTGTCAAGCAGAAGCTTCGTAAGATGCATCCTCAGATTGCCGTGCTAGTCAAAACAGAACTCAAGAAACTCCTGGATGTTGGTTTCATTAGACCAATTGATTATGCAGAATGGATCTCCAACATTGTACCAGTTGGCAAACCAAAAGGGGGCATCCGCATTTGTACAGACTTCAGAGATCTGAATAAGGCATGTCCTAAGGATGACTTCCCTCTACCAAATATCGACATCATAGTAGATTTGACAGCAGGACATGCCATGCTTTCACTCATGGATGGCTTTTCGGGATACAATCAAATAAAGATCGCACCAGAGGACCAACATAAGACAGCCTTCACATGTCCATGGGGCACATACTGCTGGAATGTAATGCCTTTTGGTCTAAAGAATGTAGGAGCGACCTATCAAAGAGCAATGACCACCATCTTCCATGACATGATGCATACTATAATGGAAGATTATGTGGATGATTTACTAGCAAAATCACTTACTAGAGAAGGACATCTTCACATCTTAGATAAAATCTTTGATAGACTGGAACAGTACCATGTTCGACTCAACCCAAAGAAATGTGTCTTCGGAGTGACCTCCGGGAAGCTTCTAGGATACATTGTCTCAAGCAAAGGTATTGAGGTCGATCCAGCAAAGGTTAAAGCAATCATGGACATGCCACCTCCAAAGAATATCAGTCAGCTAAGAACACTACAAGGACGGCTTCAATCTATCCGTAGATTCATTGCACAATTGGCTGATAAGTGTCACCCATTCACACACCTGCTACACAAGAACATCCGCTTTCAGTGGGATGACAGATGCCAGCAAGCATTTCAGGCGCTTAAAGACTATCTCATGAATCCACCATTGTTGATGCCACCAGATCCAAGTAGACCGTTGTTACTTTATATTTCAGCAACAAGTACAGCATTAGGTGTATTATTGGCACAACATAATGCAGAAGGCAAAGAGTGTGCTATATACTACATCTCTCGTACACTGGTTGGCTATGAACTCAATTACACACCTATTGAGCGAGCTTGCCTAGCAGTAATCCTGGTAGCCACTAAATTGCGGCACTATCTGTTGACACACAAGGTACAACTCATCGCAAAGATTGATCCACTCAAGTACTTACTCAGCAAAGCAGCATTGACAGGTCGTTTGGCCAAATGGGTAATGATTCTAAGTGAATTCGACATCGAGTATGTGGACCGTAAAGCTATCAAAGGTCAGGTCATTGCAGATCAATTGGCCGATGCACCACTCATAGGTGATCATCCTCTCATTTCCAATTTTCCAGATGAAGAGATATTCATGATCACAGAAGCACAACCATGGAAACTATATTTTGATGGTTCATACACTAGGCACGGCTCGGGGGCAGGCATTCTGTTTATCACACCTCAAGGTGATAGCATCCCGAAGTCTTACAGGCTCACATTTCCATGCACAAACAACATAGCAGAGTATGAGGCCTTGATCACAGGACTCAGGTTAGCCGTACAATGGAAATTACAAGAACTACAAGTATATGGCGACTCACAACTGGTCATTCGACAAGCAACTAATGAATATCAGACCAAAGATGATAAACTCATGCCATACAAGCAAATGGTGGACAGTCTAAAGACATCATTCACTACTATCACTTTTGAGCAGATACCAAGAGATCAGAATCGAGCCGCTGACGCCATGGCTACCATCGCATCTCTCCTAGATCTTCCACAGAATTCAACACGCTACGAGTTCTTGGTACAACAGCTTTGGATCCCCGCTTATGATATCCCTAAATCCGAGATGATATGTCACCTTGTCGGTTATGAATCCCCATGGTACGGTGAGTTCTACACCTATCTTCGCGATCATACCCTTCCTCCCAACCAATCGAACAACCAACGAAAAACCTTCATTCGCCAAACTGCTCGATATACCATTATTGCCGAAACCCTATACCGACGCAGTCTTGATGGTACTCTCCTTCGATGTCTAGAACAAGGTGAGATAACAAAGGCTTTGGAAGAGGTACATGAAGGAATTTGCGGGACTCACTCAAGTGGTCCATCACTAGCCAAGAAGATCATGCGAGCTGGATACTATTGGCCATCTATGGAAAAGGATTCCTACTACTTTGTTAGGAAGTGCAAAAAATGTCAAGTTCATGGCGACCTGATACATGCACCAGCACAGGAACTGCAACCAATCACAACACCATGGCCTTTTTGTCAATGGGGCCTCGACCTTGTGGGTAAGATTCATCCATCTTCATCCAATGGCCATAAATTCATTATTACCGCCACCGAATATTTCACCAAGTGGATCGAAGTTGTTCCACTTACCCAAGTCACCGACAAGCAGATCGCCTCATTCATCCTCAACTACATCATCTGCCGGTATGGTGTACCCATGTCCATCGTCACAGATAACGGTCTTCCTTTTAAAAATCAGGATGTCCGTGAACTTTGTGAGAAATTTCATATCCAACACCGCTTTTCCACTCCCTATTACCCACAAGGCAATGGTCAGGCCGAAGCATCCAATAAAAACATATTGAGGATCCTAAAGAAGACAGTCAATGATGCCGGTCGTGATTGGCATGTTCAATTGAATCCAGCATTATGGGCATATCGAACTAGCATTCGGACCCCTACAGGTGCAACTCCTTATTCATTGGTCTATGGTGCTGAAGCTATCTTACCTATTGAGGTTGAGATACCATCCTTACGAGTTTCATTGCACAATCTCATTGATGATGAAGCATACAGAGTATCCCGTCTTCAGGACTTGGAGTTACTTGATGAGAAGCGACAAGCTGCATACAATCACCTCAAAGCCTATCAGCAGCGCATGAGTAGAAGCTACAATCACCGAGTTAGATCTCGTACATTTGAGGTAGGTGATCTTGTTCTTCGAGAAAATCCTCGCAACCAACCAAATAGAGAACATCAAGGCAAGTTTGAATCAAACTGGCTGGGCCCATATGTTGTCACTGCTGTATTCGGGTCCGGGGCATATCAGTTGGCTACTTCAGAAGGAGAACCGCTTGCAGATCCAATCAATAGCATGCACCTCAAAAGATTTTATACCTAAGGTGTACAGAGCATCAGGCTCCCCTACATATCAGAAAAATACCAAAAACATTCAGAAAATGTCCTGAAGAAAATACAAAAACATTCAAAAAAGTAAAGAAAAATCATGCATCCAAATGGTGAACAACCACTCCGGTGGCACCTTGGGTAAGTACGATGGCGAAAACCTGGCAAACAGGCGCCACTCGTAAAGGCTATGGCTCCATTGTCTTTCAGGCTTGTTGCGATCACATTCATACATACACACATCCATCCATCTAACCATGGCTTGTTATTTTATTTGTAATCCAAGAAAGTACTTCATGCGTCTAGCATCCCAACTTTTCATAGTCAGGTCTACAAACTTGGGGGCAATGCCCTTACAATCTAGATGATGGAAGTGGATTCTACATTACTGGTGATTCATTGGCAAAAACATTCAAAAATGTCTCGCAAAATACAAAAACATTCAAAAATGTCTCGCAAAATACAAAAACATTCAAAAATGTCTCGCAAAATCCAAAAACATTCAAAAATGACTCACAAAATCCAAAAACATTCAAAAACTATTACACAAAATCCAAAAACATCGACAAAACCATTGAAAAATCACACAAAAACATGGCAACACCTTGTACATACTCATCCATGCAGATACCAAAACAAACATTGCGACAAACTACTCACACAATGACCATTTACCAAACAACCACACAATCCACATCAATAATCCAAAACTGTCTTTAAAACAAGGATGCATCATTCCTTACCAAAACAAAGACAAGATGATGTTTTCTTTGACAAGAAAATTCTGTTAGGCTGTCAAATACTTGGTTGATTTGTGAGTAATTCATTTGTTTATCTGTATCGGGATCTTTTCAACATTGTTTTGTATCGTTTGTGCATTATTTCCGATGAAGTTCTGGGGCATGTACTAATGGTGTCTACGTGGGAAGTTCACTAGGCTATGTGATCTTATGCCAAATGCAATCATAGATCACTACGGCTTGCTGACTACAGCGTATACCTCGACCATATGAGCATGAACCATTACCAAGGATCCTTATTCTTTATTCTTTATGTATATATTGTTTGTTTGCAGGTGCAATGCTCTTCCTTTGGTTCCTCCTACCTCATCCAAACTGGATAAAGGTTTTTTATCTCTTAGTACGGTATGCACTTGTCTCAGGATATGATCAGCCTAAGATCAAGGAGGACGATCCAAGTCATGCATGAACGGAGATAATCCTTGTCTGTTCCGCAAGCAATACTCAGGTCAACTTGATCCATTATATCAAGTTGCTTGTATTAACTTGCTATATCAAATCCATGTAAGAAATACTCTGGTCATCTTGAATCTTTATGTCAAGTTGCTTGTATTTTCTTACAACATTTTAAAGCTCAATGATGAAAAATAAAGCACTATGGATCGTCATTTCATCTCATCTGTATATATTGCATTTCGTTGCATTCCACCCATCCATACATTCATAATAGCTGCATATCATGCATACGTAGTCATAATAATGCATACTCTATTTTACTCATCTTCTTCCATAGGACTCGGTCCTAGTCCTCCATATCTTCTATCTAACATCGAATCCCCCCTCACCCTCCCCATCTCGATAATCACCATCACATACCCTACATCATGTCCCAATCAACCTAATCAAGCCACGTTCATCACCATCCATCTCTAAAATAGGAGGGATTGTGTTTCCTATCCTAAGTCATCCAATAAGTCAAGAAAGTTACTCTATTTTGCACAGATACATCGACTCCCACACACCTAGACTATCAACAGATACTCTGATCAAGTATCTTCGGGTCTCAACAGGTAATCGATCATGGTAATCCTAGACTACATCAGGCATTTATCATAATGACCTAGTCTCAACGGGACTGCCATGATTCCCCACAGCCATCCATCACATGCACACACTATCAATTGATCAACCAATCAAACACAATCCAACGGACAATTACATCAATTGTCTACGTCTCAACGAGTATTTTGCTTCATATACCTTGACTTCATCGGGCAATTACATTAATTGTCTAAGTCACATCAGGTCACTTTGATTCACTTACTCAGACTTTATCATGTCCAAGTGACCAACTGACATCAACTGTCACGCTTTGACTTGACCGAGGCAATTAAACCGATTGCACCAGATTGTCCAAACAATTTTGATCAATTGTATAGCATCAATCCAAACCCCACACTACATCTGCTATGTATCTCTTGCATGACCTCAGGGTATTCGTTGGCTTGTTGTTTCTTCATATTCACTCCATTTTCTCCCATTCTTTCATCATTAGTTCTAATTTCTTCTATTCTACCTCCCCTCCACTTTGCATTCTTTTTCGAGAGATCGCCCGATTTTTCAAAACAAAATTTGGCCCATCCCTCGAGGGGGCATACCACCCATTACATTTACATTTTATGGGGCATTTCTTCACACCTATTTTTCTTTCTTTGAAACGACGCGATAAACCGCACCGTCTCAAAGAGGGGCAAATGCAGTCACATAAATCTGTCCACTTAATTAAATGAATACTTAGTATTTATTTGATTATTTAACCATCAATTAATAATTAATTAAATTAATATTTAATTAATTCATCTTAACCCTATTCTCCTATTAATTAAATAAATTATTCAATTTATTTGATTTAATTCACTTAACCAAATTCAGACCATTAATTAAATAAATAAATCATATTTATTTAATTAAATCTTCTCTCACATTTAAATAAATTAATATTTATTTAAAACCCCCAAAATCCCACCTCTCACATTTAAATAAATTAACATTTATTTAAATCACCTTTATCCTCCACCCACTTGTATTTTCCTACAAAAGCAAGTTGCACAATTATTTTAAATAAATAATTTATTTAAATCACCTTTATCCTCCACCCACTTGTATTTTCCTACAAAAGCAAGTTGCACAACTATTTTAAATAAATTATTTATTTAAAATCCTATTTATCCTCACCCACTTGAAACCTTTAATGGTTTCCCTTAAAGTATTCAAACTTGATGGCTTTAAAGTCTTCAAACTTGATGGCTTCCTTCTATAGTCTTCTTAAGACTTTAATGGTTTTCCTTAAAGTCTTCAAGCCTTTAATGGTTCCCCTCAAAGTCTTCAAGCATTTTAATGCTTTATCTTCCTTTTTCTCATTTAAATAAATTAATATTTATTTGAATATTTATCCAAATACAACTTGCACACATTTATTGAAATAAATGAATTTTTATTTTAATAAAATCCTATTTTCCCTCACCCACCAAATCCACTTGCAAAATCTAATCCCCTTCTAGATTCTTCTAACCCCTTCCTAATTAACTTAATCCATCCCTTAAATATTGTCACATTCCTAAGCAAATTGGAGTCACTTCTCAAAGACTCCAAAGTCTTTGAAAAGCAATTAATGCTTTGTGTGTTCAACAAATTAACCCTCAAAGTCTTGGATAACCTTTGAAAGCTTCCAACCTTCAACCACTAAATGGCTCAAAGTCTTTGATAACCATTGAAGGCTTTCAACCTTCAACCACTTAATCCCCAAAGTCTCCAATAACCATTAATGGTTACCTCAAACCCTCCCACATGGTTAAAACATTTGTTTTGACTCAACCTCTACCCAACCCAAAGGTCTCATCAGGCCATTAATGCTTTGACCATGATTATCTCTTAAACATTTGCACAAAGGTTTATCCTTGGATTAACTCTTAATCCAGTGGGTAATCTTAATTTAGACTTGACCCTTACCTTCTAGATAACCATGAGGTCTTCTCAGGCCTTTAATGCCTCCAACCTCTTCTCTCAACCCAATCCTATGTTGACACTTGTCACCATTTTATTGGTGCCAATTGTGCACATGGATCCCCAACTTTCAAACTTGGCCCTTGATTAAACCATTCAATCTTAACCCTTCATTTCCCTATTTCTTCTATAAATAGAACCCTTCTCCTCAAGCAAAAGGAGAAGCATTTTAGAGTATTGTTGTTATACTGGCATTAGCATAGAGCTTTTTCATAGCATCACTATCTACTCTAGCATAGTATTTAGCTTTTCATTTCATATTTGAAGCTTAGTATTAAATCTCAATCCTCCATAAGCATCCATAGTGCAAAAAGCTGCTGAGAGCTACACTCATTTGGGACTTGGAGAGGAGAGGAACAAGGGAGGAGCAACTATGAGCATCTTGATTAGCTATTTCATTTTATGTTTATATGCTTTCTATTTCATGCTTAATATCTCTCTTGATATGCCTGTTTAGGATAATCTTTTGTTGCTAACACTAACGTTTGTTTCTTGTGCTCTTGTGTGTGTTGCCATCAAACAGATTTTCTAATCCTTTTTGCAGAGCATCAATATCTATGCTTTAATTTTGAAAATTAAGTGGTTAAGTGTCAAAACCCTAATTTTTGAAACCCTCTTGATTCAACCTTTGACTGACAATTTCACCGATCAAAACATCTCCAAATCAGCTGTAACTTTGGATTCCGCAATAAAATCACAATATCTTTCATCCCTGAAAATTTGGAAAAAAGTTGCGAGGACCGTGGCGCCGAGCGCCATCGTCCCCGACATTTTTTCCGAAATTTCGGGAGCAAGATCTTACTGTATTTTCCTGCTAAAATCCAGAATTTTGGCTGATTTTATCAATTTTAACACCTTCAAAATTACAGTCAAAGTTGGTCTTGTGATTGCTTGGATTAAGGCTTTTAAACATTCAAAAATCATTGAAATTGAAATTTTGTGTCAAAATTGTGTTCTTACTGCCCTAAATCTGAAAAGTGTGTTTGCATTCATTCGAAATTTCAGTGCTTTATTCAAATTCTTACAATTTTTGACTTTTGAAATTAAGTGCTTAATTACAACAACTTTGATTTCCGCTTTCAAAATTGAATTTTGCGTGAAATTGAGTCAACTTTTGAATTTCAAAATTTGCATTGCTCTTGACATTCCCTCTAAAATCATAAAATTTAAAATTTCAGTTTCCCTCTCTTTTTCAAAATTCAAATTTTGCATTTTTTCGACAATCTTGGTAGGGTTCAATTTCGAGATTGCAACTTTAATTTGGCCTATCTACAGATCGTAAAATCACTCAATTTTTTCAGATTAGCTTTAAAATCATCATACCTTTCATCCCTGCAAATTTCAAAAAAAGTTGCAAGGACTGTGTTGCACTCCGAGCGCCACGGTCCCGGACATTTTTTCCGAAATTTCGGGAGACTGTCGTGATTGCATTTAACAGCTTAAATCCAGAAGATTGGCTGATTTTACTGAAAATTGCTACCTCTAAATTCAAAACTTTCTCTCTCTCTCTAGTGCATGAGTTTTACAACAATAAGCCCTACTTACACTATTCCCGTTAGACGAAGCCGTAGAATTAAGTCTTTCCGAGGTTTAATTACTGAGGAAATGGAACCTAATTTGAATAGCCTTTTTAACGAGGACATGGGTAATTCCTCTAATCCTCCTAATGATGAAGAAGCTCTCCATGAGGTTTCTGTAGAACAACTTTCGAAATTGGATAACCAATTTGACGATTTTCGACAATGGATCTCTCAAGAATACCCTGATAGTCAAGCTCTTCCTTTAATTGAGGGTCTAAAACGTATGCTTCAAAGTGATAAGAATGGAATTGATATTTTGCGTGGTATTGCACACATTGTGGATTCGAATGTGATGCCTATGAAAAGTTGTGCCGAAACATTAGGTTATACACAACCTCCTACTCAAGTCAATCATTCTATTCCTTTGATGACTCCTATTGCTAGCATACCTACCTTTACATCAAACATAATGGCTACTTCTACACAAGACATTCCTCCCGTGATTACTAGTCATGGGGGCAACCCTTTTTCTTCAATTAACCCTCTTCCTTCATTTAATCCGACTTCTTCATTCATTCCTTCAATGAATGTCCCTATTATATCTCCACAAATGAACATGACGCAAGGGGGCAATTCATTTAACCATTCCATTCCTCCTTGTAGTGTTCCTCCTGTCCAATCATCTCCTATGACTAATTATCATAGAGTCCCACCACCTTACTCTTTACCTTCTTTCAATAACATAACACCTCCATCTCAATCTAACACATCCAATATGAATTCTTCGAGTGAAGCGACCATTAACAATCTTGCACAAACTGTCTCTTCTTTACAGCAACAAATTGCCTCTATGAATCAATCTAAGTTTAGTGTGCCCACATTTGATGTTGCGAGCCCACTTTCTCTTGACATTGTTCGAGCTATCCCTCCTAAACATGTTGAAATCCCGCATTTGGAGCTTTATAATGGTAAAGGTGATCCTCTAACACATGTTAAGACTTTTCAAACAATATGTACTGATTTTGCTTATGACCAAAGGTAGCTTGCAAAACTGTTCACTAGAACATTAAGAGACAAAGCCCTACAATGGTATTGCTCATTGCCTTCCTATTCTATTACTTCTTTCGAACAACTTGCAAATGCTTTCATTCAACAATTTCAAAACAATATAAGTCCTAAAGTTACTTTGATTGATTTAATGCATTGTAAACAAGGTGTTAAAGAAAAAGTGACTGATTTCATTGGTAGATATAAGCATTTGTATGCTCAAATTTCTTTTCCAGTGCCTGACAATGATATTCAAAGAATTTTTATTTCTAATTTACAAAAAGATATTCGAGACAAACTTATGTTTTCTGAGTTTACTTCTTTCCAACAGTTGTGTGCAACTCTTCACAATTATCAACTGACTGTGAGTCAAATGGAACAATCACATCCTATGGCTCCGAGTGATAAGGGTGATAGCAGTCAACAACCATTTGGGAAGTTTAAACCGAACAGAGATTCCATCAAATTCAATGAAAACATCATCAACAACAATGTGAATGCAGCATCAGGTGTGCCTCCTATTTCTAAATTTTTCAAGAAAGAAAGAAAGTATACTCCTTTGAATGAATCATTGCATAGTATTATGAATAAATTATTGGAACAAAATGTGCTTACTCTTCCTCCTATAAGGCAAATTGATCCTGCAAAGATTACTTCACCTTATTTTGATAACAAAGCCTTTTGTCAATTTCATCGTCAGCCTGGGCATGATACTGAAAAATGTTTTTCTTTAAAGGGTAAAATTCAAGATTTGATTGATAATAATACTATTTCTGTTTCTGGAGTGAATGATAAAGGCAACACATCTGTAGCTCCTCCTAACCAAAATCTTCAAATTTTCACTGATCCATTACCTTCTCATACCTCTAATGCGATCGAGGCTAATGATTCCTCTCTCTCATCTGATGGTCTTGTGTCTATGGCTCCGAATGTGATTAACTTTGTAGAGCAGCAAGAAATCCCTAAAGAACCTTCCATCACATTTGATTCCAGTGAAACCATTAGGGCACCTGATGGTCCTTTATACATAGTTGCAAAAGTCAAGAATACACCTTGCCGTGGAGTGCTTATTGATCCTTCGTGCATGATTAATGTTATTACTGAAGAATTTCTTTTTACTTTGCAATTGAATCAAGTGATCTATGACAAAACAAATGTGATTGTGAAACTATTTGATGCATTTTCTTCTCCTGCAATTGGTTCTATTACATTGCCTATTGAGGTCCATAACAAATCCCTTGATGTGAACTTTGCTATTATTCCATCGTCCGAACAATTTCGTGTGAAGCTTGGCTATCCTTGGCTATCTTCCATGAAAGCTATTGCTTCTCCTATTCATAAGTGTTTGAAATTTCCCCATAATGGTGAAGTTGTTACTGTCGATCATAGTCTCTTTAAACCAGCTGAAAGAACTTCTAGCGTTCCTATTGATTGCTTTTGGCCTAAACAATTCCAATCTCTTCCTCCGCGAAGTGATCATCTTTTCAAATCTTATCAAAAGTGGAAAACAGATATGATCCTATCTCTAAGTGAACCTACAACACCTAAACTTGATATTCCTATCATTCTTGAGAAGGAAGTTCTTCCTTTGAAAGATAAAACTAATATCTTTCCTCAAGAAGATTCCCAACCCACCCCTATGGATGTGACTATGTCTATATCTAATAACCTTCCTAAAAGTAGACCTATCCCTCCTCGTCATGATGGACTTGGTCTCCTTCCTAAACCAAAAATTCCTCCTTTATATGGAGCAGTTCCTCCTCCGTCCTTTTATAGAGAGAAGAGACCTTCTTCTTCTCCTATTATTCAACCTAAGAGACCACAGCCTAAACACCCAAGTGATAAGGATGAGAACATCCCTCCTCCTCAATCTCCTAATCTTCCTACTAAGACTAGACGAAATCGTTCTGCACGTGAACGCCAGCGAAAGCGTCGTCTTAGAGCTCAAACTTTGCAATCCCCAAAAACACCTTCAACAAGCATTATTCCATTTTCTCCTCAGCCGGACATTGAGCCTAAATCTCCTAAACATAAGATGCATGATGGTTTTGATCCTGTGCGAGTTAAAGATCCTATTTTTATAAATCTTGATGATGATATAGATGAAAATGTTATTCCTCTTGCTTCTGATAGTGAATATGAACTTGTTGATATTGATAACCATTTATCTAATGAATTTTCTAAAGCACTTATCCTAGCTCCTAGACAAGAACACCGCGGCTTGGGATATGAACATAGCCCTTGTTTGGATCTAGTGATAGCTCCATCTGTTGTGTTGGATGTTCTTCCTCTAGCATGTTCCCTGCCTTCCCGAAACATTGATCAGCAAGATCGGGGGGTAGATGACGTGCTAGACTAGTTACATTAGCATAGCAGATTCTCTCCTCCTCTCTTGTGTTACTTCTTCTATATGTTATTCTCATTCTTCTATTTGTTGTCCTTAGTGTTGTCTACTTGAGGACGATGCAAAGCATTGAGATCTCTCGATCTCTCTCATGTTGACTCAAAAGACACATGTGTTCCCTTCTTCTAGGTGACCTTCCTTGATTGGGGAATGAAGAAAAATTATGCATACATACATATGATATATATACATGAATTATCATACAGCATACTGACCCCAAGAAAAGCGAAGTCACCTCGTGCTTTGTGTTTTGTGTCTATTATCCTTGGGTTTATCTCACACTTGGGGGCTAAATCCTTGCGATAACATGCTCCTTTCCTTTCTCATTCTTATATGTATCACTACGTTAAAACAATCACCCCCGGTGAGGCGTGTGCGATCGCTTTAACGTAGGGGGGCATACATCCCGTTCATATCTTTTCAAGATACTTGAAAATTTCTTGACAAATTTAACCTTGCCTTGAAAATTTTTGATATCTTTCTTGCATGACTCATAGTGAGGGAACCTTGCTACTGACAGTCATGGTTCTCCCTCGTGATCTTCCCTTTTACTTTGTCAATCAAAGTCGTAAGATCCTTAGTCTACTGGGGGCTTGGTGTATCTTGCCTCCTTGACGTGGTGAAAGTCTTTCAATGTTGTTTCCTTGTACTTTACCGGAAGTATGAGCATACATACTCCCGCTAAAGTGGGGGCTAAATGTAGCGTCCTAAAATTGTGACACTTGCAATTTCGACTGCATTTCGGTCTTCACGATGGCGACGCAACACGCAACCTGAATGGAGACCCCGAAACTTGCTCACGACACCAAAAACTGCATTTTTCAAGTACCCTGGCCTGAACCTCCTTGCACCCTGTTGTCCCGGGAGGTGGGACCAGAGAGCCCAGCGCCCTGGTCCCTGGGTCCTATTTTGGGCCCGGTCTCCTAAGGAGATTGCGGGTCTTTTTGTTTGCAATTTGGAAATTACATTTCCTGGTCGGCCTAAGGTCGGGAAAATCAGTCTATCAGCCCTAATTGACAAGTATATAAACTACATTTTTCTCTCTCATTTGGAGATAACACATACATGAGGGAAAAGGCATGGAAACTATACTCAAGCATTCAAGCATTCAAGCATTCCTTCAAGCAATTGATCATTTCAAGTCTCCATTCAAGGCTAAGTGTTGCATTCAAGACAAGGATTCAACCATTGAAGAGGAGATCACATACAACATACTACTACAACATACAACATACAACATCTAAACCTTCGCACATAAGGATACAAACATCCTTAGAACAAGGTATTAGTACTTGTTTTACAGTCATTTACATTTACAGCTCTTGCTCATTTCTTGGTTAATTCCAAAACCAGGGTTTGACCTAAAGGCAAACCCCTAATCCCTAACCCCCCAATCGTCTTCGCTTTTCTATGTGTAG
Source organism: Cryptomeria japonica (assembly GCF_030272615.1). Classification (NCBI taxonomy): domain Eukaryota; kingdom Viridiplantae; phylum Streptophyta; class Pinopsida; order Cupressales; family Cupressaceae; genus Cryptomeria; species Cryptomeria japonica. The sequence goes on from NC_081409.1 coordinate 382,206,369, forward strand.
GTTGCAGGTACGCGGCTGAAATTGAAGATCTGGAATCCTTGTGCAAAGACGAACAGATCCCCCTTCGTTTCGCGGATTTTTCGGAGGACCGTGGCGCCGGGCGCCATCGTCCCGACAACTTTTGCTCAAATTTGCAGGACAGCGTCGTATCGACATTTTACTGCTAATTCCAGGTCCGCAGCTTCATCCTATATCCCTAACTCAGTTTATAAGCGAATCTTTGTCACTTTCTATGCATGCTTAGCTTAATTCTTCTATCAACATTCTTTACAAAAGAGGGTAGCCTTGCTGTCTTAACCCTTGAAACACATTTAGCATCCAATCTTGCATTGTGTGGGATTGGATCTTGTGGGTTTCAACCCCTCTTTTGAATGTAAAGTCTCTCCCCTAAGTGAAAACCATCGAATCCTAGCGAACCTCCCTTCTCTCTCCTCGGAGTTGGAAGAGGGGAGTGCAACTAGGGTTCGATCGCGATTTTCCGCTTTACACATAGATCAGCTGAAACACATATGTGTTAAAATTCCATTGTTTCAAGCTATTAAGGATGTCCCTATTTATGGTAAAGCAATTAAGGAGGCATGTTTAAAGAAACCTGGTAGAAAGAAAAAGGATCTACAAATAGTGCATGTAATGAGTCAATTGGCTGATATTATGTTAGGAAAGGTTTCAATTCCTAAATATGTTGATCCTGGTAGTCCTATTGTGAAAATAGTCATCAATGACACTCAGATAAAGAATGCTTTAATAGATTTGGGAGCAGCCATTAATGTAATGACAAGAGATATTATGCAGAAACTTGACATAATCAGTCTCAAGCCTACACCTACAGTCCTATAGCTTACTGACAGTTCAACGGTTCAGCTTGATGGTATGATTGAAGATGTAGTTGTTACTTTGGATTCATGGGAATATCCTGCATATTTTATGATCATGTCTCCTAAAGCCACATTGGGAGGATATCCGATTATTTTGGGGAGACCTTGGCTTGCTATAGATGATGCATATATTGGATGTCGGTCAGTGGATATGACTATTTGTGATGGAAATACTACCAAAACTTTGGTTGTATTCTCCTGCTCAGCCCCAACTTGATCAAGAGCAAGTCATTTGGCCTAACGTGGGAGAAGAATTTGAGGAAGGAGTCGACTCTGTCAATCATCTTATGATGATTAATAGAGAATCATTCATACAACTTCAAAATGATGATTCAATCCTCTATAAAATTATGGCAAATCAGTTAAAACAAGAGCAACAGTCACAGGAGTTAACATCAAGTATTACAGCATCAGATTTTCCTACAGCCACTGATATATTGCATACCTTGTTGCCACAAGAATTCTGCACTTCTCATCTTTCCGAGGCATCTTAGGTTGATCTTACTATCAAAGTGGAAGTTGATCTAAATAAATATTTGAATATCAACAATCAACTCACAGAGACTCAAAGAATAACACTCGTTGAATTGCTTAAATGTCATCAACATGCTTTTGTGTGGGATTACAAAGACATGCATGGAATTGATCCTACTGTTTGTACTCGCCGTATATATATAAAAGAGGACTGTAGACCACTTAGACAGCCACAGAGAAGAATTAATCCTGCATTAAGAGAGATAGTTAAAGAGGAACTATGGAAATTATTAAATGTTGGATTTATCTATCCTATATCGGATAGTCAATGGGTGTCACCTCTAGTCATAGTTCCAAAGAAAGGAGGTAAATGGCGGGTATGTGTAGATTATAGAGCTTTGAACTTAGCAACTAGGAAGGATCATTTTCCATTACTATTTGTGGATTAGGTATTAGAATCATTGGCAGGGAAGCGGTACTTTTCATTCTTGGATGGATTCAGTGGCTACAACCAGATTCAAATTGCTCCCGAGGATCAGGAAAAGACTACATTTACCTGTCCTTGGGGAACAAATGCATATTTTGTTCTTCCTTTTGGGTTATGTAATGCTCCAGCTACTTTTCAAAGAGTAGGGATAAGCATATTTTCAGATATTTCCCAAGACAACATGGAGATCTATATGGATGATTTTACCACTTATGGTTTAGAATTTGAAGAGGCGTTGAAGAATCTAAAGGAAGTTTTGTAGTGGTGTGAAGACTACAATTTATCATTAAACAGTGAAAAGTGCTTTATGATGATGCAGTAAGGCATAGTTCTAGGTCATCATATTTCTATAACTAGAATACAAGTTGACCCAGCCAAAATAGAAGTCATTCAAAACCTCCCTGCACCTATAAAGCAAAAGGATGTCAGGAGTTTCCTTGGTCATGCTGGATATTATAGAAGGTTTATCAAGGATTTTAGCAAAATTGTAGGACCTTAATGTTGTCTTTTGACCAAGGATATGGAGTTTAATTGGACCTCTGCATGCCATGAAGCTTTCTTGAAGCTCAAACATGCATTGACTCAAGCACCAGTGCTCAAGGGTCTGAACTAGTCATTACCTTTTCATATTCATATAGATGCATCAGATTATGCCATAGGAGCAGTTTTGGGACAGAAGGTTGAGAATTTGGAGAATGCAATTTATTTTATCAGCAAAAACATGCAGGGACCTGAGCTTAATTATACTTTCACCGAAAAGGAGATGTTAGAAGTTATATATGCACTCCACAAATTCAGGCATTATATCACAGGATATCAAATATATGTGAACACTAATCATACAACAATCAGATATCTCATGAACAAACCTTCAATTACAAAAATATTGGCTCGATGGTTACTATTGATGTAGGAATTTGATATTACAATTGTTGATAAACTAGGTAAATCCAATGAAGTTGCAGATTATCTTTCTAGGCTTCAATTGCAAGATGATCCTGCAACCATAGATGATGCTTTCCCAGATGAACATTTGTTCCTAATAAAAGAACACACTCCCTGGTATGTTGATATTGCAAATTATTTAGCTGCTAATAAGATGCCCACTCATTTTTCTCCTAAAGAAAAAAGACTGTTAGTTGAGAAAAGCTTTAATTTCTCATGGATTGTTGATTGTTTATTTTATACTGGACCTGACCAAGTCATGAGAAGATGTGTCAGAGAAGATGAAACATATGATATCCTTCATGCATGTCATGATGAGCCATGTGGAGGACATTTTGCTACTAAAAGAACAACACTTAAAATAATTGGCACGTGATATTATTGGCCAGCATTGTATAAGGATGCATCACAATATACTATAAAATGTGATAGATGCCAGCAAATGGGTAGGCCTACCAGATCTAATGAAATGCCATTATATCCCCAGATATTGTTTGCACCATTTGATAAATGGGCATTAGATTTTGTTGGGTTGATTGATCCTCCTTCAAATGGTAAATCTTATATTCTAGTATACACTAATTATGTTACAACATGGGTGGAAGCAGGAACTATGACACATGCAAGAGATAATAAAGTAGTTGAATTCCTCTATGAGGAAATATTTACCAGATATGGAGTACGAAGAGAGATTGGTTTAGATCAAGGACCATAGGTTACTTCCACATTAATTGCAACATTGGTTAATGAATATAATATCAAACATGGGAAGTCTACTCCCTATCATCCACAAGCAAATGGTCAAGTAGAAGTTACAAATAGGGATTTAGAAGCCATTCTTACCAAGATAGTAGCTCTTCATAAGAAATATTGGTCAAATAGACTTCCTGAAGCCATTCGAGCATACAGAACAACATGGAAGACACCAATTAGTTTTACACCTTTTGAAATGGTGTATGGAAAAACAACAATGATGGCCATTGAATTTGAGCATAAAACTCTTAGAACAGCTCTGCAATTGAATATGACTCTCTCAGAAGCACAAAGAGGAGGCATCCTACAATTGAATGCTTTCGATGAGCTAAGGCAGTTGTTTGTCCAACATACAGAGCTTATTCAACATCAGTGAACTAAATGGCATGATAAGTATATAAAGGAGAGAAAATTTAAATCTAGCAATTGGGCAATGCTATATGATTCTAGATATAAGGATACTATGGTGAAGTTGTAGACAAGATGGTTGGGCCCATATGAAATAGATGTTTTTACAAATGAAGCAGTTCACTTGACCACAATAGATCTAGTCAGATTCAAACTTCTAGTCAATGGTCATCGACTATGCCTGTATCATAAGCCTGCAACCAAAGAACAATTCCTGCAGCAATTTGCCAGCCAAGACCAACCAACAGTTCCTGCAGCAACTAGAGAAGTTCCTTCAGCATCTGACGAATACTCTCCTGTCATAGTTCTTGTAGCAACTGGAGAAGACATTAGGGACACGGTTCCTGCAGCTTATGCAGGGAGCGTTCTTAGTCATCGGCCTTAAATTCTTCATGCATGCTTTCATAATAATTATTTCCATGCCTTATGGAAATATCATTCTCCGATAATAATTTTCTCATACATATCATCCTGTTTCATATCTATGTCTATCACTTCATTCATTTCACGTCATCTCATTTCACCTTTTAAATAGCTAATCGTTTCATGCAGCATTAATGAGTACAACTGCAGGTATGTCTATTATTTATTTTTTCTTAATTATGCATTTATTATTTCGCTATGATTATTGCCTATTTTGATTTGCATAATCTGTGTACCCTTCCCTCTGTCCTTTTTCAGATGTGTGGACACGTGTCATCTTAAGTTGGGGGGGGGGGGGGGGTATTTTATGGTATGATTTCGAAGTTGATTAATTGTCTATCCTTGTCAGTAGTTTGTTTTAATTTGCCTAACATCATTTTTTAATAAGATATTCTATCGCACGAGTAGTAGTTCATCCTGCTGCCGAAATCAATGAAAGGTACTAGAAGTAAGTAGAGTATTTTGGAACATGTAATTTTTAGGTCTGCAGGTTATTTCAGTCCTTCATTCTGTTGTGGAAATTGTTTTGAGAGTCAAGTTAGTCATGGGAGGATCTCCTATCCGCCATGAACCAATAATTCATGACATGTTGCAGGATGTCCAGTGTGAGAATTACTTTTATATGTATGGGTGGATTAACTATTTTTTTTAAATAACGGATTTCAATGAAGAAATTGCCTATGAATTCATGTGTACATACAACGAAGGAGAGGCCTCTGTCAAGGGGTTAAGAGTCATTGCCATAGAGAAATGGATAGCTGAAGTCACTGGCTTGCTACAGGAGGGAGAATTGTTTCTTGAGTCGAAGGATGCAAGAAGCGCTAGGGCAGAGTTTACTCACCCAGTAGATGGACCCCTAAGTTTAGACAAGCAAGGAACCAGACGGATATCTCTTCCAGCAGAATGGCCCCAGGTGGCATTGTATGTGATGAAATATATTACTTCTGATGGTAGGTACTCAAATTTGCATTCGGTCCATTTTAAATTACTTAGTCATTTACGACATGGCCGAAGGGTGAATGTTCCCAATTTTTTGTATCATCTTATTTTCATAAGTGCAAAGGAAACACAGAAGGGTGGAAACCGTTATGTTAGTCATCATGGCTTGATTAAATTATTGGTAGAACATTCTCTCATAGATGTCTCTCAGATGGCATGGGGGGCATTCAAAGATATCCTGCAATTTAGGGAGGAAAATGTTCTTGCTTCAGAAGAAATAGCAGCCCAAGAGGAAGATATCGGAGAACCCTCATCTCCTAGGGTTTCTGTAGTGAATGAACCTCCTATTGCCAATGAAGCCTTACCTGTTGCAGAGGAAATGGTAATTGAACCAAATATTGAGCAGCCCTCCACTCATTTCAAAGTGGAGCGGCATCTTCCAGAAGAAAAGGGAAAGAAATAGGAATAGTTGACGTAGAGGAAGAAACCATAGAGAAGCCTCAAGCGGTGCAGGTTTCTCCTACAGCTAAAAGGCACAAGGTAAAACAAAATTCTCCTACAACAACACCTCCTATAGAAACTTCTCCTGCAGCCACTCCAAAAATGTATTTGAGAAGGAGTCAGAGGGGTAAACAGAAAACTCAAGCAACAGGGGATGTGATTGAAGTCATTTCTGTGGAAACGTCGGAAGAAGGGCATGGAAGTCAAACAACTATTCAACCACAGGAAGAACATGGAGCTGACAGACTGTCAAACTTGGCACATGTAGTAGAACAGTTTGAAGAACTGGTTAAAGAAATCTCATGCCCTCAGGTAACAGCTCACGGGTCCCCTTCATCTCTCACTAGTTAATCTATTGCACTTACATTTTATAGACAGTGGGAGATAGAAAGGGCTAGCTTACAAGGAGTTATTGATAAACAATAGAAAGAGATTGAAAAGAGGGATAATCAGATTGTGGAATTGCAAACTAAAGTAGACACAGTTACCAATATGGTTCCTGAATTGGTGCAATGCAGGGCTCCTCTGAGGGTTTACGCTTTATATTTAAAAGAGCAGTATTTATGTTTCAAGCTAAACCGCATTGTTAGGGATCTTAATCCTTCTCTAGATACCCCACAGGAATTTTATAATGTTTATCAAAACTCTCCTGTAGCTGTTAGGAATTTGTTTTGTGAATTTTATTTGCATAATTATGTTGTGACTTCTGACAATGAATGAAATCACTTACTATACATTGGTGACATTCAATTAAAATAATTAATTTCATGGATACAAAATGAAATCAATATAGGGACTCGGGCTGAAACATACAAAAATTTGGAATTTAATTGTCCATTACCACTCAGAGCTGAAGCCAAAAATCCACAGCTTATTTATTATGACTGGCAGAAATTATTAACAAGACTTGATGTCAGGAGCCAGGTTTTACCGATGAGAGAGGAAGCATTCCAGGAATATGAACATTTGGTTGAAAATGAAAAATACAACTGCAGTTGAATGTTTGGTTCAACACTGGAATAATCTCTCAGAAGACCTAAAACAGGGTGAACCCATTCACTGCCTAATTATCATGCAGCCACACAAAGAGCTCCCAAGTACATCCACTTGGGTAGGGCAAAGAGAAATAACTAGCTACCCTTGATATTTTAGCCACCTATCCTTGTGTGGCCATTAATGGGATGCAGGGTTACAGACAAACCATATGAAGAGGCCATACAAGAAGCCAGATGGGCTAGACTGGACAAGATGAAGGGGTTCTATTGGAACTTGACTACAGGAGGAACGGGACAAGGAACCATTGGCGACTTATGAGTCAGCACCCGGATAAGAAATTTTCCTCTTGTTGGAGGATCAACAAGACACTAAGTTGGAGGGCATGATGAGCTGAGATATTAGCTCTTTTATTCCTATAACTGATAAGTTTTTGCCATGTTTTAATTTGTATAATGGGATAGTATTTGAGTCATATGATGTACTAAAGTTTAACTATGTGCATTCTAGATGATAACTAAACCCATTAAATCCTATTTGGTTTTGACCAATTATTCCTGTTGCCATGCGGATTATCATAGGTGATATCATGTGTGAATGTATAAGTGTTATGATTAATTAAAATAGATGTGTGTGTGTGTGTGTGTGCGCGCGCGCACTTGTACGTTCTATCTTTTTAATTATAGGAATAAATGAAATGTTGTAGAAGCGATTATTGTGTCACATCATAAAGGCAGTTGGATATATTCAAGGAGCGGTTAAATATTCAAAATAGAAAAGAGAATAGAATGTGTAAGAAGCGGCAAAGGAATAGCAAAGCGCTACTAGACTCATTTATGTTTGTCTTCAAAAAACATCAATCTTGTAACACCGCCATGCTATATTCTTGGTTGTGGTTTAGCAGAGATCCACGTTTCTTGTGGATTAACTCCTTCTGTTTGTTGTCATAAATGTTTTCTGCCTCATTTCATCAGCATGACCTAGATAGTAGGAAGTTATAGTTTTCTTATAAATAAGAGCCTGCGTCTCTTCTCAGAGGTTAGAGACAGGGGATTAGAAACAGAGTTGCATAGTATTTTTAGAATTAAAAGCATTTTCTTTCATTCTATGTGTTGTATTGACCTTTGAAAACAATGAATAAAAATGATGCTATTATGAGTATATAGAATTACCTTTCAAGTCTAGATACACTCATCCAAGGGGGCCCACTTGGTGAGTATTCATGTGCATTTGTTAGATTCAGTTTTCCTTTTTGTTGTAGTAGATGTTCTAGCAATTGACTATTCCTGCAACCAAAGAAGACAGAGTAATTCATGTTTGTCATCTCTGAACTTAGTTAACAGTTCTTTAATTAGAATCTTCTATCAATGCTAAGCTTTCCTGTAGCCATTTAATTGTTATGATTCTTGCTTGTTTATTTCAAATAGATTTAGTTGTTGCAGTAATGCAGAATAGCTATCACAGGAACTTATTTCATATATAGTGCAGACCCATTTCAAGTAATACGTCCTTGGGTTGACAAATAAATGAACTTCAATTATGGAGATAATAATTACACAAAGTGAATGACCAATCTTTGGGTTGAGACTTTAGCTCTAGTTATTATTCCTATTGGTGAGGCAAACAGACATTCCTTAGTACATGCCTCATAATATTCATTTACAAAAAATTAAATATTTCTATAAATCTTCATAACTAGATAGAGAGAGAAGGGAGAGAATTTTCGATAGTCAATCAATTCACACACATGCACGCAAACCAACAAGATCACACAAGTATGACTTAAATTTCTCCCTATATGCCTATCATCTTTATTGTACTATTTTTCATTTCACTACTGATATAATAGAATGCAAATTGGTTTATCATGATCTTTCATTACATTAAAGATGCCACTAATGTCCTAATTTTCAAATGAGATCAATAAAAACAATCTTTCCTTACATGCTAACCTTATAGCGAAACCACTCACTACTCTTAATTGATAAAGATACATCATTACTATGACCATTAATTGAATGTCAAATTATGAAGAGAAGAAGGAAATTGAAATTACCAATTAACTAATATATGGTTACGCATGCACATCAAACACATTCCTCATTTACACATCCTATTTATACCAAAGTCATTTTGATATGCCAACTGCAATTACATTATTGTATTGTTCCTACATGTCATTATTCGAGTTGGTCATGTAAAACACACAATGAAATCTTTAATGAAAATACATTTCATAAGTACACAAAACACAATTATTTTAAGTTCTAGAGAAGAGGAGGGAAGAAATACATCTAATTCATAATGAATATGCACCCAACCTTTCCTATACAAGTTCATAATTACGACACTAAGTACAACTACATGTATAACACAAGTGCACAGTCATTCTTTCAGACTTAAGACAATGCATTATTCAACCTAATAATCTAACCTAAAGAGTATACTATCAGTTAAGAAGGTACATCCAATTATCTCTGAAAATGAGAGTAATTGTAGACCTAAACATCGTACAAGAAAAAAACGTACATATAATCACATAACCAACACTAATCATCAATCAAGAAGAGCAAGAACTCAATACACATGTTACACTCGTTTAAGGTTTTCAGAAAGTGTGAGAAAAGAAACAGAGCACGAAACATCTAAGATCTCCAAGATCCCAAACGTTAATCACAAGCATACATCAGAGAGACAAGCATATGATGAAAATCTATATACCAAACACCAAACTAAGGGCACAAATTACACCAGAGATCTCAGTGTTTGCAAACCTTGGCTCTGACACCAAGTGTAATGCCCCACCAAGAAACCCTAAAGGATATAACTACAAACACTCGAAAAGAGTGCATTTTTTTTTTTTTAAACAATATAGTACAAATAAACTTATGGAATAACATTGCAATAGAAGATGCACAAATGAAAGACTCGAATCAACTCCTAAAGGGATTCCCAACGTGAATTACTTAATTAAACTAATCTTTCTTTAAGGTCAATTAATCCATTTAAGAAATACATTTAACCATTAGAATATTAATTACACTCATCAATGATTGTTTCATTCCTTGCACGAGATAACACTATCATTTCTATACTTCATTTCTGATTAAACATTCAATTACATTACATTAATGAATTAATTAAAGATAGAAATCCTAACATCTAACTCACATCATAATACATTTCTTTTACATTGCAAGGATAACTTAGTATTACAATTTCACTCAATTCATCAATTCTCATAAAAATACATAATGAATTACATCAAATTATAACTTCCATGAAGGCATACATATAGCATATGATACAACCGACCACATAGGGTCCAAGAGATACAAATATGATCCAAGGTGATAAAAAGTGATCCAACTGGTACAATGGTATAAGTGAAACCAATAGATACATCTAGACCACCTACGAAGCTAATCACTCGCAAGAAGGCACAAACAAATTACCCAATGGGAAGTGGCACTACCACCCAACCATGTGGCCCAAAAAGGAACCACCCCTTTGTGCTAGGAGATAGTAATAAGGGCCTCAAGCAAGCCACAACAAAGCATAACATGGTCTAACATGTACATCAAGTACTCAAACAAGACATAAGCATACAAATATGACTCTCACAAGAGTACTCCAAGTAAAGCCAACACATGACTACACACTAGTGAACATAAGGGAAGAGTGTCATCGCATAGTTGGTATGGGTTATCCTGGCAGGCCTCCATAGGCCCTGACCCCCATCCTGGGTTATCCTGGTACCCTCTCTCATACCCTCGGCCCCCATCCATGACTCATGCGGACCCAACAAACCTTTCGTGAAGACAAGGTAGTTGGTTTGCCATTCCAGACCTTCCCACTGCATCCTGAGTCTGTACTAGCACTCAACCATGAGTGGGGCACAATTAACTATGATTAATATTTGAAACCCAACCCCAGTTTATTAATTAAGTTATCACTTATTACACAACTTCCAAGGGGTTATCCTAGCAGCCACTTTGGGCCTTGGCCCCCACTTAGAAGCCACTCTTCCTTATGACACTACACAACCTCCAAATAACCTCGAGGCAATCACAAAAGCCAACTAACACAAGGAGTTCAAAAAAAAAAACTGAAGAACATCTTGATTATACAAACCTTCTACCAAGGTTAAACCAACTGGAGGTGTGAAACAAACAACTGGTCTATTGACGAGACAAGACCACAACCAAAATAAAGCAAGTACAGCCACAATCAAAACTTAACCAAATCAACTTGCACAATAGACTTGCATTCAACAACATACCACCTAACATGAGAATGACTCTTTCAAATCAACACCAATATCCATCAATCAGAGTAAATACTCAAAAGGGTACACTTGCACTCTAAACACATCCATGTTGAGGAATCATAACGATTACTCAAAATATAATTAAAAGCTAATGTTATCTAATTGCATCTCTTTCAATAACTGACTCTTTCATGATAAGAAAATCCACAATAGGGGATAACGCATAAAAAGGGTCTAAGTAAACACACACCCAAATAGACCTGCACAATACTTGATTTAAAAACCATACACCCTTTTAAAAACAACTCGTAGACTAAATAAGCCATCATTTTAAAAACAAATATAAATCTTTTCCAATTAAAGCCAATTTGGCTATAAACAATTTCCATTTGAAACGAAATATCTAATTAATGAAAATAACAATTAAATACATTTAAAAACTAAAATCATTATTTAAATCAAAGTAAACCTTTTCAATTAAAAATTATATCGACTAAACTTAATTGATGACTATTCACAAAATAAATTACGATTGGATCGAATCAATCTTAACATTTACTTCATTTTTCTAATTTTAAAATACGTAAATTATATATATGAATATGTGTGTGTGTGTATTTTTATATATATCAAAATACACACACACACACAAATATAGATCGATTTATAAATTACCGAACCACATTGATTGCTTGGAAAAACCAGTTTTCATGGCAAATAAAAAAAATAGGGTATTTTCAGCATGTTTCCCCACAGGGTGGAGGAAAGGCCTCCACGATAGTGGAGAGCTCCCCCCATTGTGTGGGGTGAGGAGCCTCCACCTGTCGTGGAGAGTATTCCCCCCCACAGTTGTGGTGAGGGGACACCACAGTAGTGGTGCCCTCTCCCCACGTCGTGGCGTTTGGGCTCCACCTCCCCCCCGCAATTTCATTATTTTTATATAAATTATTTTTTAAATCTTCTTCTCTAAGAAACACAGCAGAGACACTTTTTTTATTATTATTAATTTAATTTTTAAACAAAATTTGCAAATGAGATTTCAAAATGGAGTTTCCAGCAACAGATAAAAAACCAGTCCTCTGCCCAGAAACAAGGTATGGACATTTGGCAAACAAATAGAAGGGTAAAACATTTATAATAATTATTAAACAGTCTAAATCAAAGATTCTAATACCAAATTTGTCCAATTTTTTCTTCCCAAACAGAAAATTGAGAAATTTCAAAACCTCATGAACCAATTTTACCCAAAAAGGGAAGGAATAAACTTCTTCCAATTTTACTAAATTTTGATTGAACCCAGCTATAAAAGAATACTCAAACAATAAATTTCTTCAACCAGACAAAGGAAGAGACCAAACAATGATCACACAATCACAAGAAGTTTAAAAAACCAAAAAAACAAAGCAAAAGAATCAAGCAGCCAACTTGCAAATGCTTTCCTGGAGGAAATTTGAGGAAGAGTCATCCCAATCCTCCCCAAAATTGTTAGAGTTCGCACCAAACCCCAATAACCAGCAGAGAGGAAGAAAATCTCCAGCATGAGAAAGAATCCCTCTTTTTCAAAAAAATTCAAATTATAAAGCAATTCACCCAAAAATCTATTTTAGGGCACAAATTCACTTTTTATAAAAATTGAAAATCTAATTTTTTTTTTTTAAACATTTACATTTCATATTTAACAATTCTATTATTCTTTTATTTTTTTAACCCAAAAGCCATAAGATATTTTAATTTCTAAAAGTAAGAATTGACTTTTTATAAATACACAAGGCATAAAAATAAGCCCACCATATGATAAATTTAAACAATAATTTTAATCAATCAACCTAGCATGCTTTCTTTATTAATTTAATCCTATTTAATTTATAAACATGATTCACATAAAACAACACCAGAGGAATAAATAAAGTCACAAAACACATTACACGCAAACTTAACTTAAACAAAATAGAGACATGACCCACATACCAACGTCGAAACAATGACCTACTTGGCGATCCGACAGGGTTGACAAAAGACTGACGACGCTCACAAACGAGCCAGGCTAGGGATAACATTAGGGCCTTAGAACTATCTCCTCCACTTCCATCGGGTTAATTAAGTATGCCCAGACCTGTGGAGCCAGGTGGAGTAAGTACCTTGTACCTGCAATTCCTGCATCACCGAACCACACATACATATATATATACAAACACAGTAAACACACCGGTGAATGAGAATCGTGGCTTTCCGTGTCTCACCAAAATGAGTGACGGGAAATCATCTCCTCGCACCCCATAGACTTTCCACACAACATGACGACATATACATAGTGCAACTCACACGTGAAGTAAATGTGTTAGTCCATCGTTAGTAACACATAAATAAACTTAACATTTCATCATTTATAAGATACAATGGAGAAGCAAAGTTTACAACTACTCATCAATAAGCAATAATACATAATCATATTCACCAAATCACACTCTGAAGCATCATACCAGAATAACACATCACAATCATAATGAATCAACCATCCATGTAAGCCACTGAAAAAGTCAACGAGGTCAAAAAGGGTTTGATTAGGGTAGGGGTACTACAGACCTAATCCTCTAGAGACAAGTTCAAGTGGAAGTGGTGAATCCTTTACTCAACCAATTAAAGTAGGAAACCTAGTTTTTAGAAAAATACATGTATTAAGAACAAGAAACAAGAAAGTAGGTGAAACTTTCATACAAATTGGAAAGATCCATTATTCATTTCTAGGAAATATTTTGGCAAGAATGCCTAATCTTTATACAAATTGAATGAATTAACTTAGAGCTTATAATAATCCTTATCTTAATTGTCATCATTTGATAGTAATATACACATCAAGTATTCAAGCCTATAATACTACCTAGAAGCTAACAATCAAATCTTCTCAATTCACCTTAGTAAGAGGGAAGTATTAGAAACTAGTCAAAACCTATTTAGCTTTCCCTAACCTTTTTTAACCTTACTTGATATTCATTGAAAACCTATTTAGCTTTCCCTAACCTTTTTTAACCTTACTTGATATTCATTGAAAACCTATTTAGCTTTCCCTAACCTTTTTTAACCTTACTTGATATTCATTGATAAGCTTCACTTCTTATGTAGCATGAAGGTCCTTCGAGAGTTAAACTTTCTTTACATGTTCAAAAAGGTTATAATTATGTAGCATGAAGGTCCTTCGAGAGTTAAACTTTCTTTACATGTTCAAAAAGGTTATAACATTTATGCCCCTTTAATATAATAGTCTACAAATTAAAAATATTATTGAAAACTTAAAACTCATGTAAATATTGTTCCTCTTCTTACCATCACGTGCTTTTGAGTGTAGACAGAATGATTGATTTACCTTTAGCATCCATATGATCTCTTCTATGGTAGTTCCTATCTTGCAAAACTTCACTGCTTTTGGTGCCTGTAACACCTCAAGAATAGGAATTCAGTGTTATTGACGTTGGTTGTGAATCCCATATTTATTGCTGCAGCTTTACTGCTTTAAATTGTAGACTGTAGTGAATCCAATTTTAAGTTCTGCATTAAACTCTAAGATTTTCAACAGGATATACAGGCATACGGTTACCCAAGAAGATCATTGCTGATAGAAATGCATGCATATGCAAAAGGTCAGCATGTCCATGATGAAAATCCTTTGCTTAGTTATTTTGCAGCCTTGCTCTTTCATTCTCGGAAGCACAATCAAATTCCGAGTGCATTTGGAAGTTTACTTCTTTTATTTAGCTGCACACGTGAGGCTGGTTTGCTCCAATGGGGCAAGATAAATAGCAGATGGTGTATATAATATTCAAGGAGAAAATACCACCATTGAAGTTTGAAGGTATCACAGTCAAAGAGGAACGTTTGCTGGTAACTTCAACTAATTTTCAAGTGGAAGCGGTGGGTCCTTCACTCAACCAATTGAAGTAGAAAACCTAGTGATTGGAATCGCGACTGAATTTTTCATACAAATTGGAAAGGACAAAGCTATTGGTAATGATGCTATGGAAGGTAACAAATTTCGTAAAAAAATCTCTCGAGAAAGATTAAATCAAATAAATTAAATTTTAAAAATATAAATAATTATAATATGTATTGCATTATGTTTATTTCATTTGAGTTGTGATTTAGAAGTTTTTTTTTTTCAATTTTCATCTTAATGGAAGGCGTAAGTTACTTAAATTTTAAAAATATAAATAATTATAATATGTATTGCATTATGTTTATCTCATTTGAGTTGTGATTTAGAAGTTTTTTTTTTCAATTTTCATCTTAATGGAAGGCATAAGTTACTGTCTAGATACTAAGCAATGAGATTCCTAAACTCTCATACACCACTTTTTCCTTTATGTTTTCATAATGAATGAGTTAACTTAGATCTTTGCATTAATTCTACTCTTAGATATCATTGCTTTTAAATTAAATACGCATTATGTAAAAGTCTACTAAGTGGGCAAGTCTTTTCAACTCTCCTAGGCAATGGGGGAATATAAGAAGTTAGCTAGTACCCATTTAGTTTCGTCTAACCCCTACTCACTTTATCTAATATTCAATGATGAACCATCACTTCTTTCTAGTAGCATGAGGTTTGGTTCAAGTGGTCTACTCCAAAAGTTTAAAAATAAATAAAAGAAAAATAAAGTATAAAATAATTGCACAATGCTCGTACTCTCAGGTTTAGACCCTAATAAAAGCTATGAGAGTGAAATTCAAAAGAAAATGAGTAGATAATCAAAGCACACACACAAAAGTCAAGTGAAACAACCAAAATTTTTACTCGAAGATGCTTTCCTTACCCCATACTTGACCTATTGACCACTTTGATCTAAGTCTAAGAAATACTTATAAATATTATTACCTATTAATATTTAGTGTTAGCCTAATGGCTAGTCTAGATCAAGAGCAGTCTTTGGCCCTTTGTAAACTCAATTTAGATCACTCCCATTATATTCTCATTCCAGCTTGATTCCCTAACTCTTACATCTCATAAACCTAGTGAGTAGTATACATCTAGTCAATCTACAATCCACATGGTAAAAAATCTTATAAAGATAAATCATAGTGTCTATGACCATACATCCACATCATGCAATAAAGAAAATCATGTCATAATAAATCCATATATACGAAAGTAATAACCATGTGAACCCCTCATCCAAGTCTAATATATACAAGATATAGATAAAGTGCATCCATACATACCCATACTACATACATCATAAAGCTAGAAAATATAAAATAAGAGCATAACATATACATGCATACAACCATAAATAATTATATATAGAATCTAATATACCCACGTGGATAAAAATAAAGTAACATGTATGAAATCAATAATGCCAAAGTATGAGGCTATGGCAATCATAATAATCAAAACATGTGCAAACATATATTAATCAATATTTGAGTACAAGAACTCTATCACGAGATACATAAGAATCAAAAGGTATTTAAGTATTTATATATATCTCCTCATGCAAGTGATGGTATGATGAAAGAATAAGTATCCGGTAGAATACTGAGAGGGAGAGGGGGGGTGGGGGGGGGGGGGAATCAGTATACTGAAAAACTGATACAAAGTTCCCAAACTCAAATTCAATCACACAAAGTAAACATATCACAGTTAAGATCAATATGCATAGGAATACTTGACATCAACCGGTTTGACTGTTATGACAATTTAATAGTAAACAACTCCAATCTTGTAAACATTAACAATGCTTAATCATATCTCAACATATTCATCTCTCAATGTTTCTAGTTATCATGCCTTATCAGAAGTTAATCAAATCAACAAATAAGATCATAACCACAAAAACATTCACCAGTTGACAACCCAAATAGGTAAAAACCACGGTGAGATGAGACTCACAAGGATAGCTATCTGAACTCTTCTGAAGTTCACCCTATTAGGAGCCAAGCCTGTTAAAGCTTTACAATAAGTCTTGTTAAGAACTAATTCTAGTTAGGAATCACCCGATTAAAGGATTTACAAATATACCTTGATGAAAAGCACAATACTCTGTTAGGAATAACCTCGCTGGAGGATTTAAGAATCCAAGTTAATGGACCACCTTGTTAGAGGATTTAATAAGTAACCAAGCTTGTTAGAGCTTACCCGGTTAAGGGATTTCACTTCTGCTGTAATTGTTAGAAAACAACAAGTTTTCTTGATCTGTCTGAATAGCACTACATTTGCTTGATCATATCCTTTTAAGCTTCAATCTACCTTTACTCAAAGTGCAGATCCATTCACTAGTTAGGAAACTACTCACTCAACAGGTTTTTGTCAATCTTGCCGACAACTTTTACAAACAACTTCATCAACCTTAAATACAAATCAATTAGGTCGGTAACACAACAAAAACCTAATTCTCATCATCGAGATTACAAACAAGTCGGTACAATCTTGACCGTTTAGAAATCATAACAACCTCTTCACATTCTTCAAGAAAATTCCAACTGCTCCATGATCACCGCTTCATCGGACTTTGTAACTCATCACGCATTATGCATTAGATGCAAGCCACTTTGCTCCTTCTTTAGTCAACAAACAAACACGTCAAAACAATATGAACTTATCCTCATACAATGATCACACGTGTCTCCATCATTACCGCTCATCAAATAATAAACCAACAAACTTGATCAGTTAGGCTTTAACAACTAATAGGATTTACCAATTACATTGCATAGAAAGGTTTAACCCTTTACACTGGTTTACCGGTTCAACTCACAAAATTAACATACCGGTTTACAACATCTTCCGCAGATCTCTTCCTACCAGTTACTAGCCAATATCAAAAACATCAATATCAGCAATAACATGAATACCATTATCGGTTCAGTTGACATCAATGACAACATATCATTAATGCAATCTATATGTAAAATGCCAACAAACTAAAAATGCCAACAATCTCCCCCTTTAGCATTGATGGCAATACAAATATCAACGCCTCTGATTGCTGCTGAGATTGGTGAATAAGAATCCTGGTTTACATTACCAAGTATTCACCTTGCTCTGTCTGTCTTCAGTCTGTCACTGGTTCACCTAATCAGACACATAATTCTTCTCCTCAATCACATAATTATTCTCCCCCTTTGACAAAAATGCCAAAGTGAAAGTAAAAACATGTAATTCTGCTCTCACTGTGCATCAACAACATATGGCAACTTGATGCTCTCCCTGTGGAATACATCCACTTCTTCATCAATCCATGTAAGATTCTACAAGTAATTCAGGGACTGATGCAATTAGCATCATGCTCAATTAACTTCATGAAGAGGGACAACCCCCAATTGACTTCTAAGATACTCAAAAAGTTGTCTTAGGCAGAGGTTTGGTAAAGATATCTGCAAGCTGCTTCTTGGTAGAAACATGTTTCAAGATAACATCTTTACTTTGAACTTTTTCCTTCAAGAAGTGATACTTCAATTCAATATTCTTAGTCCTTGCATGCAAAACAGGATTTTTAGAAATATTTATTGCACTTGTATTATCACACAAAATCTTTATTGGTTCAAAGATTTTCATCTTAAAACCTTCCAAAATGTGTCTCATCCAAATAGCTTGTGTGCAATTCATATAAGCTACTACATACTCAGCTTCAACAGTAGATTGTGAAGTACAACTCTGCTTTTTACTACTCCATGAAACTAGCCTTCCTCCTAGAAAGAATGCTCCACCGGTAGTACTCTTCTGATCATCAATATTTCCTGCCCAATCAGCATCCATGTATGTCTTCAAATCAAAATTTCTACCATATGGATGCCATAACCCAAAGTCAACAATACCTTTTAGATATCTAAAAATTCTCTTGGTTGCCATCAGATGTGCTTCCTTTGGATTCTTCTGAAATCTAGCAACAATAACAACTGCATGGGCAATATCCGGTCGAGTGTGAAAACATAGTGTAATTTGCCAATCATTGACCTGTATTCCTTTTCATCTACAGACTTAGATGCATCTTCTTTGGACAACTTACAACCTGTAACCATTGGGATTCCAACTGGTTTACAGTCACTCATACCAAAAGTCTTCAAAACCTCTTTCACATACTTAGATTGAGTAATGAAAATACCATTCTTCATTTGTTGTATCTGCAAGCCTATGAAAAATTTTATTTCCCCTACTAATGACATCTCAAACTCAATATTCATTTCATCTGCAAAAATATTGCTCATGTCATCATTACCTCCAAATATAATATCATCAACAAATACTTCACTGGCCAGTATTTCATCTCCTTCAGACTTGAGATAAATGTTGTTGTCATCATTGGTTCTAGCAAAGCCTATCTTCATCAGATATGTATGAAGTCGTTCATACCATGCTCTAGGTGCCTGCTTTAATCCATACAAAGCTTTATGCAATTTGCATACCATGTATTCCTTATCTATCAATGCATAACCATCAGGATGCTCTATATAAACCTCTTCTTCTAATATCCCATTAAAAAATGAAGACTTAACATCAATCTGGTATACCTTGAACTTCTTATGAGCTGCAAATGCAAGTAAAGATCTGACACCTTCCAGTCTTGCTACTAGTGCAAAAGTTTCTCCATAATCTTCTCCTTCTTCTTGCACATAACCCTTGCAGAGTAATCTTGCCTTGTTGTGAACTACAACACCATCTTCATTTAACTTGTTTTTGAACACCCATTTAGTACCTATAACATTCTTGTTTACCGGTTGGGGTACCAGGGTCCAAGTGTTGTGCGAATTATTAGGTTAAGGGTTTATGTATGTAGCAGAGCTTAAACCGAAACTGAATCTGGCATAGCCGATGCTGATTTGAAGCAGTACAAGACATTGGATTTGTATAATCCATTTTTGTAAGTCAGTGTGACTTCTTTTTTAACTGAGCAGCGAGCTCTAGGCACTTGGCCTTCCTGCATGTGCAGGCCCCTATTATAAGTAGTAATATTCTCTTATTGGCAAGTAAGTGAATATTGTAGGTCACAAATCCCACTAAGGTCTTTCCCACACTGGGTTTCCTCATTAAATATTGTGTTATGGTGTGCTTTTCATGTTGTGGTTGTTATTCTTATTTGCTACATTATTTATGGTTTATCGGTACACAATTTTAATATGTTTTTTATGTTATAAGTTGAGAAAATTATATAACCAGTCAGATACTGATTCACCCCCCCCCCCCTCTCTCTTAGTATCTTTGGGAATCCTAACATGATCATCACCAAATGCCTCCTTAGCACTTATAGGTTCAAAGGTGGAGATAATGCAAGAGTTCTCTCTTGTTCTCCTTCTAGTTAGTACTCCAGCATCCTTATCCCCAATAATCTATTCAGGACTGTGATTCAGTCTCACATACCTAGGAATAACATGATCATTCTTTTTAGGTTCAGCTTCTTCATTATCATCTTCTTCTGAATTTATTTGTTCTGGTTGAACAAGTACATTAGGATTTTCTTTACTGGATTCTGATTTAATAGTTTCATGTTCCAAAAGCAAAATGCAAGGATCTTCATCCTTTTTCTCTAAACTGGTTTCTTCAAAGACTTCAGGATATTCATCTACATGAACATCAATACTCTCAACAATTCTTTATGTCTGGTTGTTGAAGCATTTATAGGCCTTACTCTTGGTGGAATAGCCAAGAAATATGTCTTCATCACTCTTAGCTTCAAACTTGCTTATGTAATCACCTCTTTTAATAAAACATTTGTTTCCAAATATCTTAAAATAGCTAACATCAGGTGATCTCCCATACCAGTATTCATAAGGGGTCTTGTCCTTACCTCTTTTCACAAAAACTCGGTTCATTGTGTAGACTGTTGTACTTACAGCTTCTTTCCAAAATGTTTTCACTACACCTCCTTGTATCAACATAGTACTAGCAGCTTCAACCATTGACCAGTTATTTCTCTCTACTATACCATTCTATTGTGGTGTCCTTGGTGCAGAAAGTTGCTACTTGATACCATTCTCATCATAGTACTTAGTGAATTCCTCAGAAGTAAATTCACCACCTTGATCTATTCTCAAACATTTTATCTTTTTTCCACTCTCTTTCTCAGCAAAGGCCCTGAATGCCTTGAATTTACCAAAAGCTTCATTCTTATCCTTCAAGAATGTGACCCACATCATCCTTGAACAATCATCAGTGAAGATCATGAAATATCTGTCACCTTAAATGCTTCTTGTTCTTATTGGTCCACATAGATCTATATGAACCAAATCTAACAAGTGCTCTACTGAGAAGGACTTGCTCTTGAAATTTGAAGAAGTCATCTTTCCTAACTGACATTCTTTACAAAGAGCATTAACTAGTTTTTCTAGTTGAGGCAGACCTCTTACTGTCTTAGACTTGCTTACTTTAACAATATTATCAAAATTTATATAACAAAATTCCTATGCCAAAGCCAGTTATCATCTATCTTTACAATCAAACAGTTGCTAACTTTAGGATTAAGATGAAATAGATTACCTCTGGTCTATTTTCCGGTTGCAATCAATTCACCTTTGTTGTCAAAGATTTTGCACATATCATTTCTAAACTCCAGTGGGTATCCTCTATCATTAAGTTGTGCCACACTCAAAAGATTATGCTTTAGGCCTTCAACCCAATAGACATCATCAGCACTACTCTTCCCATTAAGAGAAATAGCTCCCTTACCTTTAACCATACAGGGTGAGTCATTGTCAAATCTGACAACACCGCCATCAAATTCCTTCAAGGAAAGAAGTTTTCTCTGATCACCGATCATGTGATGTCAACAACTACTATCAATGATCCAATCATCAGAGTTGTCCATCCTGGATACTAGAGCCTTCTGATATGATATTTCTTCCTTAATAGCTACAAACACAATATCTTCACTAGCATCATCATCAGATTCTTCATCAGTAATACCACTATCAATAGCTACAAGACAATCTCTCTTGCCTTTACCCTTATACTTCTTAAATTTGTCTCTTGTATTCATTTTCACCATTAGGGCAATTAGCTGCTATATGACCAATCTTGTTGCATGCAAAACATTTTAAAGGTAGCTTACCTCTATATTTACCAGTGCATCTAGGCAGTTGTTTTACCAACAATACTTCAAGTTCCAATAAGTTGTCTTCATCATCAGCATCTCTGCTGGATCTAGATTCATAGCTATGGCCGATATCTCTACCTCTTCTCACAAATGGGTTAGAGACAGAAGCTCTGAATGAAGATTCTGGTTTTTGTACACTACCATCATAGCCATTTAATTCAAAAGCAGTAAGTTTGCCAATAATAGAGTCAAGAGATAACTTTGTCTTGTCAATGGATTTCAGCTCCTGGATAGCATAGACCGGTAGCAGGGTTCTCAGTACCTTACTGATCACTGTGGCATCTTCCACTTTCCCTCCTGCATTCTTTATTTCACCAACTATCTCTTTTATCATTTGACCATACTGTTGGATACTCTCACCTTCAGACATTCTCATGTCATCAAACTTTCCTCTTAGACTCTCCTCTTTAGCAATCTTAACATGTTCATCACTGCTATAAATCTCTTCAAGTTTTTTCCATACTTCATATGCAATTTCAAGACCATGAACATCTAAAAACTCAACATCAGATAGGGAACTGATAATAGTCTCTAATGCTTGGTGATTTTCTTGTTGTTCTTTCTCTTGATCATCAGTCAGGGTTCCAATCGGTGTAATATACTTAGTTCCTATATGATCCCAATACTAACTACAAAGACTCTTAATTTAAATCTCCATTGTGTCGCTCCATATTCTATAGTTATCTTTGTTGAACTTCGGAGCTTCTTTCTTCATCATGATCTACAAGATCTTTTCCTCAAGCTATTAGGCTATTATATTAAAGAGGACCTGAGACGCACTAATACCAATTGATGGTATGATGAAAGAATAAGTATCTAGTAGAATACTGAGAGGGGGGGTGAATCAGTGTACTGAAAAACTGATACAAAGTTCCCAAACTCAATTCAATCACACAAAGTAAACATATCACAGTTAAGATCAATATTCATAAGAATACCTGACATCAACCGGCATGACTGTTATGACAACTTAACAATAAACAACTCCAATCTTGTAAACATCAAAAATGCTTAATCATATCTCAACATATTCATCTCTCAATGCTTCTAGTTATCATGCCTTATCAGAAGTTAATCAAATCAACAAATAAGATCATAACCACAAAAAACATTCACCACTTGACACAAATGTTTATACATGGAAAACCCAAATAGGTAAAAACCACAGTGAGATGAGACTCACAAGGATAGCTATCTGAACTCTTCTAAAGTTTGCCCGGTTAGGATCCAAGTCTGTTAAAGCTTTACAATAAGTCTTGTTAAGAACTAATTCCGGTTAGGAATCACCCGATTAAGGGATTTACAAATATGCCTTGATGAAAAGCACAATACCCTGTTAGGAGTAACCTCGCTAGAGGATTTAAGAATCCAAGCTAATGGACCACCTTGTTAGAGGATTTAATAAGTAACCAAGCTTGTTAGAGCTTACCCTGTTAAGGGATTTCACTCCTATTGTAATTGTTAGAAAACAACAGGTTTTCTTGATCTGTCTGAATAGCACTACATTTGCTTGATTAGATCCTTTTAAGATTCAATTTGCCTTTACTCAAAGTGCAGATCCATTCACTGGTTAGGCAACTACACACTCAACAGGTTTCGGCCAATCTTGCCAACAACTTTTACAAACAACTTCATTGACCTTAAATACAAATCAATTAGGTCGGTAACACAACAAAAACCTAATTCTCATCATCGAGATTACAAACAAGTTGGTACAATATTGACCGTTTAGAAATCATAACAATCTCTTCATATTCTTCAAGAAAATTCCAACCACTCCATGATCACCTCTTCATCGGACTTTGTAACTCATCACGCATTACTTTGATCCTTCCCTATTCAACAAACAAACGCGTCAAAACAATCTAAACTTATTCTCATACAATGATCACATGTATCTCCATCATTACCGCTCATCAGATAATAAACCAACAAACTTGATCAGTTAGGCTTTAACAACAGATAGGGTTTACCGATTACATTGCATAGAAAGGTTTAACTGTTTACACTGGTTTACCGGTTCAACTCAGAAACTTAACATACCGGATTACAACATCTTCCACAAAGCTCTTCCTACCGGTTACTAGCCAATATCAAAAACAACAATATCAACAATAACATGAATACCATTACCAGTTCAATTGACATCAATGATAACATATCATTAATGCAATCTATATGCAAAATGCCAACAAAGTAAAAATGCCTACAACAAGGGGATAAGTTTAATCTCTATAAGGTGAAATCAAGGAAACCATAAAAATAGTTAGTGAACTTTGAGTCCTCTCTTGTTTGCTACTCTTTATTATATTTGATTGTTTGGGAAGTTTTTCTTTGTACAAGTGGTTGAGAATGGGTGAACCCATGAATGAATGGGAATGTGAGTGATACTTGTGACCTACACCTCCTCCCACGAGGTCACTCAAAATATCACACTTGGTCTCCAATCAACCAATCATGTACCTTTGAGCCATATACTCTTAACCATCATGGTAACTGAGAGAAAATAAATCTATATGTCTCTCCACAATTGTGAAAGATTAACTCCTTGACTATCTCCCTCACATGGTATGAAATATGCCCATTAGTTTAGTCCTAACCAAGACCTACCATGCATTTTTAGTATCTATAGCACCAATTGCATGCGAATAGGACATTAGACCCATGTTATAGCTTAATAGATAAAAATGCTAAAATAATCATGAAAATTTTGAAATTAGATATTAAAGATCAAGTGAAAGGAAAATGTAGAGAAATGGGTACTCATAAGGGTCTTTTTCTTTTCAAAAGGGTTCACTTGCTCTCATAACTAATACTTTTCCTATTGTGAAAAAGGAATGAACTTTATTATAGATATGCTATCTACTTTGATGACTCTTCCTTCCTAATATAAGGATCACAATCCTCATTGAACTCTTCATCACTATCACCCTCTTATACACCTTCCCCAAAGGCTAAGTTTAATGTACTAGGAATTATAGTTGTTGTTTATGTGCCTATGCCTTCCCTTTTTATTTTTCTTATGCCCATGTGGATTCCATGATTGGAACCTATCGACTCCTTAAGTATTCCATTGAAGGGTTGATGGGGGGAACTTTGCTAGTGGAAATTCTTTGAACTACTAAAAAACTCAATTAAGTGAATATTTGTTACCCCATGTTGGCATATAAGGAATTTCTCCCCCTACAAATGGCATGCCTATGTCATAACTAAGATAACTCCTTGTCATCTTGGTGTAGGAGTCAACTATCATAAAGACATCAATCATGAGCTAGCCATAACATGTGTCCTTACATTAAAAGTTCCAACCTACACCATTATCACGTCCTTTCGAAAGTGAACTATCTAAAACAAGTGTAACCCATTGGTATGATCAAATGTTCTTACAAATATGGGGTGACTAAATGATAAATCTTCATACCATACAATCTTATAAATATCATGGTACATGATGGCTATAATTTAAACACCCCATGAAACAACTATCCCTTGATTTGCCAACTAAATCGCAACAGCCCAAGCCTAGATAGGAATATAAGATTTATTATCTCTAAATAATCTAGAGTCTAACTATGTTAATAATCACATTTCCTGAAGGTAAGATATTAAGATTAGAGATTTATATTAATTAAATCCATTTCCGCTATATATTGTCCTTATCCCCCTATGAGAATCCCATGCAATCCATTGTGCCTTAGAGTTCCCCTTGTCCATAACCAGGTGGTATCCCTCAATAATAACACTTAGAATCTTGTAGATGTTATATAATGTGATCTTCCACTCTATGTCCATGCTAATGAACTAGAAGGTTTTTTCGTCTATATCCCAACATGTAAGGGATTACAACACATTTGCAAGTTAAAGGGGATACAATTATTATTAAGCCACTTGATCCAATCCTTTATTGTATAGTGGCCCAATCTATACAAGGAATATAATCCAATAGAGAAGAAATGCATGACTTCCCTCTAATGAAATTCTACCTAATGCATAAATTTAAAAAATCTAAAAAAATCCCCCAAAAAATGACAAAAAAACTAAAAACAAAACCTCAATATTTGAAGTTAACCCTATTCATAGGGAATGGTATTGAAAATTCTTAATTAATCCCTTGATTACCTTGTTAATTTAGTGATTGATGTACATTTGGTTCTTTTGTTAGTAATATTAGCAATTTATATGCAAGTTGACAATTTTCTATTAGCCCACAAAATATAAAACATGAGCAAAAAAATCAAATTTTAACATGAAACAAAATTAAAAACACTCACACATTCATTACCTAGATCCCTATATAATGGCCCTAATAAACCTAAATTTGATGGTCAAATACTTATGAATCTGATAAAAAATGAAAGTAGGGCAAAGGTGTTTTTTTCAATTTATGCACTTGTGTCCACGTAGAGTCGAATCATTGCCACGATAATGATCCTCACATTGCAACCTCTTTGTAGATTTCAATTTCATCCAAAATAGTTAGAATCACTATAGAGCTTAATTTTATCCCAAATCAATGAAAATAAATCAATTTATAAATGACCTACAATGAAATAACTTGCACAAATGAGGAATAAAATATGAAATATGTTGAGAATGATATATAATAGAAAAAAATAATAAGCCACTTTGAGAGGGTAGACCTCCAAATATCTCTAATGAGAAAACACATCACAATATGATCCTAAAATAAGACACACTACCCTATTTATGCCTAGTATATCACCTTGGCCAACCTAAATATGACTATATATGCCTAAGGTTGACCTAACTAGAACTAATAATTATTATATGACTTAATTAGGACTTAAGGTAGCCACAAGCCAACTACTCGTAACCATATGCATACTATAATATTAAGGGTGTATCATGCCCCACCTCTTCAAAGAAGCATTGTCCATAATGTGAACTAAGTGTGGATTCTTCTTAATGAATTCTTCATCTTCCCATGTGGCATCTTCAACTGAATGAGGTATTTATTGAGTGTTTTAGTCCTCAACATTTTTGTACATGTTTGGAGAATGAACTTTGATTCTAATGTGATTCTTCCTTCTTCATCAAGATCTAGTAATATTGTCTATGTAGGGATGTTATTCCCTATTACTTTCTTCAAACAAGAAACATGAAAACAAGATGTATCTTGCTTGTTGGTGTCAAATATAACTTGAAGGAAACACTACCTATCTTTTGCATGTTTTGGTATGGGCCATAATATTTTGGTCACAACTTATTGTTATTTCTTTTTTTACTTTTTTATATGGTAAAAATGGAAGCAACAATATTGAAAGACTGAATAGATTCAACCACAAAACCCTAGCCTAACAACAACAAAAGATCCACAATAACATATGAAGATTACCTAAGACAATGCAAATAAAATGAAATCACAAAGATTATACCATCACATGTCCAATAGGGTTTGAATCTCCATTCTTCCTATCTCCATTGATCTTTCTTGATATATTTGCTCTCATATTTTATGTGTGCACAAGAGCTCAACAAAGAACGAAAATGTGGTTGCAAGTAGGATTGATCACATATGAAAGTTCAAAAGCGTAATTGAGGAGTTATGAATGCTTAGGAGATTGATAATGAAGGAAGTATTGGCAAATGCACACTCCAATGAGAAATTGTAGGTGATTGAAGGTATTGTCATTGATGGCAACCTTACAATCATGTGATACCGGCAGGCTGACATAGGCACCGACACCGGTAGACTCTACACCAACATACAGAACACCGGCACACCTTGGCCGACAACAATTTTGTAATTAATTGTAAAATCTTTTGTAAGCCGACATGGCAGATTGTAATATGACTCATATATGTATGAGATCATTGAAGATCATTTATGAGATAAGAGACAAGGCAATTGATGAAAGGAATATAGCAGACCTAATGTGTGAATTATTAGGTTAAGGGTTTATGTATGTAGTAGAGCTTAAACCGGTACTGAATCTGGCATAACAGATTCTAATCTGAAGCAGTACAAGAAATTGGATTTGTATAATCCATTTTTGTAAGTCAGTGTGACTTATTTTGTAACTAAGCAGTGAGCTCTAGGCACTTGGCCTTCCTGCATGTGCAGGCCCCTATTGTAAGCAGTAATATTCTCTTATTGGTCAGTAAGTGAATATTATGGGTCACAAATCCCACCGAGGTTTTTCCCGCACCGGGTTTCCTCATTAAATATTGTGTTATGGTGTGCTTTTCATGTTGTGGTTGTTATTCTTATTTGCTGCATTATTTCTGGTTTACCGGTACACAATTTTAATATGTTTTTCATGTTATAAGTGGAGAAAACTAAAGAACCGATCAGATACTGATTCACCCCCCCCCCCCTCTTAGTATCTTTGGGAATCCTAACAATTGGTATCAAAGCTTGGTCCTCTATTTTCAAAAGCCTAACAGCTTGAGGAAGATCTTGTCACCGGTAGAGATGGAAAACTTGAGAAAACAATTGGAAACAGCTCTTTCAGACTATGATGCGGAAAAAGTGAAGAATATCAAACTTGAAGATGATCTGGAGGCTGCTCAGGATATTAGTCGAGGACTTCAAGAAAATTTCACTATAGCAAGGAATAAAAGAAGAGAACTTTGTGAGAAGATACAAAATGAGGAAGATGAAAAGGAAACTCTTAATGATCTGGAAATTGAAGATAGAAAGAAGAATGAAGATGATTTGACTAGAAGACTAAATGATGTTGGAAATGAAAACACAAGACTCGGTCATGAAAATGATATGTTGAAGACAGATCTGATGCATACATAAAATGACAGAACTAAACTCATGAGACAGAAAGGAATCTTGGAAGATGAACTGACTGTTGCAAATCAACACAGAGAAATTCAAGAAAAGTTCAGAAGAACTTGTTGACATGCTGAAGAATTAGAAACCTAACGGTGATACAAATGGCCTTGGTTTTGAAACTGGTGAAAGCTCTGGTACTGCAAACAATCATGATCATAGCAAACCGGTAAGACAACCTAATGCTTACAAATTCAATGGGAAATGCTTTAACTGTAACAAGTATGGTCATAGAGAAAGTCAATGTAGATCTAGAAATTATCAGAACACTAATACACCCACCAATCAATGTTCTAAATGCAACAAAATTGGTCATAATTCAGAAAATTGCAGAATGAATGTGAGATGTTATGTTTGTGGAAGATTTGGACACTTAACTAATCAATGCAGAACACATACCGGCATAGGATATGGGAAAGCTATTCAAAAAAACAATGTGACTTGTTATGCTTGTAACAAAATTGGACATATTGCAAAATTTTGTAGAAGTAAGACCCCACCAGCAAATAACAAAGGTCCTAGTTTGAAGGGTAAAGAAAAGGTTGAAGAGGTAAAGCAAGAATTCTCAAAACAATGGATCAGAAATTCAGATCAGAATATTGATGGGAATACTCCTCCACCAGTAGAATAGAGTAACACTCCACCGGTAGGAGGCTCTTCATCTAATTGAAGGAAAATACTTTGGGGGTTTAGCAACAAATTGAAAAACATGCTATTATACCCTCGGTTGATGGTAAGAAGTCGAATTACTTCTATACCGGCAGATGAGTTAAGTTGTGACCTAAACCAGCAAGCATTAAATGTGGTAGTTGGAGAAAATAACATTATAAAGCAAGTGTTTTGGCTCCTTTTTCATTCACCGAGCATTCAAATCTTTGAGAGCGCGAAAATTTCTGAGCGAAGACATCCTTAGTGAAAAAGTGAAGCAGCTCATCCAAGCATTCATCCTTAAGGTAGATTGAGGTATTTATAACTATGGCTTCTTCATCCACTCTTGAATTTATTGCAAACCCTACTATGATTGAGGTTATTAAGCGCCCTAGACCCGTATTCAAACTGGTTCCCAAAATTGCGAAGAAAGATGATAACACAGGTGCATTCTCTCAAATTCCTAAGGGAGTAGTATATGCTGAAGTCCCTAGGATATACATACATTGTCATATAGAGGAATTAGGTGATGATGAGATCAAAAACATGTATAGGGTTGTGATTTGTGATGTATATGGTAATGTCAAGCCGGAACATAAGGTAGTAGAAACCCTAGGCTTTGTGGATATTCTTAGCATTCCTGATTTTCCCGAAGATGTAATAAGAATAGTTCTAAGCGGAGTCCATGGTGAATTATTTTGGTTAGATTCCATTCATAAAATCACCAAAGAAGCAGTAAAAGCAGTAATAGTGTTACCTTCCACCGGTAGCAGGCCTAACAGAACAAAGAAGGTCTCAAATGAAACAGTGATGAAACTAACTGGTGCAACTTTTGACAAAAGATCTCTAAGGGTAAATGATGTAAAGGACATCAATGTCAAATTTATCAGTGTGATCTTAGGTTACAAAGCCACACATGCTAATAGGTTGAACTCAGTTTCTAGCCTATGTATCAAAAGTGCATATGACATGGTAAATGATAATGCTAGAATAAATGTGTGTGAATGGCTCAAAGATGAATTGATAGACAATCTAAAGAAGATTAAAGGAGATAAGAAAGGAACCTTTAGATTTGGAAATTTGCTTGTTTGCCTAATGTTGTACATTACTAAGCAAGTACCCGGTATTGGTAGAAGAGATTTTGGCTTTGATATACCGGTAGGAAAGCAACTATTGGATTTATTAAACAATATGGGAGAAGACAGAGAGAAAAACACAAATGAGCATTTTCAAGCATTGCAGGCTTTAATGAAAACAAGAGTAAGACTATCACAGGCACACTAATACATTTGGGGTCAAATTCCAACGGAGGTTTCCGATGGACAAGGAGCATTGTGTGAAAATTTGATTTTTTTTTTTTTAAATGCCCGTGTTCGTCGGAATTCCGATGACCTCAAGCATTTTATTTTTTAAAAAAAACACAAGGCATTTTCATTTTGAAAGCAAACCGAAGCCGTCTTGCCTCCCTACCTCCCCCCGCCAGAGCGATCTCTGCACAAGCAAGGTAAGAACTCTTTGTTTTTCAATGAAGGCAACTAATTTTTTTTCGCGACTGGTTTTTTTTTTCAAATTAATCCATTTTGTGGCATATCCTGCGATCTTAAAATTCCATGAAATGACATCTCTTTGAGGTATTCTGTCATACAGTTCACATGTCGTGTGTATGCTACCCCATTTACTGATTAAAACCCCCTTCGATTATGCTTTGATGATACCCCATGATTGGAATTGGTTGTTGTGTCTTCGGGTTCGAGTGTCCAACCAACTATTACTTCCCAGAACTATTGCTATCCCACCCTACCTATAGTTTGATAGTTGTACAACCAAAATCGAGAAAATTGCCATTCCATATATGGATGGAAGCCAGAACCACTAATCCATGAACAGGAAGGCAGGTAAACCATTACCCAGGGATAGATAGAAACTAGATACCGGACGAGGAAACTAGGGGTGGGTGGATATCGGGATTGTGTGTGGTGTTTGAGTTGGGTTTGCGCCTCAGAGTTAGGGTGAGGGCCGAGGAGGGAGGAGAGGATGTGTATGCGAGGGGAATGAGGGAGATTAGTAGTATGAGGTTTAGGGTAGAGATTGGTGATTCCATTTTCAAAGGTTATTGAGGAGGGGAATGTGGGGAATAGGATTAAATAGGTTGTGATTGTGAGAGTGGGTGAATTGGATTAAATAGATTCACCTAAGAGAAAGTAGATTCACATAAGGATAGGTGGATTTTCCTAAAGATGAAGGGATAAGACTTAACAAAAAGAGGACTTAGGATGATGACAAGGAGGAATCATTTAAGGATATGGCATATTCACCTAAGGGATAGTGTATTCTCCCAAGAATATGGAAAAATTATTGATTGGTGGAATGACATACTAGATCAAGGAATGATACAAGGGTAGATTCACCTAACTATAGGGTAAATTCAGCTAAAAGGGTACCCATGAGATTGTAGTACTGAGTACCTATCTATGGATGGTGTATTTGGATACAAGTATGATGAAACCATGCTTGTGTATGATGAAACAAAGTCCAGATCTTTATTATAGGTCCAACATAATCTCTATTATTTGAGACACCATTTTATTAGCATATCCAAGTAGGGTAATTTATGGGTTTAATTATGGATCATGTTGTCTATTTCCATGCACTATTGAACTTATTTGGATGTATTGTGATTATTTTAATTTTGAAGTTATAAATAAATTATGTTTGTACCTTAGAAAGGGTAACTCCAATTGATGTTTAGGCAGTTTATTTGAAAACTTATGGTGATTATTGCCCTATGTTATGTAATGGAGTTATTTTTACACTAAGTAATTAACTAGAAAAATGAATTTGTATTGTTGTACAAGTATGATGAAACCATGCTTGTGTGTTTACATGTTTGTGCATCCTATTGAGAACCAACCTCGCTATTGAGGAACTCAATAAATGTGGTCTTAAGTAGAAGAATGGAAAACTCAAGAAGCTATGGTGACATATTGTGGCATTAATAGGGATTATCTCTATTGACCACATCTTTCAAAGATAGTATCCCCTAGTTCTCCTCATAGAATGGACCATTGGATGGCTCATAGTGGTATCCTATCCTACATTTATCTTGATGGCATTGTCAATAGTCGGTATGTGGTTCTTGGTACGGGTTTCCTCTTACCCTATTATCTTATTTATATCTTTGTTCCAACATGTGGAGATTGATTTTTGTCATGCTATGATGATTTTCATGTTTGCATGTGTTTTGACATTATGCAAATAGATATGATGTCACACCATACTTATGTTTTGATATAGTGTAGGTGATGGTTACATGTTGTTGATGGTAGCGATTTGGGTTCAAAGACACAATTCCACACACACACAAATATTTGAAGATGCATTTTATATTATTCCTTCTTAGTGGCGATTAGTGTTGGAAGATTTGCACACTTGTAGAGAGGAACTCATGTTAGATACAATAGGTTGTGTTTGATAACATATGAATGTGCCTCATGATGTATACATATAGCTTTGGTGTGTGACATGCATGCACATTTTTCCATAAGACACATTGCTATGTGGCATGTGCCCTATGCATGTCTTCTTTGTGAGGCACGTTGCTATGTGCAATGTGGCCCTAGGTGTGTCTTCTCTATGAGGTGTATTGCCATGATATGTTAGGATTTGTAGTGTGCAGGCCACAAATGCATGCATGAGGGACTATTATTATAGTCATGTTTTTTGGGCATGTAGCCTAGGCATGTCTTCTCCATTAGGTACATGGCCATGCCATGTGGGAGTTTTTGTGTTCATGCCACAAATGCACACATGAGAGACTATTATTGGAGTCATGATGAATCTTCACTCTATTTAGCCACAATTTCTAGTCGTATAGTTATGTAATGTGCACTTTTAGGGATTGTGAAGTTTCCTTCAATTATTGATGATCTCTCATCTTTGTTGCATGGGCCAACAATTTTATTTTATCTTGTTTGAATTAGTTTAATCACTATTGTGAGTTTTCTCTATTGTGTAGTTATTGTGGCTATGTTTGATTTGCTATTGGAATTGAACACATTTATTTGACTTATTATTGGTACTATTTTTTCTTTCTTTCAATATTTATGATCTTTGGTAGTTTAGTGAAACTCTTGCTATTTTTAAATGTTGCCTTCTTTGTTGTGATGTGATTCCTCACCAAGATCGACATAGATAACCTTGGATGAGTGTATATAAGGAATCAAACATTGGGAAAATTTGAGGATAGGGGTAAGTGTTTGTTGTATGGGTAGCTACGATCCACTTGTACATTCTTAGTGATTATTGACGGCTATGTCTTGGAGGCTAATCCCATTAAACAAACAAGGGGGAAGTCATACATAATCGTATGGATCCTCCCTAGTTGTGTGTGGATTCAAGACCATCATTTCATATGGTTCTTGGTTACTTTGTGAGACCATGGCATCCTCTTAGACCAATATGTGAGCCTTGTATAGTTATCCCTGCAATGTGGATGAATAAGTGTATGTTAAAATAAATGCTTTGCTTAGAATACTCAAAAATGTCTCTCAGAAAGTCTGCAACAGGCAAACTTTTAGTAAGAATTTGCAGACACAATGCTCAGAAATTCACACAATCAGCTACATTAAATACATTTTCTATTAAGTTCAATGTTTTAAGATGAAAAAGAAGAGTTAAATGGTTTTGGTTCGATTTGCAATTTTTGTGAAGCTTTTGCACTGAAGTTTCCATAGCCTAATTTTTTTGCCTATGAAGAAAGACCATGTCAAATAATATCAGCGAAGAACAAAATAAGGAGACAATTGCTAGATTATGGTCTAACTTGAAAAGAAAAGGTGATGGGAAATGTTATTGTCACTAAAAAATTTGTAAGGGCTTAAAGACTAGAAGACTTCTAATCAAAACAGCTAAGAAACATTGTAGGCAGCATGGTCACATTGAAGGGGGACATGATTATCATCCACTGGTAAGTTGTTCATTATATCATTTTAACAATTTATATACATAAGAAATCACTTGATAATGAGATCATGATCATGGTTTATTTATGTATATCAATTTTATATAGGTGGAGCACCCTGGAGTACATGGTATGGATCAACAAAACCCTGAGAATATGGTTTTCAAAGTGGAGGAACATGGAGGTGTGAATATCGAAGCTGAAGATAATGATCCCATGGAAGATGATGATCATGCACCAGAAAACACAATTGAAGATGATGGTACAAATACATTGATCCATGACACATTTAGTACTGGCACAACTGATCATGATGATCAGGATGACCTTCATGTTCATGATTTACCTCTTCTTGAGAAGGCATATGAGCCCCTTTACAAAGGCTCCCAAACAACTCTTCTCTCTATTGTATTGTTGTTGGTGAACTTGAAGGTTATGAATGGTTTATCCAACATAACAATCTCACGTATGTTAAGATGTGGCATACATGCCATTAAAGTTAATAAATGGTGAATCATGTACATTTAATATTGTTTATATTAACACCTCAAACTCTTTTTTTTGCTGTAGATTGATAAGTGAGTTTTTCTTACTACCATCAAATATTCTACCTCGCTCATACCGAGAATTATCTGCCATTATGAAAGATATTGGAATGGAGTATCAAACAACATATGCTTGTCCCAATGATCATATTATATATCATAAACAACATGAATTTGGAATAGAATGCCCTAAATGTCATATCAGTAGATATCAAATAGATCAAATAACAAAAAAGGTGCCTCGCAAGGTTCTTTGTTATATTCCCATTATTCCACGTATGCAACGATTATTCAGGTGCACTAGCTTGGCACAATTTATGGATTACCATGCACACAATAGAAGTCAAGATGACATTATTCAAATGCCTGCGGATGGTTCAGCATTTATGGACATAAAGGAAAAGTGGCCACAATTTAAAGAAGAACCTCGTAATCTCAGGCTTTCATTGGCAGTGGACGGTGTCAATCCATTTGGAGAGTTGAGATCTGTTTACTCAGTGTGGCCTATTTTTGTTATCAACAATAATATTCCTCCATGGATGTCAATAAAGAGGGAGCACATAATGTTGGCAATGATAATTCCAGGTATTTTATCATTTAATAGTCATCTACATTTAATTATAAATATTGCAGTAAAATGGTCATAATAATTATGTAATGTTTTTGTTCATTCCACTAGGAAAGTACCAAGTTAAAGATATGAATGTATATATTGAGCCTCTTATCGACGATTTGTTGGAGTTATGGAATGGTGTGACCATGTATGACATCTCTAGACCAATAGGACAAAGACAATTTCAATTCCATGCAATGCTTGTATGGACAATACATGATGCCCCAGGGCTAACACATTTTTGTGGTACGTTATAGTGTTCAAGTTGCGCATGATAATTATAATTATAAAAATTAACAGATTTAATAGAATTATACATTATCTTGTAGGTCTTCAAACAAAGGAAAAATTTGCATGTCCAGTTTGTGGTCCAAAGATGAAATCCCTTCATTCAAAAAGTTTAGGAAAGCAGGTGTTTGATGAGTATAGGCACTTCCTTCACAAAAATCATAAGTACCGGAATACTGAAAAACATATTTTCAATGGGAAAGAAGAGACTACAACAAAGCCACGAAGAATGACTCCTCACTTATGGAAGTTGGAATATAATAGAATTAATCATCAAGGTAATGTCATTCCATCTAATGGTTTATGTTTGGAATTTGAATTTTTCTATCGTGTTTTGTTTACTGATGATGTAATTGATGATACTGAAGGTCGTCAAGGCATGGATGGCCACCTTCCAAAGGGACTAAAAAGTTATCCCAGACAATTCAGTAGGTTGCCTTACTACGAGCAGCTACAAATTGTGCATTTGTTTGATACAATGCATATTGGAAAGAATATAACAGAGACATTATGGAAAATATTGGATGGAAGGCGTGACAAAGAAAAAAATTTCAAAATTTGTAGTGACATTGTGGAATCCAATCATGCAATGAAAAATGTCATTCAATCAAATAGCAATGGAGATCAGATTAATATAAGTGCCCTTCCTTGGTTATTAACGAAGCAGCAAAGCAATTCTATAAAAGAACTTATACGAAAAATTTGATTTCCCATAGGATTTGCTGTGAACATAAACAATCTCATATCAAAGAAGAGTGAATTTGGGCCAGGGATGAAAACGCATGATTGGCATACCTTCATTAAGGCAATTTGCGTTCTTGTGTATTTACTATATATTTGTATACTGCGCATGTACTTTTCATTGTATTATGTTAGAAAACAATGAAAAGATCATTTTATAATTGTTGCAGTACGTTCTACCTCTATCTCTCCCAGACCACTTCGACAATAATATCAAGCAAGTCATATATGATCTTGGAAAATACATGAGGTAAGTAGTGATGTTTGTTCAATTTGTTGTATAGATATTATATTTGCCATTTGTTTTACTTGTTATGCAATATATTGTATATTATTTTGTAAAGTCTCGTTTATATATTTTTGCGTCTTCAATCTCTTTTAGGTGGTTGTCATCTAAAGAAATCCACAAGGAAGATATAAAATATTGGAAGAGAAAAATACCTCATCTAATGTGTGAAATGCAAAAGTGTCTACCTTCAACTTTTTTCAATGCACAAGAACACTACCTCATACACCAAGTTGAGGAGATCGAATTGTGTGGACTTGTACACACTAGGTCAATGTGGATTGTTGAGAGGCACTTGAAATTTTTGAAGGCTTTGGTTCAACAAAGAGCACATCCTGAGGGCTCTATGGTGGAGGGATATATGGTATACCAAACTATGGTGTACATTATTGAATATCTTCCTAAGTTTGCAGCAAAAATCCACGTAGATCGCATTTGGGATCCCAACCCCATTAATAAATTCAAAGGGGAGCACTTGATGGGGAAAGGTAGATTGAAGAAAGTGAGAGGTAATTATAAGATGTTATTGTAGTAAATTAATTCTTCATCTTCTAAATAAATCAGTTGTAAGTGGTCTATTAATTATTTGTACAGTTGGTCGGGAGTAGGATGTGCTACATTTGTATATTGCAAACAATCTTGATTGGATGACGATGTGGATTGAACGATGTCAACATTTTGGCCACACATTAACATGGGATGGTGTCGCTTCATTGGTTAAAGAAGCTCATTGTAATGGAGATTCCAATGTTACACAAAGGGAAATTGATTTAGCATATGGTTTAAGAGATCAACAGGTACGTATAATTTTATTGATCACCTGTATGTTTATCAACTCATGATGCAATAATTTTAATATGTTAGACATATTGCAGGTCAAACACCACAAGGCTATGTGTTGCAATGGTCATAAATATCGCATCAAACAGTTGGATGACACGAAGAAAACTTGTGATTCTGGGATAACTGCAGTCTTTGAGGTGACCAATATTTCATCTAAAAATGACATACATCCTCAAGAGTCTCAAAATTGATATTATGGCATTTTGGATGATATACTTGAGTGTGACTTTAATTCCTTCAAATTAGTTATGTTCGTCGTCAAATGGTATAGGCTACGACTAAATAAAAATGATCCTGATAGAATTGTTATCGAACATGATAATGGATTTACAATGGTTAATACAAGGTCATTTGAATGAGTTGGGGATGAGCCCTATGTTCTTCCAAGTCAATGTGAGCAAGTATTTTACTCGGAGGTTCCACATAAACCAGGTTGATCATTTGTTGTTAGACATGATCCAAGAGGAAGGCTGATAATGTATAATGTGATGGAAGAAGAAGATACCGAAGAAGTAGAAGATGATATAGATGATGATCACGATCGATAATTAGTCGATGATGTTCCTGATAGAAATGTACATGAAGAAGAAGCTGATGATGATGATGATGTTGATGCTGCTGATGATGGTGGTGATGGTGATGGTGATGGTGACGGTGACAGTGATGGTGATGACGATGACGATGACGAACACAATGACGACGACGACGATGACGACGACGACGACGATGACGACGACGACGACGACGATGATGATGATGATGATGATGATGATGATGATGATGATGATGATGATGATGATGATGATGATGATGATGATGATGATGATGATGATGATGATGATGATGATGATGATGATGATGATGATGATGATGATGATGATGGTGATGATGATGATGATGATGATGATGATGGTCATGATGATGAGTTGGATGAAAAAGAAGATCAATGACATGAATGAAATGTATGAGATGTGATTATTATATTATCTATTTAATATTGATATCTTGATAGAAATTGATTTGACTTATATGGTTACAAAAATAATTCATATGTTTTGAATTCTAATGCCATTACTTAATTAATTCATGATGCACCTCTAGCTATGTGATAGATGGTGATTTAAAATACATATGTGATGGATTACATGCTTATGATGATACATGTGACATTTTTTGAACTTTGTGTTTATTTATGGAATGTGGACTACTTATTAGCTATGTGATGGATGGTGATTTATGAAACGTATGTGATGGATTACATGTTTATGATGATACATATGTGATTCTTATGATGCTCAATTACATATATGATGATACATATGTGATGCTTATGATGCTTATGATACTACAGTATTTATTGTTTACCAAATTACAAATGTAATGCTTATGATGCTCAATTGTTGGTGCAGGAACCTGAACCCCTTTGACGAGGATCCTGCATAGTCTCATGGATCGACAGGTATAAGTCAATACACCTTATATAAATAATATATTTTAAAAAAATTACAAGAAAAACAAACTTCCTCAGTTTTTCAAACCTCAACATTAGCAGCAAATCTAATGCAGTTATCAACACTTGAGGCCCCAGTTGGACTTACTCAAATTTTAATCTCAACATCAACTTTATGGCCAACTTCTTCATCAATATTACCCTCATTTGCAAAATATCTCTCTCATTACCAACTAACTCTCTCATTTGATGGTGCACAAGTATCACCAAATAGGTATTTGTCAGATGTGTCTTCCTCGAGTGAGGGAAATGCAGGAATAGAAGAGGAAAGTGAGACATGTAGTAGATCTCAAATAGGGAGATCAACTAGAGGTCAAAAGATTAGAAGAAAATTCAATAAACGCATGGAATTTTTTCTTGCTCAAGGGGGGTCATGTTCTTATGATGATGAGACCAAAGGAGACATTGAGGTGCCCTTGAGGTACAAACATCTACTGAAACAATGTGTACCCAAGGAACTTCCTCCAATAAACACTGATTTTTGTGTTGATAAGAGGATATATCGCATAGCACCTTCGTCGTTAATGAGGGTGCAACTATTGTTGTGGACAATGGAAAAATTGCAAGTAAGCAGTAATGAAAGCTTTAATCATAACAAAAAATCAATAATGGTTTTTTTTTTTTTCTCTTTTATGTCATTAACTAAAATATGTATGTGTTGTTTTTACAGAAATTTATAGGGCCTCATCATCCTGGTGGTGATGATCAGGGTATTGTGGGTAGTTCAGGTGATGACCATGTTCTATATATTAAAACCACTCCTTTGGACTTGTGAACTTGCTTTTTTAATGTTTTACATATTTAATGTATTACTCTTCAGGTGCTGACATGGGTCCGAGGTCGAGCCCAACTGTATTGCTGACTGCAATGTCGGCAACATGTAGCATGCAGACATCATCTGTTGCATCGGCTCGTGTTGACCCACCCACTGGTGCTAGATCCCTCTTTTTCTCTCTCTTTCGTTATGTGTTTATTACCCTTGAAGTGTTCTTTCTTGGAGGCATTTCATAGTGGATTCATTTACTGTGGCAGGAGATGCACATGAGGATGCACCAGAGGCGAGTACTGCTGATAACATACCATCATTCCCTAGATCTTCCCGTAATGCTAGTACGAGAACGTTGCAGGCCACATTGGTGGTGAGCGACAAAGAATTGATTCCCTTGAAGATACAGAAGGTTCCAGGTACTTTAAAATTATTATTATATATAGTCTAATTGTAATTTACTTACTGATCACTCATTTTGGACTAATGATCCCATGTTTTTTTTGCAGGAAATGATATTTTTTATAAAAATCTTAATGACATTACATTGCAGATATTTGGGCCCACCATACGTAAAAGGTGGAACATCATACGTGAACTAACCCTTATCCACTATTTTGATTTCATATCATTGCTAGAATAGTTTTCCTTTTATCCATTTCTTGAACTATATCAAAGGTAGCTTCAGTTTCTTTCTAAATCTAACAGGTTTTTTTTTGCTTTAAAGGTAAAATGACCAAGAAAAAAAGTTAAAAGATGAACTCACAAACCGTATGGTAGGGTTGTTTGGAAATGACACATTCGATAAGACTAAGCTCCTGGAAAAAGCTGGCACATATCTAAAGTATGTGAGGGACCAATACAAGACACATTTAGAGAAGAACATAAAGTATGAGCATCCCCCCATGATTCCAGATAGGGAGTGGAAGGACCTGATTTTGGATGCAAAGGAGAGAATTGAAAGGAAAAAAGGAAATACACCACCAGACGCCAGAAGAAGGTATGTGATACTATTAAGAATGTGAATATGTACTAACTATTCATTATATTTATATAATCTAACATATTTCAAACTTTTCATAGATTGAGTGACACGTCAAAGGCAACCAAGGCAAGACAAGAAAAGCATGGGCAACACAAACTCGGCTTTGGTGGTTATATGAAACTTGCCGCACGAATTGTAAGAATCAGTAAATTATGTATCACATCAAAATATTTATAAATTGTAAACAATTTTTTTTTTATCAAAGAATACAAGCAAATTCACAATACTAAGCAAAAATGCAGGACTCTGAATTCAATAGAGCGCCCACGGAAGATGACAAGAGAATTGGCTACCAGCAAGGCTATATAGTCGTGGCTGAATGGCTACGAGAATTGAGTGGGCAAACATGAGATTCTGATGCATCTGTCACAACGGTAATTAAGCTAAATGAAAATAATTTCAAATTGAATACTTAACCAATAATCTATTTGATGTTAAGTTTCAACATAAAGTGACTATATTTTTTTTAAATAAGCAAGCAATGATAACACTGTGCATGACATTGGAATGCAGCATGATAATCGTGGAACAAAACTTGTACATGAAGGTCCGGATGTGCATCCTAGTAGTGGAGGTATTCATTTGCTATTCAAATTTTTTTATGTAATTATTAATACAATTAAACATCTTAAATTGAAAATTAGTGTAGTAATTAATGTAACCTTTATTGTTAATATTTTAGAGCATGTAGTCGATGGTGATCAAGTGGAGCATGATCCAGGTAGACAACATCAGGAACGTGATGTTCCCCAATTAGGTAAAGAGGACCACTGTTATTCCTTTAAACAAATTTAATTGCAATTGGTGTATTGATTAATGTAATGTTTCGTATTTCAACTCCAGAGGATCTAGAGGGTGCTCAGCATGTTGAGGTTGAGGCTAGACAAAATGATGTGGAAGATGATGTGGCCCCATCAGGTAAAAAGTGTAACGGTTGTGTTCTTTAAATTAATGAAATACTTGTAACAATAATAAAAAAATGTTTTGAATTTAACCCAATTCTTTGTTATTGCAAAGGACCCCCCTTTGGTTCAGCATCCTCGTCCTTTGTATAGTACTAGGCATACATCAAGAGCACGAGAAGAGGGTAGAACATCCGAAGATGGGGGAAATGATGAAGAAACCGATGTTTCGCTTAGTCTTTTCATAGCTTCAAAGAAAAAACAAAGAAAGAAATGATTGTAAGCTACCTTATTTGATAATGACTAATTTTTATGTGTTAATGAATGTAATTACGTGCTAATGAATGTTCATGAATGATATGTGTTGATGATTATTGATGAATGTTGCGTTTTAATGAAAGTTAATGAATTTTATGTGTTAATGAATGAATGTTATATTTTAATAATGGATGAAAGAATGAATGAATGTTAGATGTTAACGGGGAATTTAGAGTGATGTTGGGGGGGGGGGGAGGGGCCAAATGAGCTTCCACCTTCACGTGGTTGGCCCTGTTAAGTAGAGAATATTAAACTATTCTCAAAACAAAGTGAAGCTCAATAAGATGTGAAATGTTTGAAAGGTGAGAGTCCACAAACAAATGTGAAATGTTTAAGTAGGCCTCCCAATGAAGTGGATCTCATAGACACGAAGAATCCTATATAGAGAATCATTGAGAGCCCTTGAAGAAGCAAAT
This sequence comes from Cryptomeria japonica, assembly GCF_030272615.1. Taxonomy (NCBI): domain Eukaryota; kingdom Viridiplantae; phylum Streptophyta; class Pinopsida; order Cupressales; family Cupressaceae; genus Cryptomeria; species Cryptomeria japonica. The sequence continues at coordinate 382,249,201 of NC_081409.1, forward strand.
TTGAACTTCGATGAAGCAATACATGATGAAGGAATATCTTGCAAGAGGAAATCAAAGTCATTATGGTGTCATCTAGATCTGAAATGTGGTCTACTTTTCAAAAAAGTAAAGATGCTTGATATGAATGTGTCCTAGTGGGGTGAATCTAGAAGACATATAATCCTATTGCAAAGAATCATGGAAAGTTCTAGAAGAAGCAACTTTTAATTCTGAAGTAGCAACGTGTACAAGAGATGTTCTCATTTGTAGATGGAGTATCAAGAGGAGGATCACTAGTCCATGGACCATGTCATTGTTGTTAAATACCTACGCTTTTGTTCATAGTCACTTGGTGTAGGAATGAATTCAACGAGATAGGGTAGGAGATCCTACATAATGTAATTTTTCACTATCCCTTATTTCGAGTACAAATGGTTCTCTGAATTTATCTTGACAATAGAATGTTGGAATTTAATACCATAATCCATGATGAAAACTGCCAAAAATGGAAATTTATCTTAGTTCGCAATTACAAAATGCTTTTGTATAGGCCTCTCGAAGATTAAGTACATCAAATTGAGACTTTATAAATTGAGTGTATGTATTAGCAATCTCCCAAATTGTTCAATGGTCTCCAAACCTTGTGAATTTTTATTTTTATTTTAACTCAAATATGTATGGTATAGGCATATCATTGGTTGTGTGATTTTTTTTTTCCTTAAATGCTTCTACGACCAAAAGAGACAAATTTTAGATGAAAATGGGGTCTTATGGGCCTTTTTGACACAATGGTAGGTTCTTTAGACCTGAAAATTACATCTGCATCAAGGAAAGTAGTTCAATCAGCATCATCACTCATAAGAGCAGATCAACTCCTAATATATATATCAGCAATCAGGCAAACAGATCAGATATGAAATTATTGTTTACTGCAGGCAATAGTAATCTTACTCCATTTGTGGTATGCAGCATAATAGTACTCTTATGATTAATTATTCTCATATAGACATAGATAATAATATGCAATGCAATATTATACTTGATACATAACCTCCCCTACATTGGATATGAGAAATAATATTGAATATCTGATTCTTAAATTGCTGCAATCAATCATGAGGGGGTTAATAGGGGAATACAAGGAGGGGAAACTGTGACGAGATCCTCTTCTAAGTACACTACCCCTGCATGGTGGATGATTGATGTGTCTGCCACATGTGGGCCAAGGGGGGCAAAGGTGTATCCTACCCTTGGGCTTAGAAGGGAGGGATGCTCAGGACACCCTATTGTGGTTTCCCCATCAACCTCTACCATTGTGATTAAAGGGGTCTCAATCATAGAAGGGTGGATAAGGTAGAATGGATAGGGAGGGTAGGTACAAGTTTACCCACTAAGCACACCACCTCATATGGATGGCAAACTGCCACATGGGGCCAAGAGGGATGGTATATCCGCTCTTGGGCTTAGCATGTGGACAGCTTTGAGTGCCCTATCATGTTTCTCATCCAAGCCCTATTATGGTTTAACTCCAATTTTGCATTATAGATATTGTGTAGTTCACATAAAATTGAAATGGTCATGAATATATGCTATCTAAACCTAGTTGAAATGGTTGCTCTATGAATTATACTTTCAATACTTGTCTAACATGATTGCAGGTTTTATCTTGATGAAAATGTTTTATTGATAAAAATCTGAACGAGGTGAAGCACACTAGCTAGAGGAATATGTGGACTGAAGAAACAAACCTATGGATAAATCCAAACATGGCAGAATCCTTGTTGCAGCTTTTGTTCTCTGTAAGCATTCAGAAAAACGTTGAATTTGTGATCTATAATTTACGTGTTTCTCAATTTGGTTGACATCTTCAAAATAGACTCAAAAACTTATTTTTAGTACTGTGTGTTATTATACTTACCTTTTAATGTTCTTTAAATAAAGAATGGTTGCAGACAGCGAAGTTCCTTGCAAATAGAAGAAGCTCAGTTTTGCTTTTGTGACTTTGTCTGTTATGTTTGATTGTGAACAAAATACAGAGACATACTGAAGACGATTATGGTTCGTGGTTGTTTTTTTAGTTGAAACCATTATTATGAATTTTATGAATTTTTTTTTTAACATTGACATGGTCAAAGCCTTAACTATGCATACTGTTCTCTTCAGATTATTATCTTACCCCACCTTTTCCATTTTAATTCATTTTAGTTTGATTCAATCTTTTAGTCAAGTTTAATGATAGTTTCTATTATGCCTTTTTAATAACAAAGATTAGATGTAGACATTTGCTTGTCCTTCTATGTTAGTGTGTTCTTACAAGGTCAATTCTTTCTTATCTCAAGAAACCTCATTGACCTACAAATTCTTATACTACGCTACTTACTACCACTGATATCTTAACAAAAGCACACAAACATGTAAGGTAAAACTCTCTCTAGAGAAGCTTGAGAAACATTGTAACTAAAATGCCTTGACCTCTTGCCAAGCATTCGATAGTTAAAAGTCTTAAATCCTGTCCAAATCATAGGATAGACATTCAAATCCTGAGATCATTAATTCCCCTAATAAATACCTATTGTTAAAACACCAAGGATCCCCACAACTACTATGTATCTCATTTTTGACCTTCAACTGTGCTTACTGCTCTATATGGTTCTCATGGTTTCGAGTATGAAGTTTGTAGTAGTTGTCAAAAATTCTCATACACCTCTTTCACTGCTACTTTTTTATCTTATCATGAGCTACTTCAACACTGATTGAGACTTCTTTTGATTGTCTTGAATAGTATTCACTACCTTTTTTTGGCATTGGTGTTCCTCATATCTGTGTTTTACCTTTGAATACATCCTTCTCATTAGCTTGTATTTGTATCCTTCAAAATCATTGCCAAGGGACTGCTTTTGACTTGGAAACTGTACTTTTTGATCTCATGACTGTGTTAGCTACCATCATGCTTGGGCTCACCATAAGTATCTTACTATGAATGCTTTGAAATAGAGCAGAGATATTACCACTATCCTTTGGCTGCAATTTATCCTCTCTGTTAGACTATTCCTTACTTGAGCTGCTAATAGGTCTATCATTTTGGACTTAAAGAGCTTCAAAAATTATTCTAATACCCTGATGGTATTGTTTCTTCATTGGGACTACTCACATGCATTTGAGGACTGCTAAACTATCATATTCACATAATATTGTCTCAATAATAAAAAGAGAACCCTAGGTCATCTTTACCATTATATGCTTTTGATCTTGCAACTCTGTGACTACAAATAAGATTTTAGTGGGATTCTAGGACTTCTCCTATGTTTTGATTTTTGCTTTCTCCATTGGGGCTATATTGTTCTAGGGTCTTAAACTAAGAAAGTGATTGTCTCCTGCAGCTTCATCCCTAGTTGTCATTTGTATAATTTGATGCCAATAAGGATTGATATGCTGCTCCTTTCAGTGAAGTGTCATAGTTCTTTGGACTGCTCATACCATATTCTAAAATTTTATGAAAACCCTACAATGATTGACTCCTTGACTATCATCGTTGTTTGTATCTTACCATTGTGGATTTGAGTCTTGATTTGACTATATGGCTTCTCTCAATAGAAAACTGTTTATGGCATTTGTAACTTCTAATCCATGACTTCTCATCAAGCTTTGGCACATTGAGATTGGAACAGGAATCCTATACACCATCACTAGAGATTATCAACAAGAGAAGATTCACCTATTGATCCTTTGAACTGATAATTCTTGATTGCCTTTTTGACTCATCGTGCTTTGTAATGGTGACTATCTTATTTATGGCTTGATGGATATTGATCTCTCTCTCTCACAAGTGTTTCAACTAATCTTTGATGAATACAAACCCTTCTCTTTTGTTGAGTGCAAATATCATGAATGCATTTATTTTTCTTAACTATCCATAATGACATATTCAAATATCTGAGACTACACTTAGGCCTGTTGTCTCTTGATTCTTCATTGGACTATGGTTTCTTTGATAGTTCTTTGTAGCTTTATCTTTGAATGGTCAATGTCTTATTTGTAGCTTTGTATTTCCTTTATGGTGGTAGACCTCTTGCAATGTTTTCACCTTTAAAACCAACACTAAACCTTTCAATAGCCATCTTCATAGACAGTTTGATATCAAATTGTGATACAACATTAATCATTTCACCACTGTTATCAATTATATTTTTGCATGCTCAGTGTCCATGCCTTCATTATGCTTGAGTTAATGGCTGCTGCAACTTTATTACTGTCAAATCTGCTTCATGATGTCTTGTATGCATATGACATAATGCTAACCTATTTATCAGTGCTATAGACTTTTCACTTTGTGTCATGGCATCCTTTTATCTTTCATCAAGATCTGGGGGTGAAGAAAATAATTATGACACTAAATACCTATGACCTTGCACTGTGAACTGCCCTTGCACATCTTCTAGAACTTCATGGGCTATGGAAATACTATGATTTTGACCTTTCACAGCCTTTTGATTCTTTTTTGGGCTACTAGATGGTTGTCTCTGATCTGACTGTAGAACTTGGTGCTTCATATTTATTGTTCTCTCTTGAAAAGACTCAAATTAGGACCTCTATTCATGCTTTGACAGTGATACTTGACACTGTCATCTCCATATCATGGCCACTGTCATTCATCAAATCTCATATATTGCTACTCTTAGTGTTATACCTATCAGTTATCCATGTTGAAGACTCTCACACACCTTCTAACACTATCTTAGACTTGGCTTTTGCTATTTAATACAACATAAGACTATAATGAGGCTGCTATGTGTCATTGATTTGACAATTTCTAATGTCTGGTAGATTACTTTGATGCTCTCAAATTGTTCTTGAAGCTCATATGGCTTGGTTCTGATCCTTATAAGCTTTTAGACTGATTTAGGCACTATGATCTCACTGCAAATTTATCATTTATTGGTTGTTCTTTTGTTGATAGTGACATTTATCACTACTTTCATATGAGGCAATCACTTCTTGATAGTTAAAAGGTTGCCCATCAATTAGTTTTCATTGTCTTTAGCTTCTTGAGACCTCTTATTTATTGATAGAGAAACACAATAAATTCTTCAATAATCAATCAAACCTACTCAAGTAAAGAAGGAGCTTCTTCTAAAGTTGACAATGATCCCATACTCTAAGAAGAGGATTTCCATTTCTTATCCATGTTGATTGTTACAAGTCCTATGAGCTGTTCACGTGGCTATAACAGTGAATGTTACTACAAAAATTCTAAAATCTACCTTTTTATTTCAATGTAACCCTATAACTTGTAATTTTTTGTTGTGATTGTCTTTGTGTTTTGAACCATAAAAAAACTCTTATCATAGTCTTTTTAATTCAAAACCCTTCTTCATTACAAGCTCTAAGTAATCTATTCCTTGCTATACTTATGATTATCTATTAATGCTATTCAAGAATTGGGGAAAACCTAGACACTATTATCAATGTCTAAACCTTCTAACAAACTACTCTACTAGTCCTTACTGTCATTGTTATTTTGGTGGAGGCTGGACTATACTTCATTTGAAACAAACAAACCATCCATACAAATCATGCTTTCTCAAAAATGTGAAATCCTAGACTAGAGTAAAGAAGATAGCTAGCCCAGACATGAAATGCTTTGAATGTTCTAGACACGTAGCTACTCTTTGTTAGAATTTCCCTTCTAATTTTGCAACATGTCATGGTTCTCCTTCTACGTGGCTGTCATACTACACCTTCGACTAGAGCTTACCAAACTGAATACTAGGGTTTTCTCCCATCAAAAGTGGAGTCCTCTACCAATGAACTCGAGATCCTCATCTTTACCACAGGTTTATCTTGAATTTTGATTGACCTTAGTTAGAATGGGCATTGAATAGTCTAAGAAAATTACCTCCAAAATGTTAAACTCAAACTTCAACTCATGAATTATAAGGCCACGCAAGTTTTTATTTCTCTTTTGATGAAAGTTTAGCTCCCCACTTTAAAGATTTTGATAGTATTACCATAAAACAAATGTGACACCTTTGAATAAATTAAGGCTTTAAAAACCTTAATAAAACTTGGAATGAGCCTGAAGCTTAGAATATGAAAAAGAACTCTAGCAAAGAAGCCTATAGAAAATGTGTTCCACAATAGAAAGGCAGATTCAAATTCAATTTTGGCATTGCTCCAAAGGACAACCCAGGTATTGCAGGAAGTGGAGGACTCATTATGGATAGTGAATGTAAAGCCCTTCGCATTATTAAGCTTTAGCCCTCCACTTTGGCATTAGGGGACTAGAGATAGAAGAACGCTCACTCCTTGTGATCAAAGGAATGCAAAAGAAGGGAGTGACCAGCAGGAGGGTATATAATATTAGAACAGTATCAATGCTAAGCACAGACATAACTTTTGCACATTGTTATGAATAGGCAAAGTTGGCAAACAAACCAGCGGAACTCCTCATCTCCAAAGGAACCCTTCAAAGCAATCAAATAATTTACTAACGTCATTACAAAACTATCCAAAAGCAAACACTAGATTTCAATGGTTTATGTTGATGTGTTTTTTATGTGCTATGCAACACAAAATAAAATACTAAGTATTCTATCCTCTTGAACAAAATCCTCCCAAGTGCTAAACTACATGATCAAATGGGATGACTCCAAGATTCCAATAGTCAGGTTTTGACTTTATATTGCAGATAGACTCAATGATTATGATGTGATATCTGTTGGAATCACAAGGGGGACTTATGTTGCTTGGGTCAAGACCTATCCATTCTCATGTTTCATGACTGATTTACACTCCATGATTTAGGTCATCCTTGAGCAACATCTTGACTTAGCCAAATTTTGTTTTTTGTACCCTAATTCTTTAATTTTGACCCCTTACTAGCATTGCCTTAGGTTTTATTGGAATTCTTGCTTCTTTAGCATGGGCACATTTCTAGGGTTCATTTGCACAAATTTCTCTTGATGAGCAAGCTAGTATCATGACCATGACTTAAACAAAATTTTAACTTAGTCAAATTATCTCCTCCAAACTTCTATGAGTTCATCGCCTTCATTCTTCATCATTTTAATGTCTTTTGTCATTGGAAGGTAATTCTTGACCACCATACCTCAATCTTGACCTATGCTACCATAAAACCCTACAACCTAGTCATGTTTACAATTGAGATCTTGGTGACTTGATCACTTAATACAGCTTAATCATGCAGGTCTCATCTAACGCCGACTCCAACACTTAAGCAAATCAACCCTAGCAACCAAGTACTTTGGGAAATATCTTGCAACTTGACAACATGGGTAATGATGGAGGAATGGAAGGTGAGACCTATAGAGGTGAGAGAGAGAGAGACAGGGTGAGAGGAAGAGATAATGACCTGGAGCGGGTAGAGAAAGAGAAGTAGAGAGGGAGAGAAGAAGAGAGGGATGGAGAAAGAGACCTAGAGAGGGGAGAGAGAAGAGAGATAGTAGAGAGGGATAGAGATGAGAGATAGAAGAGAGATACCAATGTCAATCTTTTTCTATTAAAAAAAAAATTCCGAAAAATCGGCCTACCGTCGGAATTCCGACATCAAAGGGTAAAAATTCCGATAGAGGAGTGTCATCGGATGCACAGCATCCTCGTCAGAACTCTCCTGGCAGCCGTCGTAATTCCGACAAAAAAGGGTTAAATTTACGACGGCCTCAAGGAGAGTTCTGACGAGGATGTTGTGCATCCGACGTCACTCCTCTATCGGAATTTTACCCTTTCAAGTCGGAATACCGATGACAGGCCGAGATCGCGACGGTATTCTTTCTGGGTATGAGCATCCATGGCGGCCGTCAGAAAGGTTGGAGCTGATGTCAGAATTGCGATGACCACAAGGATAGTCAGAACTTTTGACAAAAAGTTTTCGACAGCTTTTTTTGTCGGTAGTGCGACGAAATTTCGTCGGAATTCCGACGATTTATCGTCGAAATTTTGACCCGGATGTACTAGTGGCAATTGTGGATAAATATCAGAAGGAAATATGTTTTGTAATAAAGAAAGATGAAATCTGGATGGAGGCAGTTGTCCCTAGAACTATCTGGGTAATTGAAATGGGCTATGAAACAGTTGATAATATCATAAAAACTTATGCAAAAGCCCTCCTTGAAGCACCAAAGGAACCCACTAAGAAAGTCTTTGGAAATGCAAAAACAATTGAAAGTGGAATTCAGTCAAGAAAAAGGGTTAAGAAGGTTGAAGAAATAGTAAGGAAAGGAACCAACAGGCAAAGGCAATTAAGGAAGATGTTTTGAAACAAACTGGTATAAAAGAAAGTGAGTTGGAAGGACTTCAACCGGAAGCTCATCTTTCACCAGTTGGAACTTCCTCTGAGAGTGATATGCCAGTGGTACTCAAAATGGTAGAAAGGAAAAGAAAACCCTCACCAGTACCCTCACCCACTCCTAGAAAAACAAGACAAAAGCAACAGGCAGTGAGGCCTCCAGTGAAGAAGTTAACTCCTAAGAAGAAGAAGAAGGTAAAACAAGATATTGATCCACTGGATAAGCTCTTAAGTGAAATGACTGAAGATGGAAAGTTGAAAAACATTAGCAAACTGTACAACACACTATCTACTGATGACAAAGAAAACATAAAGAACAGTGTAATTTTACACTTGGACATTTACAAGAAATTTTGATGGAAATTGTTGATGAAATACCAAATGATCTGTATAGAAGACTAGAAGTTAGAAGGGTAGCCATTGTTGAGCTGGATAAGAAAATAAAAATTGAAAAATTACTTGTAGTGCATCCAGTTAACTCACCTGATGAAATAGACAAAGTAATCAGTGAAGCTAACCCGACAGTATTTTCAACTGCTCACCGGCATGTGGCACTGATGGCAGGTAGAGTGAATGAAGTCTCTGAGGAAATAGAAAATGCATGGGACATATTCTTTGTAGGAAAAGAGAAACATGAAGAGTTACTAAGACCCAAGACTATCAGAGTATACCAAAAGGACATGGATAAGGGAAAAGGTAAGGTAGGTGGACCTCCATGCCTTAAAATAACTAATAATGTGCTCCCACCTCCTTCGGATACTCCATACTATAGACAGTCAACCGGCCACTAAGAGTATGGAGACTCCACTAGAGGATACTAATCCTGAGTCGAAAATTTTGTACACTGTAAATATAGACACACAGGAAGTAAATGTTGTGGTTAACAGAGAAATCACTGAGGATAAGAAGGAAGAAGTGACTACTGAGTCACCGGCTGTAGATGTTGAGGTTGAGGTTAATAACACTATAAACTTGAGTACAGAAAAACCTACTCTAACAGAGCAACCGGCAGAGGACAACACTGGTAAAACATTAGAAGAACCAGTAGATAAAACTGAAAAACAATCAGGAGAACCAGAAATGGATAGTGCAGAGGTACAAACTGAGACACCTAAAGTGCATGCTAAGACACGGATGGAGAAATCGGCTGTTAAGAGCCCAAAGAAACCCTCTGAGACACAGATGGAGAAACCGGAACAAAAACAAGTTGAGACACAAGCTCGGACAGAGACAGCGCCACCAGCTAAAAGTGAAAAGCCTAAACCTTTGCTAGTAGAAATGAAAACACAGACTGACCTTCCAGAGGTCGAATCAAGGAAGGTGATTACTATAACCGGTAGCATGGATATTGTGAAAATAGTTGGGCAGACATCTGGTACTTCAATATCAGAATTCTGGCAAACAAATGCAACAGAGGTCTTATTGGATTCAATAAAGAAGATCACAAAGTGCAATGCACAAGCCTATAAGGCTATAGATGATACAATCCCTATTCTTAAATTGATAGCACCTAAATGCATTGTGAATACTAAGGGTTCTTTAGGTCAACTAGACACATTGTCTAAATTCATCACCGACAACATTTTGACAGTTGATCAAATAAATGAGGACATATTTAAGGAGAGAATGATTAAGGAAAAAGAGAAATTATTTGAGGACATTGTGAAGAAGAACAGAGAGAAAATGGACACCTTATTACCGGATCTAGGAAAAACAATTTTGGATTTTAAGAAAATGTACAGAGATACTTGCAAAAGAGACATCTTGACATATGATATAGATTCAGAGATCAGTACAACTCAAACTGAAATAAACAATGTTGCTGACAATCTGATAGGTACATCCGATTCATTTTTGGAGATAGAAAAGAAAATTGCAGATCTAGAAGAGAAAATTGAGTAAAGTTAAAGAAGGACAAAGAGAAAGTTAAGCATAAGGCAAAGAGCTTAAAATGTAAACTTGGTCCAAAACTAGACTACCTCATTTCTTTAAGAAAAGAAATTTCTGAGGCTCTAGTTCCCAGACTTAAGACACCAGAAGAGAAAATGCACATACTCACCAGTACAGTTCAAAGAACACAAGAGGCATTACAGGAAAGAAAAAGATTCAGCAACAGTTTAAAACTGGTTTTGACAGATATATTCCAGATTGTAACCCACCGGTTACAAAAATCTAGGCAGGAACCACACTCCATTGACAGCGAATGACAACCTTTTCCATTGATGTCAAAGGAGGAGTAGTGTGATGACAAAAATGATCAGAATAGGACATCATCAGCTTAGGGGGAGCATACATTTTTGGGCACATAGTTTTGGTAAGACAAATTTTGGCAAATTTTGTTTGGGCATCTTTTTTTTTCTCATGAGTGTTGCCATCAATGCCAAAGGGGGAGATTGTTGGCAAATGCACACTCCAATGAGAAAGTGTAGGTGATTGAAGGTATTGTCATTGATGGCAACCTTACAATCATTTGATACCGGTAGGATGACACAAGCACCGGCACCGGAAAACTCTACACCGGCATACAAAACATTGGCACCGAAAAGGAAGAATACCGACACCTTGGCCGATAGCAATTTTGTATAAACATATTTTATAATTAATTGTAAAATCTTTTGTAAGCCAACATGGTGGATTGTAATATGACTCATATATGTATGAGATCCTTGTAGATCATTTATGAGATAAGAGAGAAGGCAATTGATGAAAGGAATATAGCAGACCTAATGTGCAAATTATTAGGTTAAGGGTTTATGTATGTAGCAGAGCTTAAACTGGTACTGAATTGGCATAGCAGATGCTAATCTGAAGCAGTAAAAGACATTGGATTTGTATAATCCATTTTTGTAAGTCAGTGTGACTTCTTTTGTAACTGAGCAGTGAGCTCTAGACACTCGGCCTTCCTGCATGTGCAGGCCCCTATTGTAAGCAATAATATTCTCTTATTGGCCAGTAAGTGAATATTGTGGGTCACAAATCCCACCGAGGTTTTTCCCACACCGGGTTTCCTCATTAAATATTGTGTTATGGTGTGTTTTTCATGTTGTGGTTGTTATTCTTATTTGCTGCATTATTTCTAGTTTACCAGTACACAGTTTTAATATGTTTTTCATGTTATAAGTGGAGAAAACTAAAGAACCGGTCAGATACTGATTCACCCCCCACCCCCCCCCTCTCTCAGTATCTTTGGGAATCCTAACAGGAAGCATCTCCTTATATAGAAGACACTATAAGAAATGGAGGGATAAGATTGAGAGGTGTAAAAGATAAATGGTCGGCTAGGATTAGAGGGTAGGAAGAGAAAATAAGAAAATAAGTAGTTGCAATTAGGATTGATCGCATATGAAAGTTCAAAAGTGTAGTTGAGGAGTTTTGAATGCTTAGGAGATTGATAATGAAGAAAGCATCTCCTTATATAGAAGAAACTATAAGAAATGGAGGGATAATATTGAGAGGCGTAAAAGATAAATGGTCGGCTAGGATTAGAGGGTAGGTAGAGAAAATAAGAAAATAATAAGAGGGTAGGTAGTGTAGGAATTAAGAGATGAATGACATGTGTCATGGGTAGAAAAGGTTAAAGAATTAATTAAATAAATAAAGGTTTATTTAATTAATGGAAGAAGTGGGATCAATTAAATAAATTAGATATTTATTTAATTTAGGAAAATGATAATTTAAATAAATAAAAGTATTTATTTAAATGAGGAAAGAGGGCTAGAAGATGATAAATGAATTAATTAAATAAATAAATATTTATTCAATTAATAGAAGAATTAGCATAAAATAATTAAATAAATAGAAATATTTATTTAATTAGACGGAACAATTTTAGGTGTCTACATTTTGTCCCTCTTTGAGACAATGCAACTTGTTGCGTTGTTTCAAAGAAGATAAGATGAACTGATACAAAGTTGCCCCAAGATGGGAATGATATGCCCCCTCAAGAGATTGGATGAAAATGTTTGAAAAGATCGCAGACAATCTCTCAATAAAAAAGAAAGGCTAGAATGGACTGATCGGATAGGATAGAGAGACAGAGTCATGGGATAAAGAAGATTGACTCAGGAAACGAGGGCTAGGGTAGTCTATAAGATAGGCTACGAGGGAAAACATCCTCACTGTCATCCACACACCTAAGAGATCAGAGTGCAGAGAGAAAAAAGAGCAGTCAGCAGTCAGCAGTGATGGCATTGGTGCACAAATTCCATTGCGTTCGCCGATATCAGAGGCCAGCAGATGCAGGAGAGCCGATAAGTACTGCAAAACCTCCTTGTACTTTGTTGCATTAATTGTTGTCATAAATGCATGTCAAGTAGTGTAATAAATGCACATCTAGGTAGGTCTAGAAAAATGTCAAGCGAGGGGGGAAAATGTTAAGGTGCATTTGCATTGGTGCCAGGTGCGTCTGGGTAGGCTAGGCGCGTTTGTGTTTGTGCTAGTCACGTCTATGTTTTCAGAAGCATCTATGTCAAATGCGAGCATGTCTGTGCAATTCAAGCGCGTTTATGCAGGATGCAAACGCATCTATGCAAAATAGAGGCACGTCTGTGTGATTCAAGCGCATCTGTGCAGAGCAGGCACATCTGGGTAGGATGCAAGTGCATTTGCATCTTCAAGGTCGAATCGGCAATTTTGTGATAAACATACGTTGTCGATTGGATAAGATGCTGAGATGATAAAGTCAAATAGGTCCTCTAGGGAAGAATAGGATAGCAGATAGGGCTAGGATTGACAATTTTGTGATAGAACATACGTTGCCAATCAGGAAACTACTCAAGAGGATACACTCAAGCAAAGGCCCTAGGATAGAATAGATTGAGGCACTTTTGTGATGAACAGGGAGTACCAAAGAAATTGACAATTATGTGATAGAACAAACGTTGTCAACTGAATTAGGCTGAAATTGATAATTTTGTGATAGAACATACGTAGTCAATTGGATAAGCTACTCAAGAGGATTCACTCAAGTAGGTGCCCTAAAAGATAGGATAAAAGATGCACTTTGTGATGAACATGGAATGCTACTAGGATAGAAGAGCAACACTTTGTGATGAATAGGGAGTACTACTAGGATAAAAGAGGATCACTTTGTGATGAACAAGGAGTACTACTAGGATTGACACAGTTGATTTGCTTAACTGTAGGAGGACCTACCTATGTTGGTGTCACAAGAGAGATTCCCTTTGACTCAGAGTTTGAAACCAGAGCTGACATTCGAGGATAGAGCCGTAGTGAAGGGTATGGGATTGCGATACATTATGTATGTGTCTAAGTTTTGGGTGAACATGAGATTATTGACTGCATTAGCTGAGAGATGGCACTCGGAGACATGCACATTTCATTTACCGATGGGTGAGATGACAGTCACCTTGGAGGATGCATACAGGATACTGAGGATACTGATTGATGGGGAGTTAGTTCCTTACAATCGAGAGGGAGACAGGGATGCATTGAGATGAGTGTTTCAGGATCCAGGACTGGAGATGAGAGCAGGACATGTAGCTTGGGATACTATAACAGTGACAGGATTGGCACTACCAGCGGTGCTGGCAGGAGTGATCAGTGGGTTCCTCTATCCGGATAAGGCGACACGAGGGTTGGTTGTGGGATGAGGGAGGACTCTGGAGACATTGGTGCTACAACACATTAGGTTTCCATGGGGACTATGTCTATTGGCACACTTGTATTATGAGATGCATCAGTTTGTGTATCACGGATCAACAAGATTGGGATGCGGAGTGACACTGTTGCAGGTATGGGAATATGAGTATTTTCTGGTTACATGGTCGATACACTTTAGAGGTAGGGGACATGGGCATAGCTATGTAAAATTGTATGATATGATCACTTCTCAGCCACGGATTGGGAGGCTAGAGTACTAGCGCAAGGTTAGCGATGAGATAGATAGTGTGGTATGGAGGCCATACTTAGACTATGAGGAGTAGGAGGATGATGTAGAGGAGCTACCATATGTATTCAGGAGTAGGTATCTAATAAGGAGGACACCATATGTTATTAAGAGGTAGTTGATAGACAGGGTGTGCAGGCAATTTGGCAGGATACAGCAGATGCCACGGGGTTTAGGGATGTATGTGCGGACAGTGAGGGATCAAGTGCATTTGGGGCCATTGCTTTCTTATGATCAGGTTGTGACATAGATGGTAGAGATGGTTCCCATGCCTTGGGATATATGGGCAGATGTAGAGGATGCATGGATGGATGCAGAGTACACTGCATATCAGGCAGGGCACCCGTTTCCATGGCTGACAGATCCAGGGGAGCCGATAGAGGGAGACGGTGGAGGTGATGGAGATGATAGTAGAGATGGCGGAGGTAGAGGCCAATGGCAGAGGTGGGACGTAGTGACAGAGAGGAGAGTGGCTTAGAGAAGAGAGGGCAGAGAGGAGAGACAGGCTCATGAAGTGAGGGGTAGAGGTAGATTATCGTTATAGGTGTAGGTCCCGGGGACAACTGAGAGGGGGGGTGAATCAGTTGTCTAATAAATTCAAACCAAAATCTTATTAACCAACTTAATGCTTAATAACGGTAAGACAGTTAAATGTGTCGGTAAATAGTGTTAACAAGAAATGTTGTACCGGTAAGAATTAATGCATGAAACATAAGCACAAAGTCAACCACAACACATGACACAAATATTTGTACGTGGAAACCCTATAAGGGGAAAAACCATGGTGGGAAACCTTACCCACAATCAGATGATACTATTGCAGATAGTAAGTGTACAAAGAGGGGTCTGCACATGCAGAAAGGCCAACAGCCTAGAGCTCACTGCTCAAACACAAATGGGAGTCACACTGACTACAGTTGGATGGTTAAATCCAATGAGAATGTACTGCACAAAATAGCATCTTCATATGCTGGATTCAGTACCGGTGTAATGCTAATATGCTTCTACAAAAACGTAACTTCAACTTCAAATGATGTCTTCGTGTATATCTCTTCTTGATCTCACATATATCCTTCCTTAAATCTTTTTCGCATTCCACATTTGATCTTACAAATAAGATCTTACATTTATACCATACCCTAAGACCAATTTTAGTAGGTCTGCTCTACAAGATATTACAATAAAACATTTTACAAATAATACAATATCTGATGCAATAATCGATTGAACATGTTGGCTTAATGCTTTTATAACAACAATAAATCATCTCCATAGCGTGCCATGCTGATCTGGAAAAGATAAACCTGTCGGTGTAACCCTAGATAACCTGGACCTATTTGCCGGTAAAAGCAAATATGTAAATAAGAATATACCAATGATATTACTTCAAGGAAAAGTGTCCACATGATGTCTTCGACATTACCAAGTGTCTTCCATGTCATTGCAGGTATCGGTGAACATTATATCCTGTCGGTTAACCATATACCGGTGATTGTTTGAACAGTTTTACTGATTGCCGGTGAATGTTCCTGGATCTCCAAAGTAGGTGTATTTAGCAGGTGTTGACATCATTGACAAAACCATACCAAAATACCAACAATCTTCCCCTTTGGCATTGATGGCAACACAAGATGGAAAAACCATCAAAGTGCCAAAATAGAAATGCCAAGTACAAAAACCAATTCTCCCCCTGGGAGTAATATGTGTTTATACAAAGATTTATTTATAATACCAATCTCTCCTCAAAAAGATAATGCATTTTTCCATATATTTTTCCTTAATGTTTTTCCATATATCTCTCCCCCTTTGACATCAAATGCCAAAGTCACAAAAAGGTCAAGTTCATATAAAATACCAACCAATTCAATATACCAACTACTCCCCCTGAGAAGTAGCTTCCTCATCAAATACCAGAATAAAAGATTTGTCCATTTAATTCTGTCAGTTGATGACAATCATCAACTGTCTAAGTCTCTACCGGTGGAGGTAAGACTCCGAGCTGATCTCTGAGATACTCGAAAGTTTCCTTAGGCAAAGGTTTTGTAAAAATATCTGCAAGCTGTTCTTTAGTATTCACATAAACCAGTTTTATTTCCTTTTCTTCAACTTTTTCCCTTAGAAAATTCAGTTTGATAGAAACATGTTTTGTTTTAGAATGTAATACTGGATTCTTAGATATATCAATTGCTGCAGTGTTATCACAATATATAGTAATAGGTTCCTTGCATTTTACCTTTATGTCTTTCAACATTTGCTTAAGCCAAAGTACCTGTGTACAGTTTGTTGCTGCTGCAACATATTCTGATTCTACTATTGATAAAGATGTACAACTCTGTTTCTTACTTAACCAAGAAACTAATCTCTTTCCAAGAAAGAATGCTCCTCCAGTGGTGCTCTTTCTATCATCCACACCTCCTGCCCAATTTGCATCTGTGTATGCATATAGATCAAAATTTTCATCTTTAGGATACCATAATCCAAGATTTGTTGTGCCTTGTAAAAACTGGAAAATCCTTTTTACTGCTGATTCATGATTTTCCTTGGGATTACTCTAAAATCTAGAAACTATACATTCTGCATTCATAATATCAGGTCTGGTTTGTGTCAAATACAGTAAACCTCCTATCATAGATTTGTATCTAGTTGGATTAACAGGTGTAGATTCATCCCTTTGAGATAATTTGTCATTTGTAGTCATAGGTGTGCTTACCAGTTCAGAGTTCTCCATCCCAAATTTTTTGAGTAGTTCTTTCAAGTACTTAGATTGACTCAAAAATATGCCTTTATCAGTCTGTAAAATCTGCAATCCTAAAAAGAATTTTATTTCTCCAATCATAGACATTTCAAATTCATGTTGCATTTTAAGAGAAAATTCTTTGCATAATCCATCTTCTCCTCCAAAGATTATATCATCAACAAATACTTCCATAATCAAAATGTCATCATTAGTTACTTTGTAATATAAATTGCTATCTGCATTTCCTTTAGTAAAACCAATTTTTAAAAGATACTTATCCAATCTTGTATACCAAGCTCTTGGAGCTTGTTTTAGTCCATATAGAGATTTTCTTAATCTGCAAACCATATCATTGTTATCTGTCAAAGAAAATCCATCAGGTTGTTCAACATAGACTTCCTCTTCAATATCTCCATTCAAAAATGCACATTTAATATCCATTTGATAAACTTTGTAATCCTTGTGAGCTGCAAAGGCCAAGAATAATCTAACTGCCTCAATTCTGGCTACCGGTGCAAAGGTTTCATTGTAATCAACTCCTTCTTTCTGAGAATATCCCTTACACACTGGTCTTGCTTTATTCCTGACAACCTTACCATCTTCATTGAGTTTGTTTCTAAATACCCATTTGGTTCCAATTACATTTTTATTTTCAAGTCGGGGAACTAATGTCCAAGTATTATTTTTCTCAATTTGTCCTAATTCTTCTTCCATAACTTTAATCCAAAATTTATCTTCACATGCCTCATTGATAGATAATGGTTCAATTTGAGAAATAAGACATACTTCTTCATTTGCCAATCTTCCTCTTGTCTTGACTCCTTTAAATTTGCTTCCAATTATTTGATCTTCAGAATGATTCAGTCTTACATACCAGGGTGTCTTAGTCTGTTGTTGTTCTTCAATTACTAGGGTATCCTCTAATGATACCAGGGTAACTGGATCATCATTCTGTACCGGTGGATTTACTGTTGGTTCATTTGTCATAATTTCTATTACCGGTTCAGAGTCTATATACCTTGAAGTTCCTCTGAATTGTTCATCAATCTTTACATTTGTACTCTCAACAATTTTTTGTAATCTTTTATTAAAGCATCTATAAGCTTTACTCTTAGACGAATAACCAAGAAATATTCCTTCATCACTTCTAGGATCAAACTTGCCAATATACTCATCTCTTCTAATATAACATTTACTTCCAAAAATTCTGAAATACTTAAGAGTAGGAGTATTACCAAACCATAGTTCATGAGGGGTTTTACTGGTTTCACCTTTGATGTGAACTTTGTTGAATGTATAGACAGCAGTGCTTACTACCTCTCTCCAGTACACATCTTGTAGATTTGCTTCTAATAACATACTTCTTGCTGCATCCAAAATAGTTCTATTTTTCCTTTCAACAACTCCATTCTGTTGTGGTGTCTGAGGTGCTGATAACTGTCTTTTGATTCCATTTACTTCACAGAATGTATTAAAATCTCTAGATGTGAATTCTCCTCCTTGATCTGATCTTAAACATTTAATTTTCTTACCGGTTTCATTTTCAACCATTGCTTTGAATAGTTTGAACTTCCCAAGTGCTTCTGATTTTTCCCTAAGAAAAGTAACCCAACACATTCTAGAATAATCATCAATAATTACCATGAAATATCTATCACCTTCTAAGCTTTTAGTTCTAGCCGGACCACATAAATCAGTGTGAATTAAATCAAGAGCATTATTGGATTTTTCTGGAATACTTTTGAAACTAGTTCTAACTTGTTTTCCAAATTGACATTCCTTGCAAATTGTATTCTGAGGTTTCATAATTTTAGGTAGATCTCTAACTGCCTTAGAAGTACTGATTTTTACCATGCAATCAAAATTTACATGACATAGTCTTTTATGCCATAGCCAACTTTCATCTATATGTGCAATTAAGCATGCCTTTTCACTATTATTCAAATGAAAGATATTACCTCTAGTCTGATTACCGGTTGCAATTTCCAAACCAGTTCTATTCATGATTTTGCATTTTCCATTTTTAAATTGTAACTGAAAACCTTTCTCAACTAATTGACCAACACTTAAAAGATTATGTTTTAATCCTTCAACATAGTAAACATTGTCAATGTTATGTTTACCATCAAGAGATATTGAACCCTTACCTTTGATTGAACAGGCTTTGTCATCTCTGAATCTTACTAAACCTCCATTGTATTCTTGAAAGTTCAAGAATTTGCCTTTGTCTCCAGTCATGTGATGTGAGCATCCTGAGTCAATAATCCATTCATCCTTTGATTCAACTTTAGCTACTAGGGCTTGTTCTGTCGGTTGAGCAATAGGTACCAGTTGATCTTCTGTTATAGCAACAAAGACCCATCCGTTGTCTGTTGGATCCTCATCAGAATCATCAGTCACACCTTCATTAGCAATGTAACAAGATTTATCTTTGTTTTTCTTAAATTTGTATCTCTGATATTCAGGATTAGGTTTGTATGTCCTTCTAGCTTCTTCTCTTAGTCTAGCATGTCTATCAGGGCATCTTGAAGCCATATGACCAATCTTATTGCAGTTGAAACATTTAAAGGGTGCTTTACCTTCATACTTACTTCCAATTGGACCTTTTGGCATTTTTCTTGCAAATAGTGCTTCAAGTTCTTCAAGCTCTTCATTCTCCTTCCTAGTTTCTTCAAGTTCTCTTGCATAAAAGGCTCTCCAGTCTGATTTGTCAAAAGATGGAGCAGATGATGTTGATGCTTTGAAGGCCAAATCAGTTTTTATAGTAGCAACAGGACCAAATTCCTCAATTTCAAAAGCTGAAAGTTTTCCAATCAATGTATCCCTAGTTACTGATGTATTAGGCATTGTTCTCAACTCATTAATAGCAGTAACCTTCATTTTATATGCCGGTGGCAAACCTCTTAAGATTTTTGAAACAATCTCATCTTCACTCAAGGTTCCTCCACAACATTTGATACCTAAAACAATTTCATTTACTCTTTCCATAAAAGCAGAAATTCTTTCATCTTCTTCCATTTTCAGATGTTCATACCTGACTCGGAAGCTTTCAAGTTTTGCAATTTTGACTGTGGAATCCCCTTCATTCAGTGTTTCCAAATGATCCCAAATAGCTTTTGCAGTAGATCTATCTGATAATCCCATGATTTGTTGATCTGATAATGCGCTCAAAAGTGCTTCTCTTGTTTTGCAATCATTTTCTTCATCTTTAGCTAAAGTAATAGGAGCGGGCTGACCAGCTACAGCAGCAGTATAACCATTCTTAGTAACTTCCTAGATGTCTTTACCAATGCAATTCAGATGTGTCTCCATTCTGATTTTCCATATTCCATAGTTGGTTCCATCAAGTTTAGGACTATCCTTTCTGAAATAATTAGTAGACATTGGATCTCCTCAAGTTGTTAAACTTTTGCAAAAAAAAGAGCACTAGGCTCTGATACCAATTGTAGGTCCTAGGGACAACTGAGAGGGGGGGGGGTGAATCAGTTGTCTAATAAATTCAAACCAAAATCTTATTAACCAACTTAATGCTTAATACCGGTAAGATAGTTAAATGTGTCGGTAAACAGTGTTAACAGGAAATGTTGTACCGGTAAGAATTAATGCATGAAACATAAGCATAAAGTCAACCACAACACATGACACAAATATTTGTACGTGGAAACCCTGTAAGGGGAAAAACCACGATGGGAAACCTTACCCACAATCAGATGATACTACTACAGATAGTAAGTGTACAAAGAGGGGTTTGCACATGCAGAAAGGCCAACAGCCTAGAGCTCACTGCTCAAACACAAATGGGAGTCACACTCACTACAGTTGGATGGTTAAATCCAATGATAATGTACTGCAAAAAATAGCATCTTCATATGCTAGATTTAGTACCAGTGTAATGCTGATATGCGTCTACAAAAACCTAACTTCACCTTCAAATGATGTCTTCGTGTATATCTCTGCTTGATCTCACATATATCCTTCCTTAAATCTTTTTCGCATTCCACATTTGATCTTACAAATAAGATTTTACATTTATACCATACCCTAAGACCAATTTTAGTAGGTCGGATCTACAAGATATTACATTAAAACATTTTACAAATAATACAATATCCGACGCAATAACTGATTGAACATGTCGGCTTAATGCTTTTATAACAATAATAAATCATCTCCATAGCGTGCCATGCTGATCTGGAAAAGTTAAACCTGCTGGTGTAACCCTAGATAACCTGGACCTATTTGTCGGTAAAAGCAAATATGCAAATAAGAATATACCAATGATATTACTTCAAGGAAAAGTGTCCACATGATGTCTTTGACATTACCAAGTGTCTTCCATGTCATTGCAAGTACCGGTGAACATTATATCCTGCCGGTTAACCATATATCAGTGATTGTTTGAATAGTTTTACTGATTGCCAGTGAATGTTGTTGGATCTCCGAAGTAGGTGTATTTAGCAGGTGTTGACATCAATGACAAAACCATACCAAAATACCAACAACAGGTGCCAGCAGCACAAATTCCCAGATAGGTATAGGGATAGGAGCAGGGATAGGGACAGGGTGAGGTGAGAGAGGAGGAGGATGAGATACTATCCTTGAGGGATATCTTCTAGGGACAGGCAGATGAGATCTAAGATCTGGAGAGGGAGACAACTAGGCTCAGGAGACAGTTGAGGGACACTGAGTGGGAGAGGGATCAGTCTATTCAACGCTATACAGAGGCTGAGACAACACTGAGGGCAGGGAGGCAGGAAGAAAAGCACACAGGGGCCGAATATGCCTATGTTCTGTGTGTAGGGGAGGAGATAGGCTACTGGAGAGACCTGTATTATGGGGTGGTACCACCAGATCAGCGAGCTAAAAGCTTCTGGAGACCATCACGGACTACGACAACCTCTGGAGGGAGAGACAAAAGACAAGCGTCTATAGGTGGGGTTATGGGTCCACCACCACCAAATAGAGGGGGAAGGAGAGATGATCCTAAGGTGGGTCCTTCCAGGGCTTAGACTCCGTCGAGGCCAACTGGCTCTGAGGGAGAGAGTTCATCATAGCCTTAGAGGGCTCCCTATGTATCAGTTTTGTACCATTTTGTATGATGACACCTTCGGGTGATTGTAGTCATATGATTTTGACATCATTGTATCATGACACTTATGATTTTTGATATATATATGAGATTATTCATCCTTGCGGAAGCTATATGCATGTGTACCTATGTGATGCTTATGATATGGATGTAAATATGTTCATGAGGAAATGCAATATTTTTGTTCTTTTTATGTTTTCAATATATTATGCATGATGCAAATGTGAATGTATGAAATGCCAATGGATATGACGATGCAAATAACTATTTACATGATGAGAATGTAAAATGTGCTAACATGTGTTGTGTGCGGGATATGATGCAATTGTGATATCTATATGTATGTATGAAATGCTTATATGTGGTAATGCAGGTGCAATCTACATGAAATGCAAATATTTGTTTTTGGTGTGTCATTATACTCAGTCATGTGATAGAAGGCTACACAAACTCAAGAAGGACAATGGAAGTCAATCAAGAAAGGGGGATGGAAGATAGAATATATGGAAGTGAAAGAGCTTCTTGTGCTTTATCATCATTGAGCTTTATTATGGCAAATAGGTTATGACAATCAAGGTATATGTTCAACCCAGAAAGTCATTGTACCAGTTTGCATGGAGATCAGACAATCGCAAACAAGGAATGCCCCAGTTCACACTAGACTCACAGTGTCCTCATATCCTTGGACAAGTCATAGCATTACTAAGAGACAATCCATAGACAACAAAGAAAAATAGGTGACGATACCCCATCCTCGCCTTTCTAGTCAAAGACATCCTGGAGATAAAATCTCTAGTCAGAGACATCCCAAAAAAGCTAAAAGACATGTCACCAAAAAGATAAAATCAAAAGAAAACCAAGACTCGACACCAACATCCACTGGAGTCCTCAAGTTTAGTGTCTCTTGTCACTTGTATAAGTCTATTTGATTGTGGTCACAATGTTTACTTTCACAAAAGGATAGATAGCACTGAACCATAATGTTGTCTGAGTCTACTAAACGATTTGATTTGTTGAAGTTCGTTGCTGTCGTGTCTTATCTGAACTCACTGAATCCATGAAACTGGTACTTTATTGCGGAGGAGATAGAACTTTATTATGGATCTGGCGATGCAAATGTTGCTTTATTGTGGATTGTGCGCGGATAGACTGAAGAAAAATGGAAGAAATTGTACTCCTCATAACGTGTGATGCTCTTAGTTCCACACCCATTACTAGACTTAGGATTTTCCTTAGCCACAAATAGGAGCTGATTTACTATGGATGAAAAGGTTGTGAGTGTGTGCAAAGTGAAAGGATGAGATTGAATCTTGAAGGAAGGAGGAGCAATGTCTCTACACATGGCGTCGGTGACCCAGTTTTCACCATGGTACTTGCCTAGGGCGCCACTGAAGTGGTTTTCACCATTGGATGAATTTATTTCTCTTTACTTTTTTTTTCTTTTTTTTTTTTTTGTGTCACAAGGCGCCTGTTTTCCAAGTTTTCACCAAGTAACAATTTTTATTTTTATGATTTTTTTTTGTAATTTTTTTTTTTTTGAATTTTTTATATTTTTTAATTAGGATACTTTGAAGAGTTGTGTGTAAAACCTGCAAAGGTGCGTGTTGTTGATAGGATCCTCCAAAGGTTTGCCATCTAGAGTTGAGAGTTGATATGCACCAGATCCATACGTTGTTGTAATGATGTAAGGACCAAGCCAATTTGGTTTGAACTTGCCCTTCTTCTCTCTGTCTTGCTGATTTTTAGGATTTTCTTTGAGAACTAAGTCACCTACCTCAAATGTACGAGGTTTTATCTTATGATTGTAGTTTCATTGTTCCTTGACTGAATGGTGTGTAGCTCGAGTGATTGTCTTCCTTGATGAAGGAACTAAGATAGAATTACTAGTGTGTGAACTACGTAGGCCCATATGCGTGTCACCTAAAGAAGTTTGGGCATCCCTGACAACAAAGTCCCATGAGGAAGCTCCATTAAAGGTCCATGATGTATCGCCAAAAGGGAAAGGATCTTCAGAACAAGTGGATGAGTGATGAAGGCTTATGATTGTGAAAATAAGTGAAAGTATCATGACATGATGGAGACTTAGGATCAACAAGTATGCTTTTTTACTTGAAATTTAAGAACAGTTGCCCCCAGTTATTTTGGTATTAGGGGAGATCATCTCTTGCTCTTTTTTCTTCATAGAATTTTTATCCTTGACTTTGATTTTTGCAAAGTCCAATAGTTTTTTATTTTTATTTGGACTAAAGGACTTCTCTTTATTTTTTACTTTTAGATTTTTCTTTTCAAAGCTTGATTTTTGATCCCTAATGAGTAAGGGCTTTTGTAATTCTTGTTGATCCAAGTCTAGGAGCAGAGTGGAAATGGAATGAGCGGATGAAATGGTAAGGCTATGGGATTCCTCAAGAGGGTTGGCGATACATTCAATAGATTCTTCGCTGGAACCACTCTTAGGACTATTGATATTAGGAGCTGCTTGCACCACTGGAGGATATTTGCATTCAGAATTAGTAGCCACAACACTAGGTGGTTCATACCCAATTCCTTGGCATTGCAACTTGTTTGTAGGTTTTTCCTGTTGACAAAATGTGTTAGGAGATAATGGGAGTTGATCAACATGAAATATATACTCACCTCATCCCATGTCTTTAAACTTGAACTTTTCTTTGATCTCTGCTTATTTTGATATAGAAGCTTTCAAGGATTTTGGATCAACATATATTGATGAAGGAACAACCTCTCGATTGACTGGGTTATTTCTGATCTAGGTCATAGATTGTTGCAATATATCAA
The DNA here is from genome assembly GCF_030272615.1 of Cryptomeria japonica. Classification (NCBI taxonomy): domain Eukaryota; kingdom Viridiplantae; phylum Streptophyta; class Pinopsida; order Cupressales; family Cupressaceae; genus Cryptomeria; species Cryptomeria japonica. Next base: position 382,274,012 of record NC_081409.1, read on the forward strand.
TGGGTTTGGGTCAGCTTTGATGGTCACTTCAACTCCATTGTGTGGGAACTTGATACATCGATGACATGTTGAGGGAACAACTATCATTTCATGAATCCATGGACGTCCCAAGAGTATATTGTATGTGAGATCGAGGTCTTAGACTTGACAAACCACATTCTTTGTAACTAGCCCAAATCTGAGAGGTAAGGTGACTGTGCCTTTGGATGAATGCTCTTCATCATCATATGCTTTTATGGTGATAGCATGTGTATAATTCACAGCCTTTTCAAAATATCCCAATTGTATTATTGTGTTCAAAGTACATATATTGAGACCAATTCCTCCATCTATCAGGACTTGTTTTATTCGATGTTTGTGTAGGAAGGCTTCAATGTGTAAAGGTGGATTATGTGGTTGTCTCATGGAGGCATCGTCAGCTTCTATGAATGTAAGGGAGTTTGGAACGGAAAGGTATCCCACCATGGCTTGAAACCGGTCCACGTTCAAATCAGTGGGGATGGAAGTGTCTCTCAAAGTTTTGTCAAGAATGGCTTTATGTGTGGGGGATATACATAAAAGTTCAAGGATGGAGATAAGCGCGGGTGTTTTCCCTAACTGTTCTACAAGGTCATACTCAGGTTTGGTTGCTGAGGAAGCGATGTTTTTAGCTAGAGCACCTTGCAAAGTGAATTTACCTCGACGAGATGTAACATTACATTCAAAGGTAGATTCAGAAGAAGGTTCAATGCCTTTTAGGACAACCTTGGGTCTTTGGGTAGGAATTTCAGGCGTTTTGTCTTTGATGATAATGGTAGACACATAATTGTCCATTGAAATGTGATTAACAGTTGAATCATAGTTATAGGATGCTCTGGTATAGTTGGTCTGCTCATCTGTGGCTTTAGCTTTTCCCTTGTCATGTTTTGGGATTGGTTCTTTAAACATTTCATGTTCTTGATTGGATGAGTGTCCCTAGATCTCAATGTCACCTCTATCAATAAGATCTTGTATGATGTTCTTCAGCCGATGACAATTTCCTATTTTATGACCCTTGCTTTTGTGATATTCACAGTATTCATCGTCATTCCACCAATTTGGTTTGACCTTTGGCTCATATGGAGGCATATCTGGAATTGTTATTATTTTGTTTGCCACTAGCTTCTTGAAAGTTGACTCAAGCGGTTCTCCCAATGGAGTGTATTTCCTTCATGGTTTTGAAGTTGTTTGAGTATTCACTTGATTGTTTGTAGAGCTTGATCCAGAAAAAATGATTTTGGGTTGTATTGTATTGGCATCAACAACACCATCATTGACTGTGTTGTTTTTATTCCATAATCTTGGCTTGTCTTTTCCTTTAAAGTCCTCTTTATTTTCTTTGAATATTTTGATGATGCCTTGCTCAATTAGGACCTTCTCTATTGCTAAGCCTTTTTCAATGACGTCCTTGAAATTGGACAAGCAATCTTTCCTTAGATCATAACCAATTTCTCTATGGACATTCTGTGTGAACATCTCTACCATTTGTTTTTGTGGAATTTCATAAGAGCATCTGCTGACTAGATTTATCCATCTTTGTAAAAATGATGAAAAAGATTCTCCATCCTTTTGCTTGATGTTGCACAAAGTAGTGACTGATATGTCTATCTCTATGTTGTATGAGAAATGTTAGATAAAAGCCTCTGCTAAGTCACCCCGTGACTTAATTCCAGGTGGAAGTTGGGAGAACCATTCCATAGCTTGATCACCTAAGCTTTGTGGGAATTATCTCATCAAATATGTCTCTTTTGCTGCTACCTCAATGCAAGCTGTGAAAAAATGTCGTATATGTGCCTTAGGGTCCCCTTTTCCTCTGTACTTATCAAACTTAGGTGTCACAAAGTGTGTAGTAAATGGAGGCATTGGAATGATTTTGTCAAATGGATAGGGACATATGTCTCTCATTGTGTAAGTTGGCTTTGGTGTATTTATGTCCTCCATTTTCTTTTGTAAGTCCTTAATTTGTTGTTCCAAATTGTTCTTAGGTGGAGACCGACTTCTTGGACCATATCCCATGCCTGAGGCACCGAGTGGAGGAGGAGCATGTTGCATATATGGATGATACTGATCATACACATGTTCATATGGAGGAGGTATGTAATGATGTTGCGTATATGGACCACTTGCATAGAGTCGTGATGAGGAATGAAGTATTTGTTTTGTCCATGTATACCACACTCTATAGGCATGTCATGAGTTTGTTATAATGTGTTGCCCCCAAATTTGACGCGGGGTTTCCTTGTGTCCAAATTTTGAACATGCCTTTGGATATCCAATTGCTTTGGTGGTTGGTCCCTAGCATTGGCATTTGATTGAGTATATTTTTCTGCATAAGACTTCCATAATGGTTTGCGAAGGTGAGTATTATATGCCTGACTATGTGTATGTGGGACCTCAGGTTTTTGAAACAAAGATGATGGTGATTCAAGAACAAGATGTGGTCCTCTATTGCCTCCACTATTAGGCCTCCTTTGATCCATATTGAGTTGAGCTTCTTGCAAAGGTTGCTTTTCCATTATTTGAGACATGTCAAAATTATGAGGGATCTTGGCTCCACTTTGTGCCATCACTTGTAAGAAATATTGTCTATCTCAACTCATTATTTCCTCAACCAATATATTAAAATGGGGATCCATAATGGAGTCTTCCACTTCTGCTAAATGTACGTAAAAGTTGTCCATATTGGCATTGTGTGTATCATTGCTATTTGTGCTATCCATGTTCTCAACATTTTGAGTGTTTCTATAACCATCCATGTCAGGTAATGTGGTATGATCAGAATTGAAAGAGACATCATTGTCATACTCATAGGCACTCATGTTTGCTAGCTTTTGAGCCTCTTTAGCTTCCCTCCTAGATTTTTGGGAACGGGTTTCAACCATGAACTAGGTCTTGACCAAGATGTGTGAGACTAGATGAAAATGGAAAGAGTATGGAAGACCAACAATTGGATGGAATGTAAATGAATCTGAGGTGTACTTGTAATTTCCAAAGTGTAAGACCAAGTATGTATGTAGTAGAGTAAGTGTGGCTTCCAAAGAGATGATAGTTTCTCTTGATGAGGTAAGTTGACCTTGACTCTAAGTAAGACCAAATGAGACCCAAAGGTGATAGACCTTGATGAGGGACCACTTAGCAAGATGTTGTTGTATGTAGTGTGTTGACAAAGTAAGATGAGGACAAGCAAGTGACCTTTTGACTCAAGTTTAGACAAATGTGAATGTAATGCAAGGTGTAAAGTAAAGATGAACTTTGTGAGACCCAAGTTTGAATGCTAGATGAAAACCTGGAGAAATAACCTAGGAAGCTCAATGAGTCTAAAACTGATTTCTCTTGTTTGTTGAACTGTAAATTTTTCCAATTTGTGAAGTTGTTTGTTGTGACCAAATTTGAATTTGTTTGACTGTTTTTCGTGACAAGAGGACACAATATTGATGAGGAATCTATGTTTGCAAGTGTTTAGACTCAAAATAACTCAAAATAAAGTGTGTTGTTTGATGTAAAAATGTTTTGCATACACTTGAAGACACAAAAGACACAATGTTTTAATGTTTGATCTTGAATGTTCTAATGTTTAAAAGAAGGCAAGCATAATTCCTATGGTTGGCCAAGACAATAGTTGTTGATCCCACATGGGGTTTCCCCCGAGGCTACGATATTTAGAGCGGATACTTAGATGCTTGACCCCACTGGCTCCACCCTTGGCACTCACTTCTTTGGGGCAGCCAAGCATCAGTCCCCACGAAAACTCCCCACGGTGAACTTTGTATCTCTACTAAGAATTGTATGTGTGTGTGTCACTCCAGAGGTCCGACCTCCTACCCCAGCAACTAGAAGGATTTTGTCTTTCTAAAACAAAAAGGTGCTAGTAAGGGCATCCGCTCGTGTGGCCATACATGCGGCAATTTTAGCTCTGTAAATACAGAAGGCTCCTAAATGATAGGGGTTACGCCCTACAACTGATCAAATAAATTTGGTCAAACAGGTTTATGGGGAGACATAGTGTCGGTATGAACTAATAAGCACACGTTACCCATGGCTTTCACCATGGATACAGTTATTTATAGTGGTTCGGAAGAGGTGGGTTTTCCTCGCTACCACTTGGGTTGTTCTCTCCTTACAAGTAGTCCTAATGACCACATGGGGAGACATGCCCTCTAGAGATTAAACAAAAAGAACCTATTTATCAAGACACAAAAAACACTGGTTCAATTTTAATGCGCCAATTGAAGTGTTTGCTAGTCTTATGAAAACAAGGCACACAAATGAAGATCAAAAACCCTTGCCAAAAATTCTGCAACAAAAATTTGTTAGTAGTTTTGCAATAATACCTCTCATGCAAGCACACAAGTTAGGTAAATTTTAGATCCAAAAGACTTTGTGAAATAGGGGCCTTCAACAAGACGATTCGCTTCCAAGACAAGCTACACCAATTTTGTTAGCTAGATCATAAGGTGTTAGCCCAAAATAAACCAGATCTTAAACCCAAATGATGAAATAAAGCCTCAAAACTTGGATCAAAAACTAAAAAATGCAAGATCTGAAACACAAACACGATTAAACCTAATGCAGACGTAGCAGAAAATCATAAACGCACCTAAATCCTTCACAGACGCGACTCCTGAACACAGACACGTTTGAAAGGTGCACAGACATGGTTAGAAAACAGAGACGCAACCCTGCAATCTGCAAAATAAGATAAAATAATGTTGAACACAGACACGATTACAGAGGTCACAGACACGACATAAAATAAAAAATGCGGTTTCAGGATGTGCCGACGCGGAAATGCCGAAAGTTTGTCGAAAATGTCAGATCTGCAACTTGAAAAACACAAAATCTACAACAAAAGATGTTAAATGCAAAAGGGACAAGAGTCCCACCGGGCATGCCAAAATGTTTATGGTAAAAATGGAAGCAACAATATTGAAAGACTGAATAGATTCAACCACAAAACCCTAGCCTAACAACAACAAAAGATCCACCATAACATATGAAGATTACCTAAGACAATGCAAATCAAATGAAATCACAAAGATTATACCATCACATGTCCAATAGGGTTTGAATCTCCATTCTTCCTATCTCCATTGATCTTTCTTGATATATTAGCTCTCAAATTTTATGTGTACACAAGAGCTCAACAAAGAATGGAAGTGTGGTTGCAAGTAGGATTGATCGCATATGAAAGTTCAAAAGCATAGTTGAGGAGTTCTGAATGCTTAGGAGATTGATAATGAAGGAAGCATCTCCTTATATAGAAGACACTATAAGAAATGGAGGGATAAGATTGAGAGATGTAAAAGATAAAAGGTCGGTTAGGATTAGAGGGTAGGTAGAGAAAATAAGAAAATAATGAGAGGGTAGGTAGTGTAGGAATTAAGAGATGAATGACATGTGTCATGGGTAGAAAAGGTTAATTAATTAATTAAATCAATAAATATTTATTTAATTAATAGAAGAAGTGGATCAATTAAATAAATAAGATATTTATTTAATTTAGGAAAATGATAATTTAAATAAATAAAAGTATTTATTTAAATGAGGAAAGAGGGCTAGAAGAGGATAAACGAATTAATTAAATAAATTAAGATTTATTCAATTAATAGAAGAATTGGGATAAAATAATTAAGTAAATAGAAATATTTATTTAGTTAGACAGGACAATTTTAGGTGTCTACAGCTTCAATGACAATTCCTTATAAGGTTGCAATCTCAAGAATACCCAATTCCCCACTTCAAAGCTTCTTTCACTATGATGTTGATCTTCTTGTTGCTTCATTCGATTTTGTGTCATGGATAAATTCTCTTTGAGTCCTAAAATTATTTTCCATTAATGAAGCATGTGGTTCTCCACAGCTTGAACTTCTGTTGATGCAAAATGGTATATGTCAATAGCCTGAGCTTCCCTCATACAAAGAGTGAATAATACATCACAAAAATCCTTGACAAATGAGACTTCTCAACCACCATCCATAAAGTCAGAAACCATCACAAACTAATACATGAGAATCCCTCGTTCTTGGCAATCTCACATCAACAAAAAAACATTACATTTAAGTTTGTTTTCTGTTTAGTTTGGCATTACAGTTTTAGCATTCTATTCTGTGTTTTGCCACGTTTGTTCACCGGATCTTGTGGAGATGGATTTTATTCGTGGACATGTCCATCTACCTTATCATAGGCCTGCACCGGAGCTGCTTGGACCTATGTTCTAATGGAGAATCTTGCAGATCATTTTTGTAGCTTGTGCAGCCTAATTTCATATCCTCCGATGTTCCTTGGTTCGTGGCCGACCTTCCCCTAGGTCTGCTCATCATTCTATGTTGATTTTGAATTAATTATTTTGGCGGAGGCTGACTTAGTCGTTCTTCATGTTACCCCTTTTATCGATGTTTGTTTTCATCTTAGGCTGACGTGGATCATCCTAAAGCTATGAATATCATATAAATTAATGTAACTAAACATATGGTAGAGAGATTTCAAGACATGGAAGAATAATCAAAAGGTTAGGAGGTCCGGAGTTGGCTCGCATTCTTGCTTGAACCTAGATACTGTATTATAAGCATGTTTGTAATTAGGCATGTGTGTTGATTTTGATAGCCCACATGTTGTTGGCCAGTTTATATTTGAATTACATGATATAATATAAGTTTGATTCTACATTGCCTCCATCACATCGTGTTGCTTCTGTTGTGTTTACTCTTGTTGCACGGTCCAGACTGTTCTCCTTGAGGACTCTCCAATTGTGACTACTTTAAGAGGTATCAGAGCCAGGTTTTCATTCCATAGATTACAGAGTCCTGTAAGAATTTGTTGTGGGGTGGTGAATTGAGGATCTAACCTGTAGCTGTAGAGGACTTGCGTAAATATGGCCCGAAGAAATGCTAGAGGTGGTGAAGTGCGTAGAAATGCAGACCCTACTGTGATGGAAATGTTGAGAGGAATTGCAACCCGATTGGAAGCTATTGAAATGACCCAAAGAAAAGGTCGACATGTTGAAGATGTGAGTGATGATGAAGAGGAAGTAGAGGAGGGAGAAGAAGGAGAAAATCAATCGGGAATCAATCCAGAAGAAGAGAGATTTCTAAAAGTCTTGACCAAAGTGTATACTAGACCACATTTTAACCAACCAGATTATGATGGCAAGTTAGATTCAGATGAATTGCTTGATGGGATCATGAAGATGGAAAAGTATTTTGATTTTGAGAACACCACAAAAGATAGGAAGGTGAAATATGCTTGTACCAAGTTGAAAGGACATGCGTCTTTGTGGTGGGAACATTTGCAGGTAAATAGACAAAGAAGAGGTAAAGAGAAGTTTAAATCTTGGGAGCGAATAGTTAGGAAGTTGAAAGCAAAGTTCATGCCTGATGATTACCAAGTGAATTTGTTCCGGAAGTTGCAGAACTAGAAGCAGAAGGAATCTAGTGTGAAGGAATATATGGAAGCATTCTACAAGTTGAATATCATATCCTGACACACTGATGACGAGATTGAACAAGTTGCTAGACATTTGAATGGGTTGTGGATGTCTATACAAGATAAACTCAGTTTAATCAAGTTGCAGAGTGTTGAGAAAGTTTACCCATATGCCTTGAAGGCAGAGGAGAAATTGAATAAAAGACATTAGTAGAAGCAAAGGGGTAGAGGAGGAAGATTTCAAGAGGAAGATCCTTTACCAGAGGGAGAGGACCTTGTGCAGATCAAAACAAAGACAAGGAAGCTAGCAGAAATGGTAATTAATATTGGAGGGATGACACAAATTTTTACCAGAGAAAATAAAATGATGGTTATCGGAATGAGGGTTATGGAAAAGAAGATAGAAGACAGGAAAATAAATTATTTAGAGGAACCTGCTTTAAATGCAGAGGAGAATCACATCATTCTTTTGAATGTAAGAAGATAGAGAATCGTGGAAGAGCAGCATTGGCGGAAGAAGAACCTACCAGATCAACTAACAGACCGGAAGATGGAGAGTTGTTGTCGATGAGAAGAGAATTGTACCATACTCGAGTAAAGCAAGAACCCTTACAGAGGAATAATTTGTTCAATACAAGATGCAAAGTAGCCAGTAAGTGTTGTAAAGTTATCATTGACAGTGGTAGTACAAATAACCTTGTTCTGGAGAAGATGGTGAATAAGCTGAATTTGGAGAGATTGAAGCACCCTATGCCTTATCAGATAGCATGGATTCAAGATAATCATAAGGTATTAGTAAGTGAACAATGTTTGGTAAAATTGAAGATTGGATCTTATCATGATGATTTTTTGTGTGATTTTATGCCTATGGATGTATGTCATATCTTGTTGGGTAGACCTTGGCAGTATGATAGACAAACAATGCATGATGGAAGGAAGAATATATACACTATTGTTACAAATGGGATGAAGCAAACCTTGTTGCCTTTTGAGGAACCTTTGAAGAGTGAAGTTTGTACTAATCCTAGAGTGTGTTTGGTAGATGGAAGGAAATTCCTAGATGGGATAAGACATGAGAATGTGTGTTTTGCTTTAGTTCCTAAGAAGACTAAAAACCTAGAGCATGAAGAAGGACAACTGGAGGAGATAAAAGAGTTGCTGAAAAAATATGAGGACATCATTTCAGATAATGTACTTGATGGATTACCGCCTATGAGAAGTATCAGTCATTGCATGGACTTGATTTTTGGAGCTATTTTACCTAACAAAGCAGCACACCAGATGACACCAGTAGAGAATGAGGAGTTGAATAGACAAGTGCATGAGTTATTGAAGAAAGGTTTGATCAAGGAAAGTTTGAGCCTTTGTGCAGTTCCAACAGTATTAGCACCTAATAAAAATGGAGAATGGAGGATGTGTACAGACTCTAGAGCAATAAACAAGATCACAGTGAAGTACCGATTTCTTTTGCCTAGGATGGATGACATAATGGATTTTTTAAGTGGAGCCAAATATTACACAAAGATAGACTTGAAAAGTGGATAACATCATATCAGAATCAGAGAAGAGGATGAGTGGAAGACAACATTCAAGACAAATGAAGGACTCTATGAATGGTTGATGATGCCTTTTGGACTGACTAATGCACCGAGTACTTTCATGAGGTTGAAGAATGAGGTATTGAAGAAATTATTGGGTAAGTTTGTTATTGTGTACTTAGCTGACATATTGGTTTTCAGTAAGATAGAGGAAGAACATGTGTTGCATTTGAGATCAGTTTTGCAGAGGTTGAGAGAAGAGAAGTTGTTGATAAACATTAAGAAATGCAGTTTCATGAAGGAAGAGTTAGTCTATTTGGGATTTGTGATATTTGTAGATGGATTGAAGATGTACCTTGAGAAGGTAAGAGAAATTGTTGATTGGCCTATGCTAGAAAGCATTGGGGAGGTAAGATCATTTCATGGATTGCCTAGTTTCTACCGAAAGTTCATCAAAAATTACAGTTCAATTTGTAGCCCTATGACAGAAGCAATGAGAGGGGATATGAAGTATTTCAAGTTCATATTTGGAGAAAATAAGAGTTTTGTGTTATTGAAGCAGAAAGTGACAGAGAAGCCTGTGTTGGCTTTACCAGATTTTAGCAAAGTATTTCAAGTGGATTCTAATGCAAGTGGGAATGCAATTGGAGCAGTGTTAAGTCAACAGGGAAAACCAATAGCTTATTTCAATGAAAAATTGAATGACACAGGAAGAATATATTTTGTGTATGATCAAGAGTTTAATGCAATAATTTAAGCATTGAGGAAGTGGAGACATTATTTACTGACTAAGGAGTTTGTGTTGTATACCGATCATCAAGCTTTGCAATATCTAAACAGTAAAGGTAAGTTGAATCAAAGACACATGAGGGTGGATTTCTTGCAGAGTTATACCTTTGTTTTGAAGCATAGAAGTAATTCAAATAAAGTTGTTGATGCCTTAAGTAGAAGGAGGAATTTGTTGATAGAGATGAGAGTGGAAGTATTAGGTTTTAAGGAATTGAAGAACTTGTATGAGAATGACCCGAATTTTACATAACCTTGGAAATCTTGTAAGGAACCTGTTGCAGTGGATAGGAGTAGGTGGCTAGATTATTTTATTCAAGATGAGATGTTGTTAAGAGGAAACCAGTTGTGTATACCTCAGAGCTCTATGAGAGAAAATCTGATAAAAGAGAAGCATAGTGGAGGATTAGCAGGACACTTTGGTGTTGATAAGATAGTGGCTTTGCTACATGAGAATTAATTTTGGCCTCATATTCATAAGGATGTTAGGAAGTTTGTTCAAAGCTATAGAATTTATCAACTTGCAAAAGGAAGCAATCAGAATGTTGGATTGTATAAGCCTTTGACACTTCTACAGAGACCTTGGGAGGACATAAGCATGGATTTCATACTTGGATTGCCTAAGACATAGTGGGAATGATTTTGTATTTGTGGTGGTGGATAGATTCTCAAAGATGGCACATTTCATACCCTGTAAGAAGACAACAGATGTTGTGCATATAGCTGACCTATTTTTCAAGGAGGTGGTGAGACTACATGGATTACCTAAGAGCATAGTTTCTGATAGACTGATGGATAGACATAAGTAGTAAATAGGAGTTTGGGAAAAAAATTTGAGGTTCTTTGTTCAAGAGAAAATCGGAAGTTGGGACTTGGTTCTTGCACAAGAAGAGTTTGCCTACAAAAATTCAGTGAATATGAGTACCGGAAGAACACCCTTTGAGATTGTTGCCAGAGTACACCCTAGAGACATATCAAAGTTAGGGGAAATTATTATTGAGGATAAAAGGAGTGCATAAGCGGAATATTTTGCAGAACATCTGAAGACAGTACATAGTCAAGTCAAACAACATTTGGAGGATATGAACAATAGGTATAAGGAGAAGGTAGATGAAAAGAGGAGACAGAAAGAATTTAAAGTTGGAGATTAAGTAATGGTGTATCTGACAAAAGAAAGATTTCTAGTTGGTACCTATAATAAGTTGAAGATGAGGAAGCTTGGAACTTTTAAGATCTTCAGGATATTTAGTTCTGAGAATGCATATGAAGTGGAGTTACCTGATACCTTAGGTATTTCACCTATTTTCAACATTGTAGACCTACATCAATATCATGAGGCAGAATTCAGTGAAGATAGCATAGAGAACTTGGAGAAGCAGATGCCCCAGAGGATACCAGACTAGATTGAAGAGATTTTGGATAGCACAATTGGGCGTAGCACTCGAGGAAAATAATACAGAGAGTATCTTGTGAATTGGAAGGATAGACCAGTTGAAGACTCATCATGGATTTCTCAGGTTGAGGTAGACCAATTTGGTTTTCCTCTAACCCCTGCAAAGTGAGGGCTCACTTTTATCAACCCCAAATTTTTGATGCAGGAGCATCCCTGGTTCTTGGCAATCTTGTATCAACCAAAAACATTTACATTTCAATATGTTTTCTATTCAGTTTGGCCTTGCAGTTTCAACGTTCTATTCTGTGTTTTGCCACATTTGTTCACTGGATCTTGTGGAGGTGGATTTTGTTCGTGGACATGTTCATGTACCTTATCCTAGGTCAATGGGTTGTTTGGATCTTTTTCTGGCAAGTTATCGCTTCTGAAACGTGGGACAGTTTTTTGGCCTATGCATCGGAGTTGCTTGGACCTATTTTATAAATGAGAATCTTGTGGATCATTTCCACAGCTTGTGGAGCCTAATTTTGTATCCTCCAATGTTCCTTGGTTTGTGGCCGACCTTCCCCTGGGTCCGCTAATCATTCTATGTTGTTTCTGGAAGAATTATTTTGGCAGAGGCCAAATTAGATGTTCTTCACATTACCCCTTTCATCGGCGTATGTTTTCATCTTGGGCTGACGGGGATCATCCTACAACTATGAATATCATATAAATCAATGTAATTAAACATATGGTTGAGAGATTTCGGGACATAGAAGAATAATCAATAGTATAGGAGGTCTGGAGTTGGCTCGCATTCTTGCTTGAGCCCGAATTCTGTATTCTAAGCATTTTTGTAATCAGGCTTGTGTATCGAATCTGATAGCTCACATGTTGCCGACCAATTTGTATTTGAATTAAATGATATAATATAAGTTTGATTCTGCATTGCCTCCATCACATTGTATTGCTTATGTTGTGTTTACTCTTGATGCACGGTCCGAATTGTTCTCCTTGAGGACTCTCCTACCGTGATTGCTTCACAAATCATATTCCTCTAGAAACTATCAACATATTTGATGGCCTCGAGAAGCTATATCCAAGTATCTTCATGAACACCAATATGGAATAATTTGAAAGTGAACTATTATCATTCCACATAGGGTGACAACCATTTTAAACCTAAAAAACAAATGATTTATATCATCTAGAGTAGCAATGAGTTCAATATTCCTTAACATTATCATTTCTTCTAGCTTTGACAAAACCAACCATCATATTCTTACAAAGGCCAAGGATGATAAACCTATCTCGATAACTCAAAAGGACTACTCAACCTAACTATGAATGAGGAGCTCAAAAATAATTTTTCGCACCAAAGTTATGTTGTATCAAGTATATTTGGGTACCACCTCAAGTCGAAGTGGAAATGTTTGAAAGATTCCTTGATAAAGATGGTGTAAGTGTGGGCAAGTTCTGATGAAAAAATATGTTATGCATAACTACTAGAACAATGACCCCAGTAATCTTGAACTATCTCATGAATACACTAATTGTGCTCTTGATTTGCAAGTAGAAGAGTATAGGAAGATAAGCAAATATTTCACCCTTTGTGAAAGATGTGAACTATACAACTTATGAATTACATTAATTCTTATAGTCTATCAAAGATCGAGAGAACATACGAAGCAAGCATTAATATGAGTTTGACTCCCAAATTATGTCTTTTTTGATGAAGAGGTCTCTTATTAGACCATCTTTCATGACTAGGCCCTTTTCATATTGGTAAAAGAATTAAGACCTAGTCCTCAGGAGACAAGTTCAAGTGGAAGTGGGGAATCCTCTACTCAACCAATTATTTAGTAGGAAACCTAGTTCTTAGAAAAAATGCATTAAGAAAAAGAAACAAGAAAGTAAATGAAAGTTTCATAAAAATTAGTAAGATCCATTCATGTTGGGAATGATGCTTACTCTTTATACATGATGAAAGGTGAGGGTTTTGGTCCAAAACTATCAAATCAAGAAGTAATTAATCTAAAAAAATTTGGACGTAAAAAATACAAATAAATTGAATCTATATTGCATTATGTTCACCTCATTATGTTGTGAGTTAGGAGTTTACTTTTTTCAATTTTCACCTTAGTAGGATTCCTAAGCTGCTAGTATATATGTTGTTTTACTACATCATGAGATCTCTAAACCATTGTACACCAATTTTTCCCATACATTTTTTACAAGTTGAGTGAGTTGACTTAGAGCTTGTAATAATCCTAATCTTAATTGTCAGTTCATTTGCTCGTGATTTACACATCAAGTAATTAAGCCTATGGTACTACTGGAAGCTAACAATCAAGTCTTCTTGATTCACTTTGGCAAGGGGAAAGTATTAGAAGCTAGCCAATACCCATTTTGTTTTGCCTAGCCCTTTTTCTTACCTTACCTAATCTTCAATGATAAGCCTTCACTTCTTACGTAGCATGAAGGTCCTAATCATAATCATATATTGGAAACAAACATTTACAAAAGAGAATCACTACACTCATCCTACTCAAAATTCGGACTTGACCTACTAACTTGGCTTGGCATTGGATCTATGTGTTATGATCTCTTCTATTCTCTGTTTTTGGTTGCACTTGAAGAAGAGGAATTTACTGTCATTGACGTTGGTTGCAAATCTCATATTTGTTGTTCCAGTCTTTACTATTTTAAATTGTAGATTGTAGTAAATGAAATTTCTTAGATGGCAAATAATGTTATGGATCTACAAACCCTGAGATTTTCAACAGGATAGACAGGCATATGAAAAAGACCAGAATATCTATAATTAAACTCCTTTGCTTAGTTTTTTTGCAGCCTTGCTCTTGCATTCTCCCAAGCACAATCAGATTGTGAGTTCATCAACAAGATTGAATAAATCAGAAGTGTGCTTCTTTTATTTAGTTGCACATGTGAAGCTGGGTAGGTCCAGTGGTGCTAGATAAATAGAATATAGGGTATGTAATTTTCAATGAGAAATGCTCATTAAATCGAAAATACCACATCAAAGATCACAGTCAAAGATGAACGTTTGCTAGCAACTTCAACTGATTTTCAAGAGGGAAACGGTAGGTGGCTCTTCCACTCAACGAATTGAACTACGAAGCTGCTGGTAATGATGCTTATCTGTTGTATACTATGGAAGGTTACTTGTCGGGTGAAATTTTCAATGTTCTTAATCTCAAGAAGTATTATATAACAAAAAATTATATTTAAAAATTTTAAGTTGTTATTAGGGTATGAGATCCCTAAATCATTGTACATCATGCGACCGTACATTCATGTCATGCAATAAAGAAAATCATGTCATAATAAATCCATATATGTTAAAGTAATAACCATGTGAACCCTAATCCAAGTATAATATATAGAAGATGTTGTTAAAGTGCATTCATACTACATACCTCATGAAGCCAAAAAATATAAAATAAGAGCATAACATATATATGCATGTACAACCATAAATAATTATATATAGAATCTAATCTACCCATGTGGATAAAAGGAAAGTAATGTATATGAAATTAACCATACCAAGGTACAAAGCTATGACAATCATAATAATTAGAACATGTGCAAACATATATTAATCAATAGGTGAGTACAAGAACTCTATCACAAGATACATAAGAATCAAAAGGTATAATTATTTATATAAATCTCCTCATGCAAGGGGCTAAGTTTAAACTCTATAAGGTAAAATCAAGGAATTATTTTTATTGAACTTTGAGCTCTTTATCATCTAAGACTTTAAGTCCTCTCTTGTTTGGTACTCTCCATTATATTTGACCATTTGGGAGGGTTCTATCTATACAAGTGGTTGACAATGGGTGAATCCATGAAAGAATGGGAATGTGAGTGATAGTTGTGACCTATACCTCCTCCCACCAAGTCTCTCAAAAGATCACACTTGGTCTCCAATCAACCAATCATGTACCTTTGAGAAATAATCTTGACCATCATGGTAAGTGAGAGAAAATATATCAATATGCCTCTCCACAATTGTGAAAAATTGTATTTCCAGTAGCAACTCCTAGACTGTCTCCCTCATATGCTATGAAAGATACCCATTAGTTTAGTCCTAATCAAGTCCTATTGTGCATTTTTAGTATCTATAATACCAATTGTGTGCAAGTAGGAAATTAGACACATGTTATAGCTTAATAGATAAACATGCTAAAATTATGATGAATAATTTGAAATATATACTAAAGAGAAAGTGAAAGGAAAACAACTAGAAATGGGTACTCATCGGGGTCTTTTTCTTTCTATGAGGGTTCTCTCACTCTCATATCTAATACTTTGTCTACTATGATAGAGGAATTAACTTTAGTGTAGATGATATCTACTTTGATGACTCTTCCTCCCTAATCTTAAGGTCACCATCCTCATCGAACTCATCATCACTATCACCCTCCTATACACCTTCCTCAAAGGCTAAGTTTGAAGTACTAGGAATTGTAGTTGTTGTCTATGTGCCTATGCCTTCCCTTTTTCTTGTTCTTATGCCCATGTGGATTCCATGATTGGAACCTATAGACTCCTTAAGTATTCCACTGATGGATTGATGGGGGCAACTTTTCTAGGGGAAACTCTTTAAACTACTAAATAACTGAATTAACCAAATATAATTTGTTATCCCATGGTGGCATATTTGGAATTTATCTCCCTAAAAATGGCATGCCCATGTCATAACTAAGATAATTACGTGTCATCTTGGTGTAGGGGTCAACAATCATAAAGACATCAATCACGCTAGCCATCATTTGTGTTCTTACATTAAAAGCTCCAACCTATACAATTGTAATAGTCTTGGCAAGTGAATAATCTTAAACAAGTATAACCCATTGGTACGATCAAATGTGCTTAAGAATCTAGGAGGACTAGATGATAAATATCCATACCATACAATCTTATAAAGATCATGGTACAAAGGGCTACAATTTCAACACCCCATGCAAGAACCACCTGTTGCTTTGCCAACTAAATCATAAGAGCCCAAGCCTAGATACGAATATGGGATTTCTTGTCTTTAAATATTCTAGAGGTAACTAGACTAATAATCACCTTTCATGAAGGCAAGATATGAATATTAGAGATTATATTAATTGAATCACTTTCCTCCATAGTGTGTCCTTATCCCCTCTATGAGAAGCCCATGCAATCTAATGTGCCTCAAAGGTCCCCTCACCCATAACTAGGTGGTATCCCTCAATAAGAACTCTTAGAATATTATAGATGTTATATAATGGGATCTTCCACTCTTTGTCCATGCTAATAAACTATAAGGTGTTTTGGTCTAGGTTGCATCATGTAAGGGCATTACAACACACTTGTACTAAAGGGCGGACAATTATTATTAAGCCACTTAATTCAACCCAAATATTGTATAATGGCCCAATCTATAGAACGAATATCATCCAAGGGAGAAGAAATGTACATGAATTCTCTCTAATTAAATTCCACCTAATGCATAATTTTTATTTTTTTTAAATCCCCCAAAAAAGATGAAAAAAAAACTAAAAAAGTGACCTCACTATTTGAAGTTAACCCTATTGATAGGGAATGGTATTGAAAACTCCTAATTAGTCCCTTGATTCTTGGTAATTTAATGATTGATGTACACATGGTTCTTATGTTAGTTATATTAACCATTTATATGCAAGTTGACAATTTTGACTATCAACCCACAAAATATAAAACATGAGCGAAAAAAAATCAAAATTTAACACAAAACAAAAATAAAAACACTCATACATTCCTTACCTAGATCTCTATATAATGACCCTAATAAACATAAATTTGATGGTCAAATACTTATGCATCTAATGAAAAATGAAAGTAGGGCAAAGGTTTTTTTTTCATTTTATGCACATGTGTCTACCTAGGGTCAAATCATATCCACAATAATGATCTTCACATTGCAACCTTTTTGTAGATTGTAATTTCATCCAAAATTTTACATGTTTGCAAAAAAAACATGGCTTGGGCCTAAGAAGGATGTCCAAGCCTTTAGGCTGGATGCCTAAGGCTTAGTTTTTTCCAAGGCGGTTACTTTGGCACATGCTAAATATGGCGTGCACCAAATTCAAAAAATATATTTTCTACATTTGTTACATGCCAAATTTGGTGAGCGCCAAATTTGGTGCACATCAAATGTATTGCATTAACAATTTTTCAATCTCTCTTACTCTCCCTCTCTATTCGTCAATGAAATATAACATTTAAGTATAATTTAAATTATATTTTATTATATATTGGCAGAATGTTTAAGAGTGGTTTCAAATATCTAGGAGTTATAATGTAGATTCTAGTTTTGAAAATATTCATATAAATTTCAAGCAGTCAAAATTTCAGTAATCAGCATGCTTGTATGAACATTCTCTCTCTCTCTCTCTCTCTCTCTCTCTCTCTCTCTCTCTCTCTCTCTCTCTCTCTCTCTCTCTCTCTCTCTCTCTCTCTCTCTCTCTCTCTCTCTCTCTCTCTCTCTCTCTCTCTCCCCCTAGTATCTCCCTTTCTTTCCATCAACCCCTCCCTTCCTCCCTCCATCTCATTCACTTTCTCTCTCTGGTCTCTCCATCTCTTCCCATCCCTTCCTCTCTCTAGTCTCTCCCTCTCTTTTCCTTAGCCTCTCCCTTCCCCCCTCTCTATGTCTCTCAGGTATCTCTCTATATTTCCCTCCCTTCTTCACTTGGGCTCTCTTTGTCTAGAGGTGAGAGACCTAGAGCCTAGGGAAAGAGGGGTGAGAAACTTGGGGAGAGAGATAGAGGTGGATAATTAGAGGGGGAGGGAGAGACATAGGGATGGGGAGAGAGAGGAAGGGAGGTAGGAATAGAGATGGGGGTAAGGAGAGAAGGTGAGGTAAAGGAGAGAAGGTGGGAGAGACCTAGAGAGGGAGATGTAGAGAGGTGAGGGAGAGATATATGTTCACAAAGAGAGAAAGAGGGGTAAGGAGATAAGGAGAGAGATGGAGAAGAAGGTAAAGAGCTAGAGAAGAAAGAGACCTGGAGCTTGGGAAGAGAGGGGTGAGAGACCTAGGGGGAAGATAGAGGTGAGAGAGATAGATGGGGAGAGAGGTGGGTAATGAGACAAAGATGGAGAGGTAGAGAGGTAAAGATAGAGGGAAGGAGAGACCGAGGGCTAGGGATGGGGATAGATAGAGGGTGGGAGGGAGAAGTAGTGATCAAGATAATGGAGAGAGATGGAAGAGAAACAATAAGAGGCAGAGAGAGGAAGAGGGAGTGAGGGAGGAAGGGATAGATATGGGGTAAGGAATGAAGGTGATGTACAAATGGAGAGAAGGTGGGAGATAACTAGATAAATAAAGGTACTGAGGGGGAGGCATGTAAAGAGAGAAAGAAAATATATAGTAGAGAATGAAGGGTGGGAAAAAGAGGTCAAGGGGTAGTGTTAGATCTTAGGATTGAGAGGAGAGAGTAAGATAGAGGTGGAAATGGGATAGAGGAAGAGTGATAGAGAGAGATCTATAGGTTTAGAGTTTGGGGGAGATAAAGATAGTAGCATACATAGAGTAGGAGAATGCTTATAAAAGCATGCTCATTACTAAAATTTGACTGTCTGAAAATTAAATGATCATATAAAATCTAGAATCTACATTATAACTCCTAGAGATCTGAAACCACTCTCAAACGTCTTAGCAATGATATTAATAATGGGAGTATTTGTAATTGAAAAATTGATATTAATATTACGTATTCATGTGTAAAGTAATGAAGTTTCTCTTCTAGCAATGATATTTTGTTGGTAGAGTACTCTTGTAAATGTGAATATCCAATACTTGATTTGTGTACCATGGGATGGTGAAGTATGTAATCATCCATGAAGCTTATGTCTTTTCTTGGCTATGAAAATACCATATCATCTATGTGTTGTTTGATTTATTGTTATCCCTTGAGTATCAACCCACAGATTGTTGTCGGATCACCTTATAAAGAGATAGTAGCAACAAGAAGCTCCTCGGGTTGCATGAAGCAGTGGACAAGTAATGGTGGTGCGAAGCGACCTTAGATTCCACATCCCAAGGAAAGTACTCACTACTTCCCTTTATGTTGGACCTCTTTGTGTGGTTCGTATGTTCTTAGCCTATTTCCCCTCAGTTTGAGTGCGGGATGAGCAGATCTTTGATTTTTGAGGATTCATGTGTATACCTAGATATGTGGTATTATCCTTCTTGTCAAAGAGTGATTTTGAGACATTGTTCCCTCCTTCCTTGTTTGGTGGCTATTTTTAGATGCATAGTGATGTAATGTGTAATTGATAACATTTTTTTATTTGCTTTCTTAGACCAAAAACTTTGTCATCCTTTGTTTGTGATGGTTTAGCTAGTTGTGATTATTTTGCACATGGTTTCATGCTTACATTTGATTTAGTGTTATCAATTCCATGTATTTTTCTTAGTTTATTATTGAAATTTATAATTTAATCTTTTCTCTCTCATTTATGAACTTTGGTGGATAAACTAGTTTATCTTTATTGTTTTTGAAAGTTTGTCTAGTGTTGTAATGTGATTCCTTTCTAAGGACATATGAGGCGAACTCGGTTGAGTGTATATGAGGAAGCAGACATAGGGAACCTTGAGGATGGGGGTATGTGAGGTTGTTGTGTAGCTAGGATCTACTACCAACCTATGTGAGGTGACTATCTCTTGAAGGCTAACCACCTTACATAAATAAGGGGTAGGAACTGTGGTCTTGTATGGACAGTCGCATCGTATATGTATATGGCCTGACACCATGAAGCCACTAAGTGAGAGCTATGGGTTATGTATCTTAGACTTTAGGTGATGATTTTGGATGCTCTTTGTGACCAAGCATGGGTTTGTGTCTGGAGAGCTATGCCCTCTTTTGTATCCTTGTGATGTATACTTCCCGATGATGTGGATGAGTATGTATGTGTATATTGTTTGTATGAAATGTGTATATATTTGTGTAATTGTTGTATATAGATGTTTGAAATGTATTATCTTACTTAAAAGGTGTAAGTTTATTGTGTTTATTATGTCTTATGGATGCCTATATTGTTATGAAATTCTATAATAAGGATTTTAATCATGCTAGAATTTTTATTACAAGTGATGGTATATTGAATGAAATTTGAGTGAATTGGAGACTAACTATATTTTAAGGGGTAAACAAGAATGTATCTTATTGTTCTATATGAGTAGTGTATAGATTTTTAATATTTAATGAATGGAATAATTCTTGTCTTTCTACCTTTCTTGAAGCTAAAAGTCTAGGAAATAAATGGATTTGGATGCTTGTACATGTTGGCTAACCATTTTTATGAGTAGCTTAGCTATGTTGTTGAATATATCCAAGAAAAGGACACATATTTGTGAATTGGTTAAAGAAGTTTCTGGACTAATTTGTGCTATGTTTTCATCTTAGCTTTTACAACTTCAAGGAGTAAGTCGAATCCAAGGGGGGAGGATGTAATACCCCTCTAACCCTCGCACGATAAGGAAAGTAATATTATGATACTGAACCTACTATAATGTAGATAAAGCAAGTAATGAAATGGGAACAATGTAGATTAGATGGAAAGGGGTGATATCACATCATTGGAGAATGCATGTGATGTTAAAATCCCCTTCCAATGAGTTTAATATTTGGTTGCTTATATGTATATGAGGGCGCTTAAATTTAATGTGTAAATATCATGATTGTGCTGATTAGGAGGTAGCCCATTAAGATTCTCTTTTAATGCTATAATGAGTAGTTGAAAAGTGGATTTTCTAATCATGTTTTCTTTGTGATCTCTTTTGGAAAATGGAGTATGGTCTAGGGTAACCCCTTCTATGTTCGTTCTTGACTATGATATTTTAGACTCATGTTAACTTTAGTTGCATATTGTCTATTAGGAGTAGGCATACTCAGTTGATTTATAGAAAGGTTGTGTATGTATAATGGATTTGTATTTTTAGGAATGATAGGCGATATCAGGGTTTATGGTTATAATTATGATTTCCTAGTGATTTTTATATGTTGAAGGTATAACAATGAAATATTAGGGTATAATGTTTATGGTCACTTGATGATTAGATGTGAGATGAAGTAATATGGTTATGATGTTTTACGCTCATGAGTACTTATGATGATGTTAGGGTTTTATGCTATAATCCCGATGGATATATTTTAGATGATGTTTTATGTCTATGATGGTTTATGGTGAACTAACATATGTTCAGATGATTATATTTGAGGAATTTTTATAGTTAATAATCCTATTTGTCAGATGTATACATGGATGTGTATGTGTGTAGGTGTTTTGTGTTTTTTTTAATGCAAGTACCAGGCATCAACTCCACCTGGCTACACAGGTCTGAGAGTGCTTAACAATCATTGATGGTGGTAATGGAGATAGCATATAGGCCCCAAGTTGACTTAGCCCTAGTGATTGTCCCATACTAGGACAATCACCTATGGCCTTGAGTTTACTTACGAGTTGCCATAAAGGAAATATTTGAATCCTTATACCACTTGTCTTGTTTATGTGATGGATGTTGTTTTTCTTCGGTTATGTATTATGCTTTCTTGTGTGATATTTTAATTATTTTGTGAGTTGATAATATTATTTGATGTGAGTACTTATGAATGTTAGTATTGATATTAAAATGATCATAAGACTATATGTTATAATTCTCATGTATAATTATTATGAAATGTGAGATTATCGTTATTTAACTATTATATACTAATGGTTAAATAAATATATTTGTTTCTTTATTTATTTTATCACAAATGTAATATGGTTTAATAATCTTAATCATTGTTTAGAGCGTTCCTTAGGTAGCAATGTTAGAGAGCCCACAAGAGGACTTAGTTTAGGTGAATGTTTATCTTCTACATGTGCAAATGTTTAAATTAATTTCCTCATGAGTTGTTAATGTAATTTTTCTTGATTTTAAAAAAAAATTATTGCTATGTTTCTTTAGTTTTTTTGTTGTCATCCTCTTGGGTTCCTTAGTGGGGCGTTACAGACAATTTTCCAATGCTAGGCATTTGGTGCATGCTAAATAGGCTTGGTGTGACTAAACCTTAGGTTCGGCATGCCAAATATGGTGAGCAACCTATTTGGCGTGTGCCAAATGGCTTCGATTGGGCAAAAACAAATTGGCAACTTTTTGGTCCCCCATCTTGGTGCACTTACCCTATTATCATTCCACATAGAGTGACAACTATATTAAACCTAAAAACAAATTATTTATATCATCTAGAATGGTTGAAAAATCCTTAACATTATCATAGCTTCTAGTTTTGACAAAACCAACCATCATATCCTTACAAAGGCCAAGGATGATAAACCTAGAGATAACTCAAAATAATTACTCAGCCTAACTATGAATGAGGAGCTTAAAAAAAATTCACCCTAAAGTTATGTTGGATCAAGTGATATTTGGGTGCGACCTCAAGTTGAAGTGGAAATGTTTAAAAGATTCCTTGATGAAGATGGTGGAAGTGTGGGTGAGTTTTGATGAAAAAATACGCTATGCATAACTATTAGAAAAATGAACCCAATAATTCTTGAATTATCTCATGAATACACTAATTGTGCTATTGATTTGCGAGTAGAAGAGAATAGGAAGATAATATAGTATTTCGCCCTTTGTGAAAGACGTGAACTATACAACTTATGAATTAGTACATTAATTTGTATAGCCTATCGAAGATCAAGAGAACATAAGAAGCAAGCATTAATATGAGTTTGACTTCCCAAATTATGTCTTGTTTGATGAGGAGGTATCCTATTAGACCATGTTTAATGACTAGGCCCTCCTCACTTTGGTAAAAGAATTAAGACCTAGTCCTCTAGAGACAAGTTCAAGTGGAAGTGGTGAATCCTCTACTCAACTAATTATTTAGTACGAAAAAATCTAGTTCTTAGATAAAATTCATTAGGAACAAGAAACAAAAAAGTAAGTGAAAGTTTCATACAAATTAGAAAGATCCCTTCATTTCTAGGGAAGATGTTGGCAATGATGCTTACTCTTTATACATGATGGAAGGTGAGGGTTTTGACAAAACTATCAAGGTTACCAAATCAAGAAGTAATCAATCTAAAAAATCAAATGTAAAAAATAAAAATATTTAAATAAAATCTATATTGCATTATGTTCACTTGATTATGTCGTGAGTTAGGAGTTTACTCTTTTTCAATTTTCATCTTATTAGCATTCCTAAATTGCTAGTATATATGTTTTTTACTACATCGTAAGATCTCTAAACCATCATACACCACTTTTTCTCCTACATTTTTTACAAATTAAATGAATTAAATTAGAGCTAATAATAATCCTATTTTAAAGTCGTACAACTTGAGTTGGCCTAGTGGTGGAGAACTTGTGCTCTTGAAAGTGAGGTCACAAGTTCAAATCCAACAAGGGGGTAGGGTATGTACATATTATCGGCTTCGGCCCATTACCTATCAAAAAAAAAAAAATCCTATTTTAAAGTGTCATCATTTGCTATTCATATGCACATCAAGTATTTAGTGTTCTTGATTTACCTTGACAAGAGGAAAATATTAAAAGCTAGCCAACACCCATTTATTTTTTTTAACCCTTTTCTTACCTTACCTAATTTTCAATGATAAGCACTCACTTATTACTAACTTAGCATAAAGGTCCTTTAAACCTCCATAAGGTTTTAAACTTTTTTTACCCGTTCATAAAGGTTATAATGAATGTATGCCCCTTAAATATAGGTTATAATGTATTTATGCCCCTTAAATAATGTTTATTTAACTTAAACTAATGCAAATATTGTTCCTCTTCTTACCATCACACACTAGTGATGTGTATTGATTTACCTTGAGCTTTTTCATGAGATGAAGCTCAAGTATACCAAGTTTGAACAATATATTATATCCCACAATTCAATGCAATAACCAAATCTGAGCTACATTGTATACTCGATAGGGAAGTGCAACATTCTATGCTGCAAATAAGGGTTGAGTAGCAAAGAAACTAACATGAAGTTTTTTCCAAAATTCACATAGACTGCAAAGACCATTGTTTATAAAAACTTTCAAAGAGCCAGGCCTAAAATTACAAGTGCTTCTATAAGTTAAACATAGAGCTCATTCTTAATCATATATTGATAACAAACTTTTACAAAAGAAAATCACTACACTCATCCTTGTCAAAATTCGGACTTGCCCTGCTAACTTGGCTTGGTATTGGGTCTATGTGTTATGATCTCTTCTATTCTCTGCTTTTGGTTGCACTTGAAGAAGAGGAATTCAGTGTCATTGACATTGGTTGCAAATCTCATATTTGTTGTTCCAGCCTTTACTGTTTTAAATTGTAGATTGAAGTAAATGCAATTTCTTAGATGGCGAATAGTGTTATGGATCTACAAACTGTTGAATAAATGATGAACAGTTAGTATTAAACTAGTACTGAGAGGGGGGGGTGAATCAATATAGGCAAAAACACTTTTCCTGAACCGGTTTGACTGCAAACACTGCACTTTGACTGACAAGCACTAACACCGATCTAAACTAGATTACTACCGGTAAAACACAGTAAGAATGTCAAAGACTTAAACTGGTAACCCTTAGCTTTCCATACAATCTAATACCTCATTTCCACTTCACCCTTATGCATAAATGATTAATCTATCATCAAAAATATAATGACTGCTAGTTCAACATATTTTACTAGTTTGACATAAAACACTAAACCATCACATGAAAGGCATCACACATGACACACTGATTTTTCACGTGGAAACCCAACTGGGAAAAACCACGGTGGGGATGCATGCCCACAAGCTATTCTTGAACTCTTTTGAATTCCGCTCTGTTAGGAGCCTAGTCTAGTTAGAGACTTTTACAATAGGTTTTGCTAGGAACCGATCCTGCTAGGGATCACCTGGTTAAGGGATGGCTAAATACCCGGTTAAAGGTTAGAACCCTGTTAAAGGTTACCTCGCAAGAGGATTTGAAGAACTCATTGAATTGAGTCACCTTGTTAAAGGATTACACAAAAGCCTATTAAAGCTACCCGGTTAAGGGATTTTAGGGATTTTCCAACTGTTGAGATGATTAGAAGTCAATAGGTAATACACTGATCTGATAACAACACTCAATGCCAAGGCAGATCCACTTAAGCTCCTTTTCTTCTGCAATCACACTCTGCAGGTATCAACACACTTCTCTGGTCTGGCAAGAATCAAGTATCGCTCACTGGGATACACACATACCTTTTGCCAACAACTTCAAAATGAAAAACATCATCGACCTTATAAGAAATAGATAGGTCGGTAGCATAAACCCTAAACCCTAAACATTTAGGTTTTACAATCCAGTCGGTTCAATCCTGGTCTTTAGTCACACTGCATCGAATACAACAGTCTTAAACAGATCTCAAGACGTTCTCCAATGTTCATTCTTTGCCACTTTAGGAAGCAGATAACTCATCACGCACTCTCCACCATTTACGGAGACTTCACACATTCCCGAGGTAGATAGGATCACCCTCCATGCAAGATCCTCAGGGAAACCCTTCACGCGCACAAGGCTGACGTGGCAACACTTATCTGGTCTTCATACAATGCTAACTCATCACAAGATTTCATCGGTTGAATCGCACAAGCTTGGAATGCATCAACCGGAAACTCTGAAGCTGAGACTACCAACCGGTAGTCATGCCAAATGAAACCCCAATACAAAACTTCCATTTACCGTTTCTTATTTCAACATATCGATTCACCTTGAACAGACATACCGCTTCACTTTTTCACAAATACCGGTTTACATCATCATATCGGTTCTCTTGCCAGTTTGCTTACTACACCATATCGGTTCATACTTTGGCATATTGACATCAATGAAAACATACAATATCATCATGTCATCATGCTTTGCACATATGCCAACAATCTCCCCCTTTGGCATTGATGGCAATATACAGATATCTTTCTGCTTCTACTTCACATCTGCTTCCCAATACTGCAGATATCTTCTCTGCTTCACATCTTCTCCCCCTTTGATAACAATGCCAAAGTGGAGGCATACACATCTATGTTCCACTATGCTACTCCCCCCAAGGAGTAGCATCCTTCAACACACCAATCCTGAAAAAGATATATCAATGTAAGACCTGACTGATGTGGAGCACACACCTTTAGTTCACCTCTTGAAGGGGCAGGACCCCTAATTCACCTCTCAAATAGGTAAAGGTAGCCTTCAGTAGAGGTTTGGTGAATATGTCTGCTAACTGCTCCTTACTAGAAACATGTTCCAGTACAACTTCTTTGTTCTGAACCTTCTCCCTCAAGAAATGATACTTGAGCTCAAAGTGCTTGGTTCTAGCATGTAAAACCGGATTCTTGGAGATGTTAATCGCACTTGTGTTGTCACAAAATATACTTATCGTTCAGATACAGGAACTTTGAAGCCATTTAATACATGCTTCATCCAAATTGTCTGGGTGCAGTTCATAAATGCTGCAACATATTTCGCTTCTGCTGTAGACTGAGAGATACAACTCTTCTTCTTACTCATCCATGAGACTAGTCTACCACCAAGAAAGAATGCACCACCAGTTGTGCTCTTCCGGTCATCCACATTACCAGCCCAGTCAACATCTATAAACACTTTCAGGTTGAAATCATTACTGTATGGATACCATAATCCATAGTCAATAGTTCCCTTCAGATATCTTAGAATCCGCTTGACTTCTATCAAGTGGGATTCTCTTGGGCATTTCTGGAACTGTGCAGTAATGCCCACTGCATGTGTAATGTCTAGTCTTCTATGTACTACATAGTGTAATTTACCAATCCTTGATCGATATTCCTTCTCATTTACCAACCCTGATTCATCCTCTTTTGATAATTTACAACCGGTCATCATCGGTGTACCAACCGGTTTGTTGTCTTCCATGCCAAAAGTCTTCAACACCTCTTTGACATGCTTGGACTAAGTGATAAAGATTCCATCTTTCATTTGTTGAATCTGTAATCCAATGAAGAACTTAATCTCCCCTATAAGTGACATCTCAAATTCCTTTTTCATCTCATCTGCAAAATCATGACTCATCTTGTCATCTCCTCCAAAAATTATGTCATCAACAAATACCTCACATATTAGAATCTGATCTCCTTCTGACTTCAGATAGATATTGTTATCTTCACTTGTTCTCTCAAATCCAATCTTCACAAGATGGGAGTGCAAGTGTTCATACCATGCTCTAGGTGCCTGCTTTAGTCCATACAAGGCTTTATGTGGCCTACACACCATGTCACTATCTTCTGATAGGGCAAACCCATCTGGTTGCTCTATATACACCTTTTCTTCTAGTATTCCATTCAAGAATGCAGATTTTACATCCATTTGATATACTTTGAATCCCTTGAATGTTGCATATGCAAGAAGCATACGAACTCCTTCCAATATGGCTACTGGAGCAAAGGTTTCCCCATAGTCTTCTCCTTCTTCTTGAGCATATCCTTTGCACACCAGTCTGGCTTTGTTTCTTACCACTGTGCCATCTTCATTCAACTTATTTCTGAAAACCCATTTGGTGCCTATGACATTTTTATGCTCAGGTCTGGATACCAAAGACCATGTATCATTCTTTTATATCTGGTCAAGTTCCTCTTCCATTGCCTTGATCCAGTCTTCATCTTTATGTGCCTCTTTGAATGTTTTAGGCTCAAATTCAGAGATCATGCAAGAGTTTTCTCTGACCTTTCTTCTTGTAAGTATTCCTGCATCCTTGTCTCCTATGATCTGCTTTGGATCATGATTTAGGAATAATCTTAGTTGTTTCCTCTTGCTTTTCTTCTTCATCCTCATCTTCATCAACATCAACATCTACCAGTGTAGGAGCACTATTACTGGTGCTAGGTTGTTTTGCAACCGGTTCCCAAAAGGTTACTACCGGTTCATCTCCAACTTGCTCATTGTCAGTTTCCTCAGGTTTCTCAGAGGTTTCATCAACTCTAACATTGATGCTTTCACCAATTCTCTGAGTCCTATTATTGAAATATTTGAGAGCTTTGCTCTTTGTGGAATACCCTAGGAATATTCCCTCATCACATTTAGCATCAAACTTGCTCTGATGTTCACTCCTCTTGATATAACATTTGCTACCAAACACTCTAAAGTAGCTTACCACTAGTGTCTTACCAGTCCAATACTCATAAGGAGTTTTATCCTTACCCTTTTTGATGAGTACCCGATTCATTGTGTAGATTGCAGTGCTCACCGCTTCTCTCCAAAAGGTGTGAGCAACTTTTCCTTGGATCAGCATTGTTCTGGCTGCTTCAACTACAGTCCAGTTGTTTCTCTCTGCTAGGCCATTCTGCTATGGAGTCCGGGGGGCAGACAGTTGCCTCTTGATGTCGTTCTCTTCACAATACTTGTTGAATTCACAAGAAGTGAATTCTCCTCCTTGATCAGTTCTTAGGCACTTGATCCTCTTACCGCTTTCTTTTTCAACCAGTGCTCTGAAGGCTTTGAACTTTCCAAAGGCTTCAAACTTGTCCTTCAAGAATGTGACCCACATCATTCTTGAGAAATTATCAGTAAGAATCATAAAACACCTATCTCCCTGTACACTCCTAGTTTTCATAGGACCACACAAATCAATATGCACAAGATCAAGTAAATTGTCAATAGTGAAAGATTTATCTTTGAAGGTTGAGGAAGAAATTTTCCCCAGTTGACACTCTCTGCACAAAGGATTCTCCAGTTTGCTCAGCATAGGCAATCCTCTAACTACCTTGACCTTACTAGCCTTCACAATATTATCAAAGTTTACATGGCAGAGTCTCCTATGCCATATCCAGCTATCATCAAACTTAGCCATTAGACATGTACTGACATTAGCATTCAATTGAAATAGGTTACCTTTGGTCTACATACCGGTAGCCATCAGTCCACCACTCTTACCTTTTATTTTACACACTCCATCTCTAAATTCTAGAGTGAGTCCATTATCATTCAGTTGGGCAACACTCAAAAGGTTGTGTCTGAGACCTTCTACCCAATACACATTGTCAGCACTGCTTTTTCCATTCAGAGAGATGGACCCTCTGCCTTTTACCATACATGGTGCATCATTACCAAAATGAACCACACCACCATCATACTCTTCCAGAGATAGAAACTTACTATGGTCACCAATCATATGGTGAGAATAGCCACTGTCAATAATCCACTCATTGGAATTATCAAAGAGGGAGACAAGAGCCTTCTTGTCTGACACATCTTCCTTAACTGCTACAAACACAATGTCTTCACTTTCTTCATCTTCTGATTCCTCATCAGTGACACCTTCATCAACTGCTACAAAATATTTTCTCCGGTTTCCTCCTTTGAACTTCTTGAACCTCTCTGGTTTGTCCTTGTTATCACCATTAGGACAGTTTACAGTAATGTGTCCTATCCTATTGCAAGAAAAGCATTTCAAAGGGAGCTTACCTCTATATTTACCGGTTCCCTTAGGAAGTCTCTTGGCAAGAAGAGCTGCAAATTCCATTGGGATCTCCTCATCATCCATTTCTCTACTTTGTCTTGGTTCACCACTGGTACTAGCTTCTTTGCCCTTTTTAGATGGTGCAACAGATGCTCTAAAGCCTGATTTAGTCTTCTAAATAATGCCATCATAATTATTTAGCTCACAAGCTATCAACTTAGCAATGATTGAGTCTAGGGATACCTTTGTCTTGTCTATAGACCTCAATTCCTGAATAGCAGCAACCCTTATTGCATAGACCGGTAATAAGGATCTCAAGACTTTGCTAACAATAGTGGAATCATCTATTATACCACCTGCACTCTTGATATCTCCAACAATAGTTTTGATTCTTATTCCATATTGTTGAATGGTATCTTCAACCATCCACATGTCTTCAAACTTTCCCCTAAGGCTCTCTTCCTTAGCTTGTTTCACATGCTCATCACCGCCATAGATATTCTCAAGAGCACCCCATACTTCTTTGGGATTGTCTTTATCCTGAACATCAATAAACTCAATGTCAGATAGACTACTAATTAGGCCTTCCATGACTTGCCCATTCTCCTAAATCTCTCTCTTTTGATAATCGGTGAGAGTACCAGTAGGGATAACATAAGCATTCTCAAATTAGCTCCAGTGTTGAGCACCCATACTTTTGATGTATATTTTCATTCTGTCCTTCCATATCTTAAAGTTGTCTCTGTTGAACTTTGGACCTTCCCTCTTCATCATTAGAGTAGGATCTTTTCCTCAAGCGGTTAAGCTTACAACACAGAGGACCTAGAAGGTGCTTTGATACCAATTGTTGAATAAATGACTAACAGTTAGTACCAAACCGGTACTGAGAGGGGGGGGGGTGAATCAGTATAGGCAAAAACACTTTTCCTGAACCGGCTTGACTGCAAACACTGCACTTTGACTGGCAAGCACTAACACCGGTCTAAACCATATTACTACCGGTAAAACATAGTAAGAATGTCAAAGACTTAAATCGGTAACCCTTAGCTTTCCATACAATCTAATACCTCATTTCCACTTCACCCTTATGCATAAATGAGTAATCTATCATCAAAAATATAATGACTGCTAGTTCAACATATTTTACCAGTTTGACATAAAACACTAAACCATCACATGAAAGGCATCACACATGACACTAATTTTTCACGTGGAAATGCAACTGGGAAAAACCACGGTGGGGATGAATACCCACAAGCTGTTCTTGAACTCTTTTGAAGTCCGCTCTGTTAGGATCCTAGTCTGGTTAGAGACTTTTACAATAGGTTTTGCTAGGAATCGATCCTGCTAGGGATCACCTGGTTAAGGGATGGCTAAATACCCAGTTAAAGGTTAGAACCTTGTTAAAGGTTACCTCGCAAGAGGATTTGAAAAACTCGTTGAATTGAGTCACCCTGTTAAAGGATTTACACAAAAGCCTGTTAAAGCTACCCAGTTAAGGGATTTTCCAACTGTTGAGATGATTAGAAGTCAACAGGTAATACACTAATCTAATAACAACACTCAATGCCAAGGCAGATCCACTTAAGCTCCTTTTCTTCTGCAATCACACTCTGCAGGTATCAACACACTTCTCCAGTCTGGCAAGAATCAAGTATCACTCACTGGGATACACATATACCTTTTGCCAACAACTTCAAAATGAAAAACATCATCGACCTTATAGGAAACAGATAGGTCAGTAGCATAAACCCTAAACCCTAAACATTTAGGTTTTACAATCCAGTCGGTTCAATCCTGGCCGTTAGTCACACTGCATCGAATACAACAGTCTTGAACAGATCTCAAGACGTTCTCCAATGTTCATTCTTTCCTGCTTCAGGAAGCAGATAACTCATCATGCGCTCTCCACCATTTACAGAGACTTCGCACATTCCCGAGGTAGATAAGATCACTCTCCATGCAAGATCCTCAAGAAAATCCTTTACACGCACAAGGCTGATGTGGCAACACTTATCTGGTCTTCATACAATGCTAACTCATCACAAGATGTCATCGATTGAATCACACAAGCTTGGAATACATCAACCGGAAATCCTGAAGCTGAGACTACCAACCGGTAGTCATGCCAAGTGAAACCCCAATACAAAACTTCCATTTACCGGTTCTTATTCCAACATATCAGTTCACCTTGAACAGACATACCGCTTCACTTTTTCACAAATATCGATTTACATCATCATACCGGTTCTCTTGCCAGTTTGCTTACTACACCATACCGGTTCATACTTTAGCATATTGACATTAATGACAACAAACAATATCATCATGTCATCATGCTCTGCACATATGCCAACACAAACCCTGAGATTTTCAACAGGATGGACATGTAAAGATTAAAACAAGTAGAGAATCGAAAACAAAATAGCAGAAAAGAAACACACAACACAAAGTTTAACGTGGTTCACCACTAAGTGGCTACATCCACCAGAAACGCAGGGAATTATCTTATTAACCAAATATCCAATACATAGTACATCCAATATGGGCTAAACTCGGGCATCTATATAAACATATCAGATACGAAATGAAGAGTTTGGGGAAGACAAATAGTCATGTGACCGTTGGGTTTCATATACCCAACAATCTTCCCATGAAGGCCAATCGGTACAACCATGCATTGGCATCCCTGCTTCCATGTTCAATCTTACATTTGAACCAGACCCAGCAAAGATTTTAACATCGCCAAAATTTGTTCAAGAAAACTTCGAATGAACCTTCTCCAAATTCTATCAGACTTAATAAAGTTTAAAAGCTGAACTTCTTCTCTTTGAAAAACAATTTCCTCCTTATTGAGGGGAGGATACTCTGCCTCTTCTTTTACAGTAGTCATCAATATTGCCTCCTCCATGTTCGCATAAAAAAAAACTTCTTCATCTAAGTCCATAGGTTCGTAATCTTCTATGAAATTATCTGTGCAAAGGTTGTCCTCAGCATCACAGGAGTGCCTCTTTATTTTTGCCAAGGCCATACCATCTACAGAGCTCTTCAAAGCCACAATTTCTGCCAGGATTCCTTGTTGTGCTACCTCACTACAATTTGCACCCTCCTCATCCTGGGAGTCAACAACAGATTCAACTTTGGTCTCCGATGGCATACACTCTTCCTCCCGCAATCTCTTGAGTTCATCCTTTTCAACAACAACCTATTTTCCAACATCTTTCTACTAAAAAATTATAGCATCTATACAGGACTATCTTCAACTCCAACTGGGGTATCATGACATTCAACCTTCACCACACAAATACCAACAACTTCCCAGCTATTAACAGTTTGGTCAATAAGTGCCAAGGCTGGCTCAAGGGGAGAGCAAATGATAATCCCAACATCCTTCTCTTTTGTTGGATTCTTCTCTTCAACTGAGTTCCCCTCTTTCTTCCAATCATCCCACCAATGTATGCAGCGCTTGAAGCATAGTTTTACATGGAACGTAAAACTGCCATAGAAGTTATAAATATAACCTTCTCCTTCTTCCTCCATCTTTGCTCAAGCCAACATGACTCTGATACCAGTTGTAAAGATTAAAATGAGCAGATAATTGAAAACAAAACAACAGAAAAGAAACACACAACACAAGGTTTAACGTGGTTCACCACTAAGTGGTTACATCCACCAGAAACGCAGGGAATTTTATTATTAACCAAATATCCAATACACAGTACATCCAATGTGGGCTACCGTCAGCCATTTATATAAACATATCAAATATGAAATAAAGAGTCTAGGGAAGACAAACATTCATGTGATCGTTGGGCTTCATATACCCAACAAGACAGGCATATGCAAAAGACTAGAACATCTGTAATTAAACTCCTTTGCTTAGTTATTTTGCAGCCTTGCTCTTACATTCTCCCAAGCACAATCAAATTGTGAGTTCATCAACAAGATTGAATAAATTTGAATTTTGCTTATTTTATTTAGTTGTGCATGTGAGGCTGGTTAGGTCCAGTGGTGCTACATAAATGGTAGATAAGGTATGTAATTTTCAATGAGAAATGGTCATTAAATTTAAAATACCACCATCGAAGATCACGGTCAAAGAGGAATGTTTGCTACTTGCTAGTAACTTCACCTAATTTTCGAGTGGAAGTGGTGGGTCCTCCACTCAACTAATTGAATTAGAAAAGCTAGTAATTGGAAGAATAGTGAATTTTTCATACAAATTGGAAAGGACGAAAGTGTTGGTAATGATGCATATCTTTTTGCATGTTATGGAAGGTGAGAGTCTTTGTGATATTTTTTTATTTTTATGGAGGGATGTTTATTTAAGATAGTTTTAGGTATTCATTTCATCAAATTTGTTTGGGGTATGATTTCGACCTAGTCTCTTTTAGTGTTGAAGCATTGCATTCAACAAGACTTGATCTCTAGTGGGCTCATTAAGAATCATTCAACTTCACTAGCAAACCAAGAACCCATTGATTTTAGTGAAATTTTCAATATTCTTAATATCAAGAAAATTATCCATTTAAATTTAAAAACTATAAATAAATATTATATGTATTGCATTATGTTCATTTCATTTAGTTGTGATTTAGAAGTTTACACTTTTTCAAATCTTCTCTTAGCAAAAGTCATAAGTTACTAGTATATATGAAGTTTTTGTTGGGTTATGAGATCCCTAAATCATTATACACCACTTTTTCTCTTACTTTTTTATAATGAATGAATTAACTTAGATCTTTGCATTAATTTTATTTTTAGTTGTCATTATTTTTAAGTCAAATACACATCAAGTAACCAAATCTATAGTACTATCTAGAAGTTAGTGGGCAAGAATTATTAATTCTCCTTGGCAAGGGAGAAGTATTAGAAGTTACCTAGTGTAGCGTCCTAAAATTGCGACACTTGCAATTTCGACTGCATTTGGGTCTTCACGATGGCGATGCAACACGGAACTTGAATGGAGACCCCGAAACTTGTTCATGACACCAAAAACTGCATTTTTCAACACCCTGGCCTGATCCTCCTTGCACCCTGCTGTCCTTGGAGGTGGGACCATGGCGCCCAGCGCCCTGGTCCCTGGCCCTATTTTGGGTCCGGTCTCTTATGGGGCTTCGGGTCTTTATGTTTGCAAATTGGAAAATAACATTTCCTGGTCGGCCTAAGGTCGGGAAAATCAGTCTATCAGCCCTAATTGACAAGTATATAAACTACATTTCCTCTCCCATTTTGAGAGATGGAAAAAAGGGCAAAAACGACATTCAAACATTCAAGCATTCAAGCATTCAAGCATTCCTTCAAGCAATTGAGCATTCTAAGTCTCCATTCAAGGCTAAGTGTTGCATTCAATACAAGGATTCAACCATTGAAGAGGAGATCACTTACAACACATTACATACTACATACATTACACCTTCGCATGTAAGAATACAAACATTCTCACAACAAGGTATCAGTACTTGTTTACATTACAAACATTTACATTTACAGCATTCTCATTTCTTGGTTAATTCCAAAACTGGGGTTTGACCTAAAGGCAAACCCCTCATCCCTAACCCCCCAATCGTCCTCTCTTTTCTGTGTGTAGGTTGCAGGTACACGGCTGTAATTGAAGATCTGGAATCCTTGTGCAGAGACGAACAGATCCCCCTTCGTTTTGCGGATTTTTCGGAGGACCGTGTGCACGTCGGGCGCCATCGTCCCGTCAACTTTCGCTCAAATTTGCAGAACAACACCGTCTTGACATTTTACTGCTAATTCCAGGTCCGTAGCTTCATATCATATTCCTATCTCTGTTTATAAGTGAATCTTTCCTACTTTACATGCATTCCTAGTTCAATCTTTCTATCTACATTTCTTTACAAAAGAGGGTATCCTTGATGTCTTAACCCTTGAAACTCATATAGAATCCGATCTTGCATTGCGTGAGATTGGATCTTGTGGGTTTCAACCCCTCTTTTGAATGTAAAGTCTCTCCTAAGTGAAAACCATCAACCCTAGTGACTCTCCCTTCTCTCTCCTTGGAGTTGGGGAGGGGAGAACGACTAGGGTTCGATTTTTCCGCTTTACATTTTGGTGAACCCGACGTGAACATCCTCATTCTGATTATTCATGGTTAGATCTGAAAAATTTGCTTCCTTAATTACATTTCCATGTTTGATCTTTTGCAAATTTTAGAGGTTGATTGCATAAAAACCCTAAAATTTTCTTTTTAGTAATTAAGCTTGTGGAATGTTTAATTGTTAATGCCTATTTCAGATCTATCCTTCTATTGCAAATTGTCAATTCATATTTGTGCTTTAATTCTGAAAATTAAGTGGTTAAATGTCAAAACCCTAATTTTTAAAGACCTTCTTGATTAAACCTTTGACTGATAATTTCACTGATCAAAACACCTCCAAATCGGCTGTAACTTTGGATTCCGCAATAAAATCACAATATCTTTCATCCCTGAAAATTTGGAAAAAAGTTGCGAGGACCGTGTGCACCCCGAGCGCCATCGTCCCCGACATTTTTTTTGAAATTTCGGGAGCTAGATCTTACTGTATTTTTCTGCTAAAATCCAGAATTTTGGCTGATTTTATCAATTCTAACACTTTCAAAATTAAAGTCAAAGTTGGTCTAGCGATTGCTTGGATTGAAGCTTCTAATCATTCAAAAATTGTTGAAATTGAAATTCATATCAAAATTGTGTTTCTTATAGTCCTAAATCTGAAAAGTGTGTTGGCATTCATTCAAAATTTCAGTGCCTTATTCAAATTCTTGCAATTTGTGACTTTTGAAATTAAGTGTTTAATTGCGGCAACTTTGATTTCCACTTTCAAATTCGAATTTTGCATGAAATCGAGTCAACTTTTAAATTTCAAAACTTGCATTGCTTTTGGCATTCTCTCTAAAATCATAAAATTCAAAATTTCAATTTCCCTCTCTTTTTCAAAATTCAAATTTTACATTTTTCAACAATCTTGGTAGGGTTCAATTTTGAGATTGCAACTTTAATTTGGCCTATCTACAAATCGTAAAATCACTCAATGTTTTCAGATTAGCTTTAAAATCATCATTACTTTCATCCCTGAAAATTTCGAAAAAAGTTGCGAGGACCGTGTGCACTCCGTTCGCCACGGTCCCGGACATTTTTTCTGAAATTTCGGGAGATTGTCCTGATTGCATTTTACAGCTTCAATCTAGGAGATTGGCTGATTTTATTGAAATTTGCTACCTCTAAAATTCAAAATCTTCTCTCTCTCTTTAGTGCATGAGTTTTACAACAATAAGCCCTACTTACACTATTCCCGTTAGACAAAGCCTTAGAATTAAGTCTTTCCAAGGTTTAATTACTGAGGAGATGGAACCTAATTTGAATGGCCTTTTTAACGAGGACATGGGTAATTCCTCCAATCCTCTTAATGATGAAGAAGCTCTCCATGAGGTTTCTGTAGAACAACTTTCAAAATTGGATAACCAATTTGATGATTTTCGACAATGGATGTCTCAAGAATACCCCGATAGCGAAGCTCTTTCATTAATTGAGGGTCTAAAACGTATGGTTCAAAGTGATAAGAATGGAATTGATATTTTGCGTGGTATTGCACACATTGTGGATTCGAATGTGATGCCTATGAAGAGTTGTGCCGAAACTTTAGGTTATACACAACCTCCTACTCAAGTCAATCATTCTATTCCTTTGACGACTCCTATTGCTAGTATACCTACTTTTACATCAAACATAATGACAACTTCAATACAATACATTCCTCCTATGATCACTAATCATGGGGGCAATCCCTCTTCTTCAATCAACCCTCTTCCTTCATTCAATCTGACTTCTTCATTCATTCCTTCAATGAGTGTCCCTATTATATCTCCACCAATAAACACGACGCAAGGGGGCAATTCATTTAACCATTCCATTCCTCCTTGTAGTGTTCCTCCTGTCCAATCATCTCCTATGACTAACTATCATAGTGTCCCACCACCTTATTCTCTACCTTCTTTCAATAACATAACACCTCCATCACAATCTAACACGTCTAATATGAACTCTTCGACTGAAGCGACCATTAACAATCTTGCACAAACTGTCTCTTCTTTACAGCAACAAATTGCCTCTATGAATCAATCTAAGTTTAGTGTGCCCACATTTGATGTTGCGAGCCCACTTTCTCTTGACATTGTTCGAGCTATCCCCCCTAAACATGTTGAAATTCCGCATTTGGAGCTTTATAATGGTAAGGGTGATCCTCTAACACATGTTAAGACCTTTCAAACAATATGTACTGATTTTGCTTATGACCAAAGGTTGCTTGCAAAACTGTTTACTAGAACATTAAGAGATAAAGCCCTACAATGGTATTGCTCGTTGCCTTCTTATTCTATTACTTCTTTTGAACAACTTGCAAATGCTTTCATTCAACAATTTCAAAACAATATAAGTCCTAAGGTTACTTTGATTGATTTAATGCATTGTAAACAAGGTGTTAAAGAAAAAGTGACTGATTTCATTGGTAGATATAAGCATTTGTATGCTCAAATTTCTTTTCCAATACCTGACAATGATATTCAAAGAATCTTTATTTCTAATTTACAAAAAGACATTAGAGAAAAACTCTTGTTTTCCGAGTTTACTTCTTTCCAATAGTTGTGCGCAACTCTTCACAATTATCAACTGACTGTGAGTCAAATGGAACAAGCAAATCCTATGGCTCCGAGTGATAAGGGTGATAGTAGTCAACAACCATTTGGGAAGTTTAAACCGAACAGAGAGTCCATTAAATTTAATGAAAACATCATCAACAACAATGTGAATGCGGCATCAGGTGTGCCTCCTATTTCTAAGTTTTTCAAGAAAGAAAGAAAGTTCACTCCTTTGAATGAATCATTGCATAGTATTATGAATAAGTTATTGGAACAAAATGTGCTTACTCTTCCTCCTATAAGGCAAATAGATCCTGCAAAGATTAATTCACCCTATTTTGATAACAAATCTTTTTGTCAATTTCATCGTCATCCTGGGCATGATACTAAAAAATGTTTTGCTTTGAAGGGTAAAATTCAAGATTTGATTGATAATAATACTATCTCTATTTCTGGAGTGAATGATAAAGGCAACACATCTGTAGCTCCTCCAAACCAAAATCTTCAGATTTTTACTGATCCATTACCTTCTCATACCTCTAATGTGATTGATACTACTGACTCCTTTGTCTCACCTGATGATCTCGTGTCTATGACTCCGAATGTGATTAACTTTGTAGAGCAGCAGAAAATCCCTAAAGAACCTTCCATCACATTTGATTCCAATGAAACTATCAGGGCACCTGATGGTCCTTTATATATAGTTGCAAAAGTCAAGAATACACCTTGCCGTGGAGTGCTTATTGATCCTTCTTGTATGGTTAATGTCATTACTGAAGAATTTCTTTTTACTTTGCAATTGAATCAAGTAATCTATGATGAAACAAATGTGGTTGTGAAACTATTTGATGCATTTTCTTCTCCTGCAATTGGTTCTATTACATTACCTATTGAAGTTCATAACAAATCCCTTGATGTGGACTTTGCTATTATTCCATCATCTGAACAATTTCATGTGAAGCTAGGCTATCCTTGGCTATCTTCCATGAAAGCTATTGCTTCTCCTATTCACAAGTGTTTGAAATTTCCCCATAATGGTGAAGTTGTTACTGTCAATCATAGTCTCTTTAAACCAGCTGAAAGAACTTCTAGTGTTCCTATTGATTACTTTTGGCCTAAACAATTCCAATCTCTTCCACCGCGAAGTGATCATCTTTTCAAATCTTATCAAAAGTGGAAAAAAGATATGATCCTATCTCTAAGCGAACCTAGAACACCCAAACTTGACATTCCTATCGTTCTTGAGAAGGAAGTTCTTCCTTTGAAAGATAAAACTAATGCCTTTCCTCAAGAAGATTCCCAACCCATTCCTATGGATGTGACTATGCCTATATCTAATAAGCTTTCTAAAAGTAGACCTATACCTCCTCGTCATGATGGACTTGGTCTCCTTCCTAAACCAAATATTCCTCCCTTATATGGAGCAGTTCCTCCTCCTTCCTCTTATGGAGAGAAGAGACCTTCCTCTTCTCCTATTGTTCAACCTAAACACCCAAGTGATAAGGATGAGAACATTCCTCCTCCTCACTCTCCTAATCTTCCTACTAAGACTAGACGAAATCGTTCTGCACGTGAACGCCGACGAAAGCGTCGTCTTAGAGCTCAGGCAGCTGCTTCTCAAACTTTGCAATCCCCAAGAACACCTTCAGCCAGTATTATTTCATTTTCTCCTCAGCCGACGATTGAGCTGAAATCTCCTAAACATAAGATGCATGATGGTCTTGATCCTGTGCGAGTTAAAGATCCTATTTTTATAAATCTTGATGATGATATGGATGAAAATGTTATTCATGATGAAAATGTTACTCCTGTTCATTCTGATAGTGAATATGAATATGTTGATGTTGATAACCATTTATCTAACGCATTTTCTAAAGCACTTATCCTAGCTCCTAGACAAGAACATCGTGGCTTGGGATATGAACATAGCCCTTGTTTGGATCTTGTGATAGCTCCATCTGCTGTGTTGGATGTTCCTCCTCTAGCGTGTTTCCTACCTTCCTGAAACATTGATCAGCAAGATCGGGGGGTAGATGACATGCTAGACTGGTTTCATTAGCATAGCAGATTCTCTCCTCCTCTCTTTTGTTACTTCTTCTATGTGTTATTCTCATTCTTCTATTTGTTGTCCTTAGTGTTGTCTACTTGAGGACGATGCAAAGCATTGAGATCTCTTTTGGTCTCTCTCATGTTGACTCAAAAGACACATGTGTTCCCTTCTTCTAGGTGACTTTCCTTGATTGGGGAATGAATAACAATTATGCATACATACATATGATATACATGAATTATCATACAGCATACTAACCCCAAGGAAAGCGAAGTCACCTTGTGCTTTGTGTTTTGTGTCTATTATCCTTGGGCTTATCTCACACTTGGGGGCTAAATCCTTGTGATAACGTGCTCCTTTCCATTCTCATTCTTAGATGTATCACTACCTTAAAGCAATCACCCCCGGTGAGGCGTGTGCGATCGCTTTAACGTAGGGGGGCATACATCCCATTCATATCTCTTCAAGATACTTGAAAATTTCTTGACAAATTTAGCTTTGCCTTGAAAATTTTTGATATCTTTCTTGCATGACTCATAGTGAGGGAACCTTA
Source organism: Cryptomeria japonica (assembly GCF_030272615.1). Classification (NCBI taxonomy): domain Eukaryota; kingdom Viridiplantae; phylum Streptophyta; class Pinopsida; order Cupressales; family Cupressaceae; genus Cryptomeria; species Cryptomeria japonica. The sequence goes on from NC_081409.1 coordinate 382,314,875, forward strand.
CTACTGACAGTCATGGTTCTCCCTCGTGATCTTCCCTTTTACTTTGTCAATCAAAGTTGTAAGATCCTTAGTCCACTGGGGGCTTGGTGTATCTTGCCTCCTTGACGTGGTGAAAGTCTTTCAATGTTGTTTCCTTGTACTTTACCGGAAGTATGAGCGTACGCTTATACTCCCGCTAAAGTGGGGGCTAAATGTAGCATCCTAAAATTGTGACACTTGCAATTTCGACTGCATTTGGGTCTTCACGATGGCGATGCAACACGAAACCTGAATGGAGACCCCGAAACTTGTTCATGACACCAAAAACTGCATTTTTCAGCACCCTGGCCTGATCCTCCTTCCACCCTGCTATCCCTGGAGGTGGGACCATGGCGCCCAGCGCCTTGGTCCTTCAGGACTAGGGCGCCCAGCGCCCTGGTCCCCCAGGACCATGGCGCCCAGCGCCCTGGTCCCTGGCCCTATTTTGGGCCCGGTCTCTTATGGGGCTTCGGGTCTTTATGTTTGCAAATTAGAAAATAACATTTCCTGGTCGGCCTAAGGCCGGGAAAATCAATCTATCAGCCCTAATTGACAAGTATATAAACTACATTTCCTCTCCCATTTTGAGAGATGGAAAAAAGGGCGGAAACGACATTCAAACATTCAAGCATTCAAGCATTCAAGCATTCCTTCAAGCAATTGAGCATTCTAAGTCTCCATTCAAGGCTAAGTGTTGCATTCAAGACAAGGATTCAACCATTGAAGAGGAGATCACTTACAACACATTACATACTACATACATTACACCTTCGCATGTAAGAATACAAACATTCTCACAACAAGGTATCAGTACTTGTTTACATTACAAACATTTACATTTACAGCATTCTCATTTCTTGGTTAATTCCAAAACCGGGGTTTGACCTAAAGGCAAACCCCTCATCCCTAACCCCCCAATCATCCTCTCTTTTCTGTGTGTAGGTTACAGGTACGCGGCTGTAATTGAAGATCTGGAATCCTTGTGCAGAGACGAACAGATCCCCCTTCGTTTCGCGGATTTTTCGGAGGACCGTGTGCACGTCGGGCGCCATCGTCCCGTCAACTTTCGCTCAAATTTGCAGAACAGCACCGTCTTGACATTTTACTACTAATTCCAGGTCCGCAGCTTCATATCATATTCCTATCTCTGTTTATAAGTGAATCTTTCCTACTTTACATGCATTCCTAGTTCAATCTTTCTATCTACATTTCTTTACAAAAGAGGGTATCCTTGATGTCTTAACCCTTGAAACTCATATAGAATCCGATCTTGCATTGTGTGAGATTGGATCTTGTGGGTTTCAACCCCTCTTTTGAATGTAAAGTCTCTCCTAAGTGAAAACCATCAACCCTAGTGACTCTCCCTTCTCTCTCCTTGGAGTTGGGGAGGGGAGAACGACTAGGGTTCGATTTTTCCGCTTTACACCTAGTACTTGTTTAGTTTTGTCTAACCCCTGCTCACCTTATCTATTTTTTAGCGATGAACACTCACTTCTTACTAGTAGCATGAGATTTGGTTCAAGGGGTCCAATACTCCAAAAGTCAAAAGTCAAAAATATAAAAGCATTCCATAATGCTTGTATTTTCAAATTTAGACCCCAATCAAAGCTATGAGGGTGAAATTCAAAAGAAAAAGAGTAAATAATCAAAACACACACACAAAAAAAAGAATTCAGGTGAAACAACGAATTTATGCTTACTCAAAGATGCTCCTTACCTCATGCTTCACCTATTGGCCATCTTTATTTGTGTCTAAGAAATACTTATAAAAATGATTACCTATAAAAAAAAGTCATGCCATAATAAATCCATATATGTTGAATTAATAACCATGTGAACCCCTAGCTAAGGAAATAGAAGTAACAACAGTTCTAAAGATTCAAGACTTCATTGAGGAATGGAGAGGAGCAGAGAGGAGAAGGGGAATGGTCGGGCCCAAAATTCAATTTTTTTGGGTGGGAGAACTGGTTCAGCAGCAGGACAACATGTAGCAGGAGATTCAGGGAGCCCTTTGGAGGGGGAGAGTTCAGATGGTAAGGAACCCGATGCCCATTTGGATCTGGGGGACCTAGGTGGGGGTCCCAGATCATGCATGGAGCAGATTGTAGCAGATAAGGTGAACGGTCAGGTTCAAAATTCAAACTTGGGGGGTGGCAAACCTGAAGCAGTATCAGGACAGCAGGCAACAAGCGGTTCAGGGGGCCCTGTGAAGGGAAAAAAATCTAATGGGAAGGATCTCGAGACCCCTTTGAATTTAGGGGACCTAGACGGGGACCCCAAATCGATTGGACACATTGGTAAATGGTCATCACTAGTTGGTATCAAACCCAAAGGTAAGTCGTCCTTGCCTCCGGTTAAAAATACATCGAATGTTTCTTAGGGAAAGTTCACCATTTCCATTCCGGATCAAATTATAGATCAAAATATTGCTCAGATGGAAACTATCCTGATAGGCAAATTCTTTGGGGCGAGACCTAACATTGAGGTTTTTCGTGGATTTGTCAAGAGAAAATGGAATTTGAAAGGACAGGTTGATGTTGTTGCTATGAATTAAGGATGTCTTTCCTTTTCTTTTTCATGTGAGGAGGATCGTAGACAAATCCTTTGCAATGATACCTGGGCGATAGGTAAATATTTAATGGATATCCAGAAACGGTACCCTAATGCGGGTATGGATGATAATTTTGTGGTCCAAGTTCCGGTCTGGATAAAGCTACCTGGGCTTCCTATGGAATATTGGGAGGAAGATGTGTTTGTTGGGATAGCCAATACTTTTGGGGAGCTTCTCGCCATTGCCCCGATCATGGCATCCAGAAGAAGACTTATTTAAGCTAGAATCTGTGTAGGGGTTGGGCCCGAGATGGATATGCCAAAGGAAATAGAGATAGAATCAAAACTAGGCAAATGGATGTAGAATATTGTTTATGAATCAATCCCTTTTGCCTATTTTCACTGTAAGAGAGTAGGGCACTAGGCTAAAAAATTCCCAAGCAATTTGGTCAAAACTCAAACCCAAACTAAAGTTTGGAAAAAGGTGGATAATTCTTTGAAAGTCTCTCCTTCTAATGGTTCGGATCAAGAGAAACAGTCCCAGGCAGGAAAGACCGAGGAGGTATTAGTCAAGGAATCGGGAAATGAAATGAAGAAAGGAGAGCATGATAAGATCTCCCAATGGAAAAAGGAGCAGGAGAACAGTGGAAAGGATTCTAACGATGGAGAAAGAAAGTCACAAGTCAGCAGTCAAAACAATCAAAAGGATATGACAGAACAAAATTTAGCTCAAAGTGAGAAATGGGAAAGTAGTCAGATGGATAAGGGAGATAGACAATCCAAAGATAACAAGGAAGAGGGAGATAATTTTAACTCAGTAGGAAAATAATCAGAGTTAGAAAATAGAGCAAGTTGGATCCAAGATGCACAACCTGACAATATCTTTGAGCAAGGGCTCTCGGAGATATCATTAGCTTCCCCGGCCCAAGTTAAATTGACTTTCCCGGAGGAAAATGACCCGAGATGGGGAGATGAAGAAGATATAAAAAAGGCTTTGGGAAAGAGTGGGACAAAGCAAGAGGAAGAAGAAGTAATGAAGGATAAAAGAAAGAACAAGAATAAAAAATAATAATAATAATAGCAACAACAATAATACAACCACCAGAAATACCAGAAGCAGACTAGGGGAAGTGGGAGCTCAGCACACATCACCTAGAAGATATTCAAATGCAAAGAAGAGGACCATAGAAACAAGCAAGAATCTAGCAGACAAGACTCAAAGAACCATCTTTAAGGCGGGTATTTCTAAAAAGCTATGAAAATTATCTCCTAGAACATTCGAGGATTGAATAATCCTCACAAACATGATTTAATAAAAAGTATGATTAGAGACAAAAACCCCGATATTTTTTTGATTCGGGAAACCAAAATGCCTAAGGATAAGGTTGAATGTTCAAAAATGTTTAGTAATGGAGGAGTTGGTGGTGGTAGTTCAGAAGGGGCATCAGGAGGTATTGCTACTTTTTGGAATAAAAATAATGTAAAAGGAGAAGTGTTGATTCAAGACAACAATTTGGCCTGCATTAGATTTAAGCATTTGAAAGAGGGTACTTCATGGGTCTTGACTAATGTGTATGCCCCAAACACCAAGACTAGTAAGTGATTTCTAGAAAAGTTTATCCTCATTTAGAAGTAAGTTTGTTGAAGATAGCTAGATTATTATGGGGGATTTCAATACGCCTTTGAGGAAAAATGAGAAAAAGGGAGGGAGCCAAACCAATCTGGGCAGCAGATTGGATTTGATGGAGTTCATCAATAATAAAGCTCTCCATGATCTATATTTGCAAGGGGTTAAATATACTTGGACCAATAGAAGGAGTGGTGAAGACTTAATTCAGGTCAGGCTCAACGAAGCTTAAATTTCTCTAGATTGGTTTAATTCTTATTTATATTCTTTATCAGCTCATATCAGGGTCGAGTCAGATCATTATCCTATATCCTTTATGGGTGATGCCAAGAAGGGAAGAAGACACTTCCCTTATAGATTTGAGAGAATGTGGACAAAACACCCGGACATGGAAAGCAAAATCAAGGAATGGTGGCAGGTTAGAATTGAAGGAAATGCTATGTATAAGGTGGTCAAAAAGTTGAAGTTTGTGAAAGATAATGTTAAAAGATGGAATAAGGAGTCCTTTGGGAACATCTTTGCTTCCAAAGCTACCATTCTCTTAGATCTGAAAGATATCTAGGATGAGATTCAGAATAATGGCTATACCAAGGTCTCTAGAGAGGTTGAAGACGAGATTCTCATGAAATATCATGACATAATAGCAAAAGAAGAAACTTTCTAGAAACAGAGGTCAAGAAATATTTGGTTGAAGGAAGGGGATAGAAATACCAAATACTTTCATATGTCCACTTTGAAACACAAGGCCATCAATAGGATATCTCATCTTAAAGTCAATGGTAGAAATTTTGAAGATGAAGAGTCTATGAGGAAGATAGCCTTGAAGTTTTTCTCCAACCTCTTGACTAAGGAACAAAACTTGGACTTGCGGGCCCAAAAGGACCTTACGGACTGTATCCCCTCTATCTTGGATGCAGATCGGAATTCAAATCTCACTATTATTCCATCCAATGATGATATTCTGAAAGCTGTCAATTCCTTTGAAGGTAACAAGGCCCTAGGCCTAGATGGTTTCCCTATGTTCTTTTTTCAAATGTATTGGCATATTGTTGGAGGTGATGTTTCCAGTGCTGTGAAAGAATTCTTTGGTGCAAGAAGAATTTTGAATGAACTGAATGGAACTTTCATTGCCCTTATTCCCAAAAAGATGGGTGTTGATTCCATGGATCTTTTTAGACCTATCAGCCTATGCAACTCTTTGTACAAGATCATCTCTAAGGTTTTGACCTCTATAATCTTGACTCTGCTCCCCTCTATCATTTCTCCCCAGCAAAGTGGCTTTGTCCCTGGGAGACAAATTTTGGATTCAATAATATCGGTCCATGAAAATATTCACTCTCTCTCTAGTGTTAAAAAAGGCTTTCTTTTGAAGCTTAACTTATCTAAAGCCTATGATAGAGTGGACTGGGGATTTATGATGAATGTTCTCTCTGCTTTTGGTTTATGCTCTAGAAGTATCTGTCTTATTTTGTAATTGGTATCATCTACTTCTTTTTTTGTTTTAATCAATGGGTCTCCTTCCCCCTTTTTCAAATCCTCAAGGGGTCTCAGACAGGGGGATCCTCTATCTCCAGTTCTTTTCATTATCATGGCGGAATGTTTGGGAAGATTTATAGGTAATCTTGTTGAGAAGGGAGAGTTTTGTGGGTTGAAACCTTCTTCGGCAGACCAAGTTTGCTCCCATCAGCAATTTTTGGATGACTCTATTATTATGGGGAATGCTTTAGTGAAATATTCTAGGAGCCTAAAGAAAGCGTTGGACAGTTATGGGACAACTACCGGTCAATTGATAAATTGGTCTAAAAGTTTTGTCTATTTCATCAACACTCCGGAAAGAAGACATAAAAATTATTAACATTTTGGGATGTCAATTGGAGAATCTTCCTGCTTCCTATCTTGGGCTCCCTTTATGTCAAGTCCCACATGATACTTTCTGGGGTGCTCTTGTGGATAAATTTCATAGGAAGTTAGCTAGATGGAAAGGCTCTCTACTCAGCCAAGCTGGTAAGGTCCAGCTTTTGAAATCTACTCTTCAGAGTATTCCACTTTATGCCATCAGCCTTTTTAGAATTCCAGCCAAGTTTGCGGAGGCTATTGAAAAAATTCAAAGAACTTATCTGTGGATAGGGGTTGAGGAGAAGAAGAGAATGAATCTAATTGTGTGGGATAAGGTTTGTAAACCTATAAGAAATGGAGGTCTCGGCCTTAGAAGAATTAGAGACATGAATGAGTTTCTCATGGCTAAGCAGATATGGAGAGGTTATAACACTCAGGGAGAATGGAAATTGATATGGGACAACAAGTATAAAAGACAATTTCCTACCCTTCAAAGTTTCCTCAATGCTGAAGATATCCCGATTAGATCTAATATCTGAAAAAATGTTACAAGAACTAGAGATCTAATTGCCAAAGGTGTGAAATGGAAGGTGGGGAAAGGTAATTTCATTAAATTCTAGGAAGACTCTTGGTTGCTTGATTCCCCATTGAGTGATAGCCCTGATTGGGGCAAATTTCAGGATCAGTGTAAGGAAAAATATGGCACTATGGTGGGTGACTATTGGAATGATGGACAGTGGAAGGGATTATCCCCAGTTGATCCCTCCCTTGGTAATCTGAACAAAATTATGAATTCCATGGTGGTGGTGGATGATGATGACCAGCTAATCTGGAAACTTACAACAAATGGTAAATTTTCTATTGCCTCTCTCTATAATCAACAATTTTCTAATTTGGAGAGTCTTTGCTGGGCTAAGGCTTGGGTGAAAGTCCTAATTCCCAAAATTAATATTTTTTTCTAGACTGTCCTTCAAAATAAAATTTTGACTATTGATAACCTCAAATTAGAGGATTTTGTATGCCTAATGTTTGTCTTCTTTGTATGCAGAATGAGGAAACCATTAACCACTTGTTCTTCCATTGTCCCTTCTCTATTGATATCTGGGCTAGATATCTGGATTACTTCAATATCAGTTGGGTCTTTCCGGAATCTGTCCAAGAGGTTTTTAATTCTTGGCATCACCTCTCAAGGAATAAGTCTATAATTTTGTTGTGGAGATTGGATTTACCTCATATTTGCTAGGGAATATGGAAAGAGATAAATGAAAGAGTGTTCAGAGAGAAGGCATCTAAGGCTCAAATAATTTTTGAGAAAATCAAACAAAATGTAGTGGAGAATATCAACATCATGGGTGGAATAGCCAACCCCAAAGATCAAGATGATCATATTATTTTCAAGAATTGGAGATTAAAGGGAAGTGACATCTTTCAGGCTAATCCTAGAGAAGGTGTGAAATGGGAAAGCTTTCCTCATGGCTGGATGAAAATCAACTTTTTTATGGCACTTCAAAGGGTAACCCTGGCAATGTGGGGTGTGGTGTGGTTTTAAGGGATGAATGGGGAAAATGCAAGACCATTAAATGTATCCTTATTGGCAGTCAAACTAATCATGTTGTTGAGGCCATGGTTGCTTATCATGGGATGGTGCTAGCAAAGGAAGCCAATTGTACCAGAGTATGGTGTGAAGGTGACTCTTTGAATATCATAAATTATTTGAATAAGGTGTTCCCGCCCTCTTGGTCTATAAAAAATGCTATTAAAGTTGTGAAGGAAATAAGTGAAACCTTCGATATGTGTGTTTTCACACATTTTTACAGGGAAGCTAACTCGTGTGCTGACTGGCAACCAACCTGGCCTGCCGATCTGAGAAAATCATTACCATTAATGGGGAGAGTAAACTTGCGTGTGAGGAAAAATCCTTGTTCGAACTGGACCGTATCCAGATGAAGCAATGTGGCATCATTAATCATAATTCCTAATCCTTTTCCCCCTTTTTTCGATGCAGGTTTACAACGGCGGTGATGAGTATTTATTTAATAGTCTTATCATATTAACATGGCACAGATTCTAGGTTGTTTTTCAGAGCAATAATAGAAACCAAAGAGGAAATATCAAAGCAGAGATTAGGAATTCCAATGATTTTGAGGGAAAAATGGGAGGGAACAAAAAGAGGTTTGAACCAACCTCATGTTTGGATTGGAAGAAGAACAAAGAGGTTTGGGAGATTCTACAAGAGGGGAGCTTAAGTGTTTTCATGGAGAGGCTTTGTGGTAAAGACCCAGCAATTACCAAGCATTTTATAAAGAGTTGGAAGAATGGAAAAGTTATGGTGGGCACCCAGATGATGATGGTGGATGAAGATATCATTGTAGAAGCTACGGGGATGGTGAAAGATAGTTTTAAGTTCTATAAAGATCGAAGTGTCTCTGATAAGGCAGCGGATAGATTTCCTATCACGAATGGTGAAAAGAAGAAAATGGTGAAGGTGGATAACTCCTACCACTCCCCCAAGCATATTTGTAGGACATGGAGGTTCGTGTTGTTTGCTACCATAACCTACATTACTCTGGATGGAAGATTTACGAGGGCTTACGGACACCATTTCGTGTTGCTCAACCACTTCCGCCATGGTGAAAAGGTAAGCCTACCCTTTTATTTAGCTTGTTCCATGGATCACACCATTAAAGAAATGCAGAAAGACCCTCAGGGGGACCATGCTCTTCATTAGGGTCTTATGGTTTTAGTTTACAAATTGTTGAAAGGGAAATCCATAGAGAAACCAATTAGAGGTAAAAATACCAGGGATGATGACATAGAAAGTGAGTATAGTGGTTTCAACTTTGACTTGGAAACTGAAGGTGAGTCAGAGGATCTTAGCAAAAAGGTGAGGAATAAGGGGGAAAGAAAGAGGATTGTGGTTGATTCTGATCTCTCAGACTCCGAGGATGAGTCCTTTGAGGAAAAATTCATCAAAAGCAAGAAAGGAAAGGGAATGGGAAAACAAACCCAGAGGAACAAGAATACCAGTAGGGAAGCTAACAAGGCTAAAAAAAAGATTTTGATAGCTTCTGATGAGGATGTAGAGGAGGAAAAAAATGACAATATGAAGGGTAAGGAGGAGGATGAGATTCCAGATGTGGGTCATGGTGAGGAAATGAGTACTCAAGGATTGCATAATGAGGGCCAAGAGAATAAAAGGGGAAATCCTAGTGACTATCATGGGGATACAGATAGTAATAAGGGATTTTTTGATACTATCAGCAAAATTGTGAAAGATATTAGCAACTTGAAGAATGATATTAATGTTATAAAAAATGCTACGATAGGTGAGAAGCCTCTTTCTGAAAATGTTAAAGAATTAGTGGTTGCGATCAACAATGCTGAAGCTATTGAAGCCATGGTCGATAAAATTCTTGAAACTGAAAAGAAGGTCAAGGAAATGGAAGGGAATAGAGAGGTGAAAGGGCTGGAAACTACCATGAATAACCTGGTCAATAGAGTCGACAAGATGGAATTTACTGTGAAGAGGATTGCTGAACAAAATTTCCAGATTCTTAAGGCCTCTGTGGACAATATGAATATTCTGATTAACAAATTTGATAACATTAAAGACAAAGAGGGTGACAAGGACTAGATGGAGAAAAAAGGTCATGAGAAGAGAACTAGGGCCAACACCAGGAATCAGGGTGATATCAAGGGACGAGAGCCAGATGAATTAAAGACCTTTGTGGACAACATGAAGCAGATGGTGGTTCATGCAGAAGATATTATGAAAAATATTTAGCTGACTCAGTCTCTATCTTTGTCTTTGTGTTGTCATGTTGCTATCCTTTTGTTGTCTTTGTGCGGCTCTATGTGTTTTGAGTTCCCTTTTTGGTTTGGATGGGAACTATTTTTTGTTTGGGTGATCAGGCACAGTTTTTTTCTGCTTTAATGCTTTATCTATTTCCTGATATGTAAAAGGTTTGGGTTCCTTTCAAAAACCTATTTTTACTTAATCAAAACCATGTGAACCCCTAACCCAAGTCTAATATATTCAAGATACATTTACAATGCATCCATACATATCCATACTACATACATCATAAAGATAGAAAATATAAAATAAGAGAATAACATATACATGAATACATCCATAAATAATTATATATAGAATCTGTAGACACCCAAATCTGTCCACTAATGAATATTTAGTATTTATTTGATTATTTAACAATCGATCAACAGTTAATCTTAAACCTTTTCTTCTATTAATTAAATAAATTATTCAATTTTATTTAAATTAATTCATTAAACTGTACTCTAACAATTAATTAAATGAATAAAGCATATATGCTTAAATTAACCCCTTTCCTCATTTAAATAAATAAATATCTATTTAAATCTCTAAAACCCTCCCACTTGCATTCTCCTACAAAATGCAAGTTGCACAATTTTAGTTGAAATAAATGAATTTTATTTTAATTAAAATCCTCTTTTATCCTCACCCACTTGTTCACTAACCCCCTTCTAAATTCTTCTAATCCCCTTCTAGACTCTTCTAACCCCTTCTAATTAGCCTAGTCCCCCTCTCTAATCATTTTCACATTCCCAAACAAAGGTCACTTCTCAAAAATGCCTCAAAGTCTTTGAAATGCATTAAAGACTTTTATTCTTCAAAAAGTTAACCCCCAAAGTCTTTGAAAGCCTTTATGGCTCTTACATAACCATTAATGGTTAACTCAACTTACCCACATGGTTAGAGACTTTCCCTCTATCTCAACCCTCATTTAACTCATGGGTCTCTTCAAGCATTCATTTCTTTAACCATGGTTATCTCCATTTACTCTTGCATAAGAGTTTATCCATTGGATAAAAGCATTACCCTTGGATAAAAGCTTTATCCACTAACTCAAGCCTAACCAAACCCTCCTAAGGTAATCCTCATGTCATCTCAAGCATTTAATGCTTCTTACCTCTCCTCTCAAGCCATCTCATGTTGACACTTGCCATCATGGGATTGGGTTGAAAGCAATCACATGGATCACAAACCCATCAATCCTAGCCCTTCACAAGCCCACTCAATCAATATTTTTCCCTATAAAAGGACCTCACTTCTCAAGAAAAGGAGGAAGCATTTTGCATTGTTATTATACTAAGATTCACATAGACATTAATTGGGATGTTTCTCATAGAAAATAATTTACACTTGCATAAGCATTTGTTTTCATTTTTACAACCATATTGAATCTTCATATAACATCCATGGATAGTGCTAAAAGTTGAGAGCTACACTCATGTGGGACTTGGAGAGGAGAGGAACAAGGGAAAAACATCTATGAGCCTCTTTGGGAGCAACTTAGGGAGTCTTCTTTCTCTCTTTCGTTTATGTATGCTCTTTATTGTTTGCTTTATATCTCTCTTGGTATGCATCTTAAGGTTTTTGAGTTCATTTGTATTTAGTTTTGGTTGGAACTAATCTACTAATGTTTGAACTTGTGTTTGTGCCTTGTGCCCCTTTTTCCTTGCATTATTTGGTGAACCCGATGTGAATCGAACACGCAACCTTATGATCTTTGGTTCTTAACTTTTTTGAAATTGCGGGATTTTCACGCACAGGATAGCGTTTTGGTGCTTTCATCGCACGCAGTAACACTTTTGTCTTGAATTAATGCCTATGATTTCTCTAAGTTATAGTGCTTTTGTTCTATCTTAGCGCTTTTGGGTGTTTAGTATAGGACTTTTAGAATATACTAGCGCTTATGTTATTTGTTATAGCGATTTTAGTTCGTTTTGGCACTTTTGTGGTTTCTTATAGCGCTTTTAAATTTTGTTAGCACTTTTGTCTTCTAGCAGATTAGTGCTTTTGTAACAGGCAAAGAGCTGGAAATTGTAAGAAAAATTAAAAAATTAGGATTGTCAAGCCCACCATCTTAGCTAACCTTTTGAGTGATTTTTTTGCAGGTTTAACAATTTGTTGCAGGTTTTGGAGGACTTAAATTAGAAACACTTTTTTAGTCTTTGAGTTTAAAATTAATCTTTCATGTTTTTCAAACAAAAGGATTAAAATGAACCTCATAGTCTTTTTGGTGTAACTATAATAAACTTCACTTTTATTTTGGTGCTTAAAACAAACTTAATCTTTCATGTTTTTTTTTTTCAAAAACAAAGGGATTAAAATGAACCTCATAGTCTCTTTGGTGCAACTAACATAAATCTCATTTTCACTTTTAGTGCTTAAAACAAACTTCATCTTTCCTGTTTTCAGGAAAAGATATTAAAAATCAACTTCATTCTTTTGGTGCACTTAAAATCCACTTCATTTTTTAGTTTGGTGCATAAAAAGAGCCTCACATCTACATTTTTTCTACAAAGGCTACACGATTTCATTTTGTTGACCATGTTTATTTTTAGTTTGTCAAGTGTCCTAAACAGTTTTTATCCTAGCTAAAAACAACACCATATCTGTTGGAGCAACATTTCCAAGTAGCAAATAGATCACATTGCAATAAAAGGGTTAAAAAGAACAAATGTCTTTTGTGTTTGGCACGCTTGTGCAAATCTGTAGAGTAGTCCCAGTTCTAACACACACTATCCTCCCCCTTGACTCTTGTGGTCCTAGGTGCAAGAGAAAAGTGTTAGTAACGCTCTAAATTTTCTATTTCTAAGAGAGGCCTTCCAAGAGACACATCACTCTTGGGACAACCTTGCGTGGTAAATCCTTCGAGCCGCTATAGAAATCAAGTGAGAGTGAAAGTTGTAGCCTTGGGTGTAGTTGTTCCTACAGTGTAACTTGCTGAAAGGATATATGGGCCGCACCGTGAGTTACAAGACTCTTAAGTGAGTCACTGTAGAATGAACTTACGTCCAAAGACATCGAACATTACTAGACACCTCTTATTTTAGAAGCCCACCCGTTCTATTGATTGAGGATATTTGTGAAAAGTTCAGTGCAAGAGCATAGATGGTTTTGCTCCCAAGATACTCACCTTTTTGAAAGGCTACTTGTAGCTTAATGAAAGTGGTGACTCCCCCATCATAGGTATCGTCTATCTGTTATGCTCACGCAAGACTTAGTATATTACATCCTTACCTGCCATGGCGGGATACATAAGGTATGTAGTACCAAAGTCAAAGAAATATAAAGTTGTGGGCTGAAAATATCGCAACTGGCCATTACCTTAGGGATAAAAAGTGTTTAAGTTGTCTTCGTCTTGTTTCAGACCAGTAAAAATTTGGGCCGACTTTAGGCCTGGGAACATACATACATTTATAAGGGTCAAAAAGTTCATGATTGGATTGATTTAGACCCACACCTATTGTGCCTTTATTGAAAAGGGGCAAAACTATATGCTTGTGTGCTTGACGTATTTTCTTGTCAAAGGATTCAAAACAATTGAAACAAAGTATCCATCCAACAAATCTAAATCAACATCGATCATTTTGTATGACCATCACTCATATCTTGAGAAAAATAAGTCTTCATCAAAATACTAAGTTAAAGAAGAGACAACTTGGTTCAAGGGCTCTTATCAAGAAAAGGAAATTTCTCTATATCAATAGACAACTCTTTATCTCACATAGAATATTCTTGTATCATATGCGCTTGTACCTTCAGGGCAAATCCAACACATTTGGTAAAGAGCCTTTGAGAAATAGAGCTTTCACTCAGTATAGATATTTTGATTATCGAAAGAACAAAGGGAGCAAGATCAATCCCACTTTCTTTCCTAAAATTTGTATCACATACAACGAAGCTCGAGAGGAACCACCAACCCTTGTAAGAGCAGAAGAAGTAGAAACCCCCTTCATAATAGAAGAGTTTTATTGAGACACATATCCTATCCACTTTCACATCCAAACATCACAAATTCACTCCTCTCAACACAAAGAGGTCTTGTCCTTAGTCCTTTCAGATATTGCTTAAACAAACCAACAAATCACTTCTAGGGTGTCTCTACATCTAGGATCAATCATCCTAAGAGGTATTTCTACACATCTAGATAGGTTAAAACTAATTTATGAGTGCATCCTCTCATTACTAGGTAGCATGGATTATAAAACATCTTGAACCTTGCTATACCTCATCGCATCAAAATTGTTGAAATACACAAAACCAATTCACTAAGTACTCTGTTGACATCCAACCTTCAGTATTAGAGATCTATTTCCCACCAAACATTTCAAAAAACTTCTCTTCCATCAACCATTTCATCATTCCCTCACCATTTCAGAATCTTGTAAGACCACCTCATAGTCATTTTTCACAAACATCAAACTTTTAAACTATGGCTCAAACAAGAGCAATGAAAAATCGACATCCAGAAATTGAATAGGAGGACGAAAACATCAATGATTTTTATGAGGCCTTTGGAGGAGGCACTAATGATGAAGATTCCGGCACTCCAACTCCATAATAATTAGAAAGAGCACAACATAATCCAAAATTCGACACTCTTTGATGAAATTCTTAGAAACAATGCCAATGCTCATTTCTTGAGACTCGCTCAAGAGGGTGCCAAGCTTCCCTCCAATTTTGATACAACACAATTATGACAAACATTCGAGAAACATATCCATCATGATGGTGGAGGAGGTAGAGAATACTTCCGCTATGACCCTAATAATCAAGGGAATCCTCCTCCTCCTCCTTCAAAAATAGACACGTTGAGGCAACAAGTAGAAAATCTCGCCCACCAACTGAACAGTGGTGTGAAGACCAATCAATTCTCACTTAACGACATTTGCCCATATCCATTTGATAAGAACTTTCTTATGCCACTTTTTCCATGAGGATTCGAAACACCTAAATTTGAAAAATATAGAGGAAAAGGAGATCCTAGGGACCATGTGTGAGAATTTCACTCTGCTTTCTTAGAGGTGGCTTATGAGAACACATATCTGATGCGCCTCTTTCCTCAAATTTTGGGAGGCACAACCACACAATGGTTTTCACAATTGTCGGATGGTATTAGAACATTTGAAGAACTGGTCCAAAAATTTATTGCCCATTACGTACACACCATAGAACATGATGTCGCCATGGAATATTTGCGCAACACAAAACAAAAACTAGGGGAGTTGTTCTCAACTTTCCTACAACGATGGAGACAATTGTCTAGTAGACACTCCCTTCATCTACTTGAGCAAGAATTAGTAGAAATTTTCATTTCCAACTCAAATGATGAAATGGAATTTCATTTGGACATGAAGGGTACAAAAGCCTTTGAAGAAATGATAACTCAAGGGCTCAAATGTGAAAGAGCCCTCATTAAAAATGGACTTACCAAAATTTATAATGAACACAAAGATGGTCCTCGTCCACACTATAACAACGACAAACCAAAATTTTGGAACAAAAACAAGAACATTGTCAATGCAAGAATAGTGAAAATTGCACAACCTGTAGTTAGGTATGCAGGACAAAATCCCCCTCCTAACAACTACACCAACAATAATCCACAAAATCAAAGTCGCAATACACAACAAGAGGAACCAAAACAAAAGCATCAAAACTACAAGCCAAAACGCACATATACACCCTTAAGGAAACCTATTGAAATGATTTTACACCAATTAATATCCTCCAATCTTGTGACCTTACCAAAAACATCCAATTGTGAGCCTCAAGTCAAGCCTCCACGGTGGCCAGATCACGAGCATTGTGAATTTCACCAAGGAAGAGGGCATAAAACAAGCAATTGCCATCGGCTAAAAGATCTTGTTCAGGATCTTATCGATAGAGGATAAATCAAAATTGAGGGACATGACCCAAAAACATCCAATGATGATCACTTAATGTTCAAGAATCCACTTCCATCACATGATCAAAGGGGTCCTTCCACCTCAGGGAGAAACACAAATACCACAACCAATTACACACAAGCCGCATACAATTATATTGTGAATTACTTTATGATGTGGATGAACAAGTTGCAACTCTTACCATAAAAGATCAAAATCCTACATGCAACATTGTTACGAGTCGTAGCAAGATTACTATTTGAGGGGCACCACCAGGAACGACATCCCTCCCCAAACAATAAAATCTTGTATAACAATTGGATAAGACGCCAGCCCTCATCTCCATATTAGAGCTTTTACACTTATCCCCCTCATATAAAACAATCTTGGACCAAGCTCTCTAAGAAGCGTCTATCCCCACCAACCTCAACACAAATCAGTTTCAAGCCATGGTGGGTTGTCTAAAATCATCATGTCTCACTTCTACCGAAAGTGACAACACATCCTTCCAACAACCCCATAATGTTTCCCTCAATATTGAAGGTTTCATAAACCAACATAAAATCAAGTGAGTCTTGATTGAAAATGGAGCCGACTTAAACATATGCACCTTGCAGCTAGTCATAGCATTGGGTTATGCAGTAGAATCAGTGGATGTCAACAAGAAGATAACCATAAAAGCATATGATGATGCAGAACGTTCTTCCAGAGGAGTTGTTACATTACCCATCAAGGTTGGGCCAATGGTGAAATATATAGTTTGTCAAGTTCTAGACCTTCCTTTGCCATACAATCTCTTGTTAGGGAGACCTTGGATACATGTCATGAAAGTCGTCCCATCCACCTATCACTAATGTATCAAGTTTCCACATAATGGGGTAAAAATTACATGTGAGAGTTGAGAAATACAACACCACAAGAGCCCAAATGATCTCTGCAAAGCTGAATAACCTGTTACAAGGAGATGCGAGGAAGCAATAACAGAAAAACAAAGACACAAAAAATATGCTCAAAAGATGAGAACTCAATATTCACAAAATGTGTAATGTGATAATCCTTACAATACAATGAAAATAATAACCTCTAATGGGTCAAGAAACCCTAAGAAGGAAAACCTAGGCTTGCACATAATAATTAATAAAAGAATTAATTATTATGCACCTAAAGTTAGCTTAAGTGTAAAAGAGATAAAGGGAACTTAAATAATTAAACACATGTTTAATTAATCAAGTAAAGACCCAAATACTCCAACACCCCCCCTTAAGCTAGACATGGGGAGAAACTAAAACCTAGAACAGCTACTGAAAGCAAGAAAGATGGGTCCCGACAAAAAGGCCTAATTAGGTACCCAAATACAACCAAATCTCTATGAATCGGAGAAATAGAGAAAACCACGTGGGAAAAAAACTCTACTCTAAACAAAGATGGAAAAGCAAGAAGAAGGACTGAAAAAGCCTCCAAACAAGAATGTTCCAAAAAGGTAGGAACAAGAGAAGATCAAAAGAATCACTGAAGCATGAAGAACCTGCAAACACTATCAAAGAATAACTACTGATTTGAAGAACCTCCACTGAAATAGAACATGACCAAGTAAAGAAAACTGTAATCTGCATGAGTGCCCTCAAATGACACTACTCGAATTAGAAAGCAAACAAAGGCAAACAACTGAACTCGAAGATACAGATGGCATGAGAAAACAAAGCCTGAAGAGCTGATCAATCGAACCAAAGAAGCATTAGAACCAACAGGTCAAACCTCCCCATAATGTTGAAGAGGGAGAGGGACAGGTACACTGAAAAGAACGGCCAACAAGAACTGCATGACGAAGAACCAGGAACATTGAAGGCACAGAGAAAGTACATAGTGTCGTGGAAGGAACACTCACTTGAAACACAACATGAGGCGAATGTCGTGGAAGGAACACTCACTAGACAAAGGTAGATGGCAAACAAAAGGCAAACATCAACCCCCTCATGGCACTTTATAAGTAGTGCATGTAAAATAAGGCACAAGATGTGCATGATCCCAAGTAAACAATGCATGATGACACTTTATCTCAGTGTGTTTGCATAAAAGAAGCTACAATGATAAAAAGACTGGAAACAGAAAGAAGAACCAAAATCGAGACATCCTACTCAGAGAAGAGATCCCAGGACCTGAAACAACCAAGATATCTACCAGAGTGCTGAAAAGCAAAAAACTGAATAAAATATCTATGGAGAAGAATTTGGAAATAAAACCCATATGGCTGGAAATTAAATAGAACAAGTTTTCCAATGATATAAAGTTTTTGAAAAACAGAGCTCGGATGCTCATTCTACGGCTCCAGAAGTGCAAAAAAGAGACCCCACTTTGACTAGAAAAATAAATAGTCAAACAGAAAAATTGGAAAAAACACTTGTAGTGGGTATGACCGAGAGAGCATTGGAATACAGGTCGGTTGTTGTCCAACAAGATTCAGGACGTAGGGCCCCCACTAATAAGAGAACCCATAGTGGGTATGGGAGGAAGTCGGGTCTTATGTGGTTCAATGCAATCTCCATTTCGTTCGTTCAAGTTACTTCATCAATGTCTTCCAAATTCTCAAGCGGTTCCAACACCATGAGGTCTGGCTCTAAACCAGCTTTCCGACACCTATTCATTTTTGAAAAAATGCTTCTGTTTGCCCAAGTTATGGCGAAAAAACCAACCCCCCCTAAAAGAGGCAAGAGGGAGGTGCAACGGGGGCAGGGTCAGGCGGAGGTGGCCCGTGGGAGATGCTCCGGTGGCGAGCGGGTGGTCGGGCGGTGCTGTTGTGGTTTTTGGTGGAGGAGTTGTGGCGACCGACAAGCACGGGTAGCATAGGGAGGTCGTGGGTGGAGCGGTGGCAGCAGGCATGGGCGCAGCACGGGCGACGCAGGGCAGAGGCGGCAGGCGCAACACGGGTGGTGCAGGGAGAGGGCGACGCTAGCAGGGAAAAAACTTCCAACGTAGGCAGGGGCCGAAGAAGCGCCGACGGCGACAAGCGCAGGGGCCGGAGGCTGCCGATGACAAGTACATAGGGGGCCCGCTTTGACAGGCCTGCAGTAGCCAAGGGGCCCCACGATACCCTGCGTACCGTGGGGAAACCCCCCCAAAAAAGTGATTTTTGATTTTGTTTAAAAAAAACTTTGCCTTTGTGATTTTTGATTTGTTTTTTTGAAATTTTTTTTGCAAACAAAAAATCATTCGGCCTGCATGTTGTAAAAAGGTTTTTTTTTTTTAAATATTTTTTTTCTCGAATTGTGTGTCAGGGTCGTACGGCCTGGTACTGAAGGAAAAATACCCCCAGAGGCTCGAGAGCCAAAAATGGTCAAGTTTTATATGACCATAGGGGTTTTTGGGCCCAAAGTGATCATAAAAAAAGGCCTATCCCTAGGTGCATAAAAAACTTCTTGAAACCCCAAATCTGCTTCCAAGCATAAATTCTCAAAACATGAATAGATAGTTGCAGATCTGAAGCTTTGATACCATGTGAGAGTTGAGAAATACAACACCATAGGAGCTCAAATGATCTCTGCAAGCTGTATAACCTGTTATAAGGAGATGCAAGGAAGCAATAACAAAAAACAAAGACACAGAAAATATGCTCAAAAGATGAGAGCTCAATATTCACAAAATGTGTAATGTGATAATCCTTACAATACAATGAAAAGAATAACCTTTAATAGGTCAAGAAACCCTAAAAAGGAAAACCTAGGCTTGCACATAATAATTAATAAAAGAATTAATTATTATGCACCTAAAGTTAGCTTAAGTGTATAAGAGATAAAGGGAACTTAAATAATTAAACAAATGTTGTTTAATTAATCAAGTAAAGACCTGAATACTCTAACATTACAATCCTCGGTGATGCTAATCCATTTACATATTGTAATAATATTCACCATCAGCCAGAGATCACCGTACCTAGCAACGGGGAAGCTATCGCTTCCTCATCATATGTTAATCCAACCTCTCTTTCTAGCTTAACAACCCCTACATCAAAATAGGAGAAATTAAAAATAAAAATGGCTGAGGAAGGTCTCAGTGAATATAATCTTAGCCAACTCTTTTATGTTGGGCAGTTACTCACATCCCCTAAGACTCATGGCAAACCCCAAGGTTTACTTCAATCACCACTGGCCAAAAGAACTTGCACTTTGGCACAATTGACCCCTGGTAAAAGTCAAGAGGAGGAAACCATGGATCAAGACTTGCTAGAATGGATCTACACAGACCCTCTCAACAAAGAAAGTCCAAAGGCTAAGCTCCCCACTAACAAATATGGCAAAGGCTTCACTATAATGCAAAGAATGGGCTATGATGGCCATAGTGCTTTGCAACCTTGCAAGCAAGGACAAGAAGAGCTCTTGCAACCTGAGTTGAAACCAAGAGATAAAACTGGACTAGGTTTTCAAAGAGAATCTCTTCCTAAGCTTTGATTCAAATGAAAACCCAACAAATCCGTGTATCAGCCAATTACTCCAAGGATGCAATCCTTGACTATATTTGAAACACCAGCAGCACCAACAACCCCACCTCCAATAGTATATAAGCCAGTAACTAATGCACTATTCAATTCAAACAACATCCCAGTTTGGTACAGTAATCAGATGCTAGAGAGTGATTCTGAGATAGACTCACATGAGTGGGAATGGGATTCAGTGCATTTAAATACTTCAGACGAGGAGGAAACATCACCTCCTCCACCTCGTAAGGATATACAATTTTATGGAGAAGCATGGATTAAAAATTTTTGGGTTCTTGAGCTAGAAGAAACTTCCACAGGCCCTACGTTAAATCCTGCGCTCGAATCTGACAAGGAGAGTACCATCGATGAACTTTACACCTCTAAATTATCCCTCACTGATGCCTCCTTAATTGATGAAGTAATGCCTATCATTCATCCCAAACTCATTGAATGGAACCAACCAAACCCCCATGTGTTGACCATTTCCAAAACGATGAGGCACTCATAGACTTTTTAGAATTATGAGATAACATACCAAGCAGAGATCATAAAGTTGGGTTTGCCATTGAACTTAACAGCTCAACATACTTTGGGGAAGATGCCAAACCTTTCAGGTATAAAAATATTACAATAAAGCATGGATCTTCTAGTGAAAACCACATGGTGGCACTTTTTATCCCAAAAGAGTAAAACAAAGAGTGTATCCAAAGGTGAAAACCTCTTCGAGGTGCCTGAGGATGAAAGGTTTTACATCCTCCCCTTTAGTATGAATCAGGAGAGATAAACCATCCTGATAGAAGAAACGAAAGAATTCAATGTGGGGACCCTTGAGACTCCTCACAAAATACATTTGGCATCTCTATTAACTCCTAAAGAAGAGCCAAAATTTGTGGAATTCTTCCAAAGGCGCCTAATCAAATTTGCATGGTCTTATGCAGACATGCCCAATTTAGATCCAGATTTGGTCATGCATCACTTAACTGTAGCAGAAGGAGCTAAACCTGTCAAACAAAAGCTCAGAAAGATGCACCCATATATTGTCGTTCTTGTCAAGGCTGAACTTAAAAATCTCTTGGATGTTGGTTTCATCAGACCAATTGATTATGTAGAGTGGATCTTCAATATTTTACATGTTGGTAAACCTAATGGGGGCATCCATATATGTATGGATTTCAAAGATTTAAACAAAGCATGTCCTAAAGTTGAATTTGTCTTACCAAACATTGACGTGATTGTCCATCTAACAATAGGACATGCGATGCTTTCTCTTATGGATGGCTTTTTCAGGATAAAACCATATTAAAATTGCTCCAAAGGATCAACACAAAATTGCTTTCACATGTCCATGGGGAATATACTATTGGAATGTAATGCCATTTGGTCTAAAGAATGCAGGGGCAACATATCAAAGAGCCATGACTACCATCTTCCACGACATGATGCACACAATAATGGAAGATTATGTGGATGATTTACTAGCTAAATTATTAACAAGAGAGGGTCATCTTGTAGTATTGGATAACATCTTCAACAGATTGGAACAATACCACGTTCGTCTCAATCCAAAGAAATGTGTCTTTGGAGTAACTTCTGAGAATCTCTTAGGATACATTGTCTCAAGTAAAGCCATTGAGGTAGATCTTGCAAAAGTCAAAGCAATCATGGACATGCCATCTCCAAAGAATATCAGTCAGTTGAGGACATTACAAGGGCGGCTACATTCCATTCGACAGTTCATTGCACAATTGGTTGATAAATGGCATCCCTTCACCCATCTATTACATAAAAATATCCACTTTCAATGGGATACAAAATGCTAGCAAGCATTCCAAATGCTTAAAGACTACCTAATGAATACACCATTGTTGATTCCACCAGATCCAAGTAGACCTCTATTGTTATACATTTCAACTACAACCACAACATTAGGAGTATTGCTTGCACAACATAATGTGGAAGGAAAGGAATATGTTGTCTACTACATCTCTCGAACACGGGTAGGCTATGAACTCAATTACACACATATTGAGTGAGCTTGCCTAGCAGTTATCTTAGCGGCCACCAAATTAAGGCACTACATGTTAATGCACAAAGTACAACTTATTTCCAAGATAGATCCACTCAAGTACCTACTCAGCAAGGTAACATTGATAGGTCGCTTGGCCAAATGGGTTATGATCCTGAGTGAATTTGATATTGAGTATGTGGACCAGACAAAGCTATCAAGGGACAGGTTATTGGAGATTAGTTGGTTGATGCACCACTCAAAGGCGGCCATCCTCTTATTTCCAACTTTTTGGATGAGGAAACTTTCATGATCACAGCTATACAACCCTGGAAGCTATATTTTGATGGCTCTTACACCAGACATGGCTCAGGGGTAGGTATTCTTTTTATCACACCTCAAGGTGACAGTATCCCGAAGTCATACAGACTCACTTTCCCATGCACAAATAATATAGCAGAATATGAGGCCTTCATCACAGGACTCAGATTGGCCATACAATGGAATCTAAAAGAGCTACAAGTATATGGAGATTCCCAGTTGGTCATCCAACAAGTCATTGATGAATACCAAACAAAGGATGATAAGCTCATGTCGTACAAAAGGATGGTGGATAGTTTTAAATAATCATTTACAACTATCACATTTGAGCAAATACCTAGATTTTATAACACAGTTTTTCGCTTTTAGTGTCACAGAGCAGTGCTTTCAAGCAACAGAGTAGCGCATATGTCCCATAAGTTAGCATTTTTGACCAAAAAGTTAGCACAAATACTTTCTCGCATCTAAGGCACAGCATATCAGACCAAAATTTCAAAGTCAGTATCAAAAACCCTTCTTGAGTAGATTTGTCTTTAAACTATCGCAAATCTTCAAACTAGTTCAATAATTGGATTATCAATCCAAGAGGCTATTTTCGAAAGGTTTCCATAAGCATAAAACATTTCAACAAGCTAGTGATTCAACCATATTAAGTGCAAAAATCAACATCATTATCAGTTTTTCATCAGGATATATCAAATCCTCTATCATGAAACTTGATCAATCCACCTTTTGTTCATTATCTTGGATATATTGTTCCTATTTTGAACCTAGGTTATATCAAAATCAGAATTGTAATCACATTGGATTCAAGCAAACTTTTAAACTATCATAGGCTTATATGACTTTTAACTATCGCCTTAAGAAAAGAAAACCCAGTTACAAAGCTACATAGAAGAGGATAAGATTCTTGTATATCAATCGCAAGATCTTGTTAAAACACAGGACATTTCTACACCGTTTTCGCCACTATTTACATGGTTGCGAGACATAATTTGACGAAGAGATTTTGTTTCAACAAAGAGGTGCTTTATCACAACGAACCAATAACAGTGGTAAAATCAACAAAACCTACCTTCCTAAACTAATAATCACCTATTAAGTTATTTTTAGAAGGTCAAAACTTGAGAAATTTTTTCGAGGCAATCACATGCCAATTTGGACTAGAGCTCAATACGAGCAATTCAAAAAACAACAAAAGCAAATGGAAGAAGATAATTTAATGTTCCAAACTTTTGAGTATATGATTGTTGATGAAGAAGCAATCAATAACACCATTAGAGACCTTGAGCAAGATTTCAAATTTAACGAACTAATGAAAAATTTATTAGCGACGGAAAAAAGAAAAATATCTTTTGATGTTGGCAAAATCAGGAGCTAAATTGCCACAAGACTTTAACGTAGAATGGTGAATCTTTCATGATGACTTTAACATAGAATGGTGAATCTTGCAAAAGAATGGTGAATCTTTCATGATCTTCTTACAATGATGGAAACAAATGTTTAATAGGTATCCAAGAGATGTACCTGATCAAGAGAAAATGGACATATTCATTGATAACCTTATCAGTGAAATGAGTTATCATCTAAAAATACAATGTCCTCCTTCTTTTGCCAAGATGACTAAAAATGGTCTAAAAATAGAAGACACAATGGTAAAGAAAGGAGAGCTAAAACTTTACAATAATTCCTACAATAATAATCACAACAACAACAACAATAAGAATGACAAACCTAAATTCTGGTCAAAGAATAGGAATGTTATCAATGGAGGAAATGACGATAATAATGCTACAAAACAACAACCAATATTTAATCTATCAAGTCAAATCCCAAACAATACCAATCAAGAGAACATCAAATCCAAGTCTTTCTTCTCCAATCCTCGCAAGAAATTCACAAACATTGGAGAACCCTTGGAATCAGCTTTGAAAACTCTTCTTGCAAATAAACTGATTACTTTACCAGAAGCAAGAAATTATGAACCACAAGTCAAACCTAATTGGTGGAACGACAATCATTTTTGCAATCACCATCAAAACAAAGGACACCAAACTAATGATTGTAAAAGATTGAAGCACCTTATCCAGGATTTATTCGATAATGGACCTATCACAGTGGATAGTCATAAGATGAACGAATCACATCTAGCCTTCAAAACTCCACTTCCAAACTATGAAAAAGGTGAAAAATCTAAATCAAAAGATGACAAAGGCAAATCTAAAATGAACTACACTTATACGTATGATGATGTGGTAAATATCATCATCATTAAAGATAACACACCTTCAGAACCAATCAACATCATTACAAGAAGCAAAGTGAAGGTTACATTTCCGAGTATAACAAATGAATCAACATCCACTTCATGACAATACAACTTAGTAGAACAATTGCAAAGAATACCCACTCAAATATCAATTTTATAGCTCCTCAAAGTTTCACCTATGCATAAGGAAATTTTGGAAAAAGCTCTAATGGAAACAACAATTTCAAAAGACCTGGATGTAGATCAGTTCCAAAACATGGTGGGACACCTTATAGCCCCTCATTGCTTATCATTTTCTAAAAATGATGATGCATCCTTGCAACATCCTCACAATGCTCCCTTACATGTTGAAGTCACCATTCACAAAACTCGTGTCAAAAGCGTACTCATAGATGGTGGAGTCGGCTTAAACATTTGTGCATTAAGTTTAATAAAGGCTTTGGGATATTCAGAAAATGCAGTAGATCCAAAGAAGAAAATAACCATTAAGGCTTATGACGAAGAAGAGCGTTCTTCTAAAGGAACTGTGGTGTTACCAATCAAAATAGGGCTCGTGGAAAGGAATACATTATGCAAGCTTTTAGATTTGAATCTATCTTATAACATTCTTCTCGGAAGACCATGGATTCACAACATGCAAGCAGTTCCTTCTACATATCACCAATGTGTAAAGTTTCCTCATGAGGGACAAGAAGTCACTATAATTGCAGACTCCAGACAATATTGCAATAATATGAAGCTAACACAAGATACAAGAATTTCACATAACAAAAAATCAGTCTATCTCACTAAAGAAATTCAAGAAAAATTATGGGAAACTTTTGAGAAAAATCTCAAATTAAATGATGAAGGAATGGGAAAATATTCTTTACATAGCTTGTCACTTTCACCTAAATCATATGGAAAGCCTACAAATGTTCAACCACGGATCTCAGATAAATCAGTAGAAATGTTTGATGGAGCATTTGTTAGAGTTGGAACACTTGCATAATAAACCGAAGACAAGGACATTCTCAGTTGGTTGTTCAAAGATGAAAATGAAACTATAGCAACAACTGCAGAAGTCAATATTCTTATAGAGAAATATGGTTATGGTTATAAGATCATGCAAAAAATGGGATATGAAGGAAAATGACCAATTGGTAAGCGAGAAGAAGGTATTTCAGAACCTATTTTTCCTTGCTCACAATCTAAAGGAGATAAATAAGGACTTGGATATCCAAAATAAAATAAAAAACAACATATTTATCAACAACCAAGGTGGAGAAAGAAAGAAATCCCTAAAGAAGAACCATGACAAGAAAAGCTACACCAAGCAGCATAAATAGTATCCAATAAACAAAAACAAGAAGAATATGAGAAACAACAGGAAGAACTTGCAATCAAAAGAGAAGAAGAATCTTGCAAACAAGTTCAAGGAATACAAGCAAGTGTTGAATCTGAGCAAGATGTTCCAGAAGCAATGAAAGAAGAGATGACCCAAATCAGAGAACTATTTGCACCATACAATATTCCTGTATGGTATAGTGGTATAATCCTAGACAATGTTTCAGAGACACATTCAAATGAATATGAATGGGGTTTAGATTTATCATCTAGTATATCAAGTGAAGAAAAGGATGAAGAACAAGCAACTATTTCAAATGAAGATTCATCTTTCACAAAACGAAGGATAGAGTTAGAAAGAAGACAATAAGAACTCAGAATTTAGAGGAAAGAAGCATATACAAGACAACTAAAGAAAGAGGATGAAAAAGAAAAAGAATTAACACCACAAGGAACACGAACAAATATTGATCAAGTATCAGGAAATATTAGATTTCTATCAAATGATGAGAAAGACGTACCAAGGTATGGAAGAACTAATAGATAGTCAAGCAGGATTGACTATTAGTCCAGAATCGAGAGAAGACAAAAGATAGAAAAAGAATCCTCTATGTCATCTACACAAGTATGTCAACTTTAAAATACAAATGAATCTATTAAAATTAATCAAGAAGGAACTTAAAGTATTAAAAATGTGTGTGTTGATATAATCCATTCGTTTGAGGGACAAACATCAGATGAAGAGTCACTTGATTGCGAACCACAAAATACCAATACTGATTTTGTTAGAACTGATTGGAGAACACTTGGGAGAGACTATCCTCAAGAGCGTTCTATCTATGACATTACCTACTCTACGCCAAATTATGAATATTATGTCATGAACCTTGAAGCACCTAACAATGACGATGACGATGACTATGACTTACCCCTTCTTCATCCATAACTAATTGATTGGGATAACCTAGAAAACCCTGAATTGGATGTCTTTTCCAATGACTATGACTTAGTTGTATATCTTAATGCTGTCGAACCCATAAAACCTAAGATATCTTCCATCGCCGAATCAAGTAAAGTTTCTTGCAGTCGGGAGAATGCCAAACTTTCGAGTCGCAAAAGTGAAATAAAACAAGGAAAAAGACCTAGTGTTGAAAACCATTTCATGGCAACACTAGATCAATCAAGAGGAAAAATAAAGGACATATCTGATGGTGAAAACCTCTTTGAGGTGCCAGAAGATGGAAAATTTGACATCCTCCCTGCATATTTTCAGGAGAGGTCTGCTATTCTAATAGAGCCAACAGAAGCAATAAACATTGGCACACCAAAGGATCCCAAGATACTTCATCCTGCTACATCATTATCAAATGAAGAAAGGAAATAATACATAGAATTATTCAGTCAAAGACAGGTAAATTTTGCTTGGTCCTATGTAGACATGCCAGGACTTGATCCAAATCTTTCTCAATGTGGATCTAAAAGAAAAACCATTTAAACAAAAGCTAAGAAAGATGCATCCACACATCTCTCTCCTTGTAAAAGTTGAGCTAAAGAAACTATTGGATGTGTGTTTCATAAGACCTGTTGCCTATCCAAAATGGGTTTCAAGCATTGTGCCAATGTCAAAGCCAGATAAAAGCACAAGAGTTTGCACCGATTTCAGAGATTTGAACAAGGCATGTCCCAAAGATGATTTCCCACTGCCCAATATTGATATAATTGTGGACTTATCAGCGGGACATGAGATTTTTTAATTAATGGATGTGTATATGGTGAAAATGGATAACAATAAACAACAATATTGAAAGACTAAAATGGATTCAACCACTAAACCCTAGCCTAACAATGAACAAAGATCCACCATAACATATGAAGATAACCTAAGACAATGCAAAATAACTCAAAATCACAAAGATTATACCATCACATGTCCACTAGGGTTTTGATCTCCATTCTTCCTATCTCCATTGATCTTGTTTGATATGCTTTCTCTCAGATTTTTGTATGCACAAGAGCTCAACAAAGAACGGAATGTGGTTGCAAGTGGAATTGTAGTGTAGTCAATTGAACAAGTAGTTAGGGTTCTGTCCTTAGAATGCCTGATTAGGGTTTGACAATGAAGAAAGCATCTCCTTAAATAGAAGACACAATAGGAAATGGAGGGTTAAGATTGAGAGGTGTAAAAAGAGAGGTCGGCTAGGATTAGAGGATAGGTATAAGAAATACCAAAATAATGAAAGAGGTAGGTAGTGTATGAATTAAGAGATGAATGACATGTGTCATGTGTAGAAAAAGATAATGAATTAATTAAATAAATAAAGATCTATTTAATTAATAGAAGAAGTAGGACAATTAAATAAATAAAATATTTATTTAATTTAGGAAAGAGGTAATTTAAATAAATAAATGTATTTATTTAAATGAGAAATAAGGCTAGAAGAGGATGAATGAATTAATTAAATAAATAAAAATTTATTTAATTAATAGAAGAATTAGGCTTAGATAATTAAATAAATAAAATATTTATTTAATTAAACATGACAATTTTGGGTGTCTACATTTTGCCCCTCTTTGAGACAATGCGGCTTGTCGCGTTGTTTCAAAGAAGATAAGATGAACTGATACAGAGTTGCCCCAGAATAAGGAATTATATGCCCCCTCGAGAGATTGGATGAAAATGTCTGAAAAGATTGCAGACAATCTCTCGATAAGAAAGATGGGATAGAATGGGTTGAGCGAATAGAGTGACAGAGTCACGGACTAAAGAAGACTGACGCGGGAAAATGCAGGCGAGGGCTAGGCTAGGTTATAAGATAGGCCACGGGCAAAAGACATCCTCATTGTCATCCACACCCATAGAAGATCATAGTGCAGAGCGAGAAAAGAGCAGCAGCAGTCAGCAGCGATGGCATTCATTCATAGATTTGACCGTGTCCGCCGATTCCAGCGACCAGCCGATGCAGGAGAGCCGGTAAGTACCCGAAAACCTCCTCGTACTTTCACGCATTTCGAGTTTTGTCATAAATGCATGTTTAGGAGCAATAAATGCGCTAGGAATAGGATATTTAAAAAGTGCAAAAACGCGCAACCGCGTCTGTGTCAGCGCCAGGCGCGTCTGTGTCGGGTCCAGGCGCGTCTGTGCCCGGAACCGCGTTTGTGTTGAATGCAGACGCGTTTGTGAAATGTAGCAGCGTCTGTGATTTTTAGGAGCGTTTATGTCATGTAGGGACGTCTGTGTTCCCTGGTCGCGTTTGTGTCTGGCATAGGCACGTTTGTGTTCAGAAAGCACGTCTGTGTTGCAGAAGCGCGTGTATGCAGTCTATAAGCGCGTTTAGGAGTTAAAAGCGCGTGTGTGTTGTAAAAGTGCGTTTGTGTGTTTAAATGCATGGTTTTAGTCTTTTAGGTCAAATCGGCAGTTCTGTGATGAACATACGCTGTCGATTGGATAAGCTGTTGAGAGGATACACTCAAGCAGGTCCTCTAGAAAGATTAGGATAGATCAAGGCACTTTGTGATGAACAGGGAGCACCAGGATAGGCAGCACTTTGTGATGAACAGGGAGTGCGAATGTGAGTGACACTTTGTGATGAACAGGGAATGTCACACACGTAGTACTTTGTGATGAACAGGGAGCACTACTTAGGGTAGATAGCAACACTTTGTGATGAACAGTGAGTGTCACTAGGATAGATAACCAGATGCATTTAGGTAGCAAGTAGCATTTTGTGATAAACAGTGAATGCCACGATAACTGACATGATTGAGTTGCTTGACTGCAGGAGTATTTGCCGATGTTGGAGTCACGGGAGAGATTCCCATCGACTCAGAGACTGCGACCAGAGTTGTCGATCCAGGACATGATTTCCATTGAGGAGATGGGTCTCACACATATGCTCTATGTGCCCGAGTTTCGGGCAAACATGGGGTTGCTGACTGCGTTGGCCGAGAGATGGCACTCAGAGACATGCACGTTTCACCTGCCGATGGGTGAGATGACAGTGACATTAGAGGATGTATATAGGATTCTGCATGTTCCTATTGATGGAGAGTTGATTCCTTATGACCGAGACGGTGACAGGGAGGCATTGAGACGGGTTTTTCAGGATCCTGAGTTGGAGATGCGAGCAGGTCATGTAGTCTGGGACACCATGACTGCCACAGGATTAGCATTGCCGGCAGTTGTTGGGGGAGTCATCAGTGGATATTTGTGTCCAGACAGGGCCACACGAGGATTGGCAGTGGGCTGGGGAGGGGCATTGGAGACGCTGATGGCAGAGCACACTAGGTATGCATGGGGGCCATGTGTCCTAGCACATTTGTATTATGAGCTGCATCAGTTTGTATACCACGGATCAGTGGGTTTGGGCTGCGGTGTGACTCTCTTGCAGGTGTGGGCCTATGAGCACCTTCCCATTACACGGCCCATTCATTTCAGAGGCAGAGGACAGGGACAGAGTTTTGTTCATTTGTATGACATGATTACATCCCAGCCTCGGATTGGGAGATTAGAGCATTGGAGGCGAGTCATTGATGACATTGACATGGTGATCTGGAGGCCGTACCTGGGGTGCGAGGAGTGGGAGGACGATGCCTTGGAGCTACCATATGTGTTTAGGAGCAGGTATCTGATGGGGCGGACGCCCTATATTCTGGAGAGGCAGCTGGTAGACAGGGTGTGCAGGCAGTTCGAGCGGATTCAGCGGATGCCACGAGGCTCGGGTATGTATGCCCGTACGGTCAGAGATCAGGTGCAGTTTGGCCCACTGCTATCATATGATCAGGCAGTGATGCAGCTAGCGGAGATGATGCCGATGCCATGGGACATGTGGCCAGAGGTAGATGATGCAGGGATGGACGCAGAGTACTCTGCGTACTGGGCAGAGCATCCATATCCCAGATTGACAGATCCGCCAGAGCCACTGGATGGAGAGGGTGGAGGAGAGGATGATGATGGAGGAGGGGATGGAGGTAGGGGCCGGCGGAGGCAGAGGGGAGTGGTGGGAGAGAGACGGGTAGCACCTCGGAGGGAGGGAGGACAGGAGAGAGCAGCTCCAGTGGTGAGAGGACGGGGTGGACTGCCCCTACAGGTGCCAGCAGCACAGGGTCCTAGACAGGGACCGAGACAGGTACAGGCAGAGGGACAGAGACAGGTACAGCCACAGGTACCTATACAGGCACAGGGACAGGTGCAGGCAGAGGTTGAGGGACAGGCACCTGTAGGGGAGGAGCCACAGGCAGAGGCTGAGAGCGGAGACTCTGAGGAGGATGAGGTGCTTAGGCTACGGGAGATCTGCCAGGGCCAGGCAGATGAGATTGAGGATCTGGTGCGGGAGAGAGACCATCTCAGGATCAGGGTCCGAGATACAGAGCGGGAGAGGGATCAGGCCATCCAGAGATATACAGAGGCCGAGACAGCTCTGAGGGCAGGGAGGCGGGCAGCAGAGGATGCAGGGGCAGGCTACGCATATGTTTTGCGAGCCGGAGAGGAGATCGCCTACTGGAGGGATCTATACTATGCAGCCGTGCCAGCAGATCAGCGGGCTAGGAGCTTCCATAGATCGTCGCGCACAGCGACGGCTACGGGAGGGAGTCGCAGGAGACAGGCATCCAGCGGTGGAGTCATGGGGCCTCCACCACCACCAGAGAGACAGGGGGATCCTGGGGCGGGACCATCTATAGCTCAGACTCCGTCGAGGCGAGGCGGCTCCGAGGGAGGGAGTTCCTCATAGCTATAGTGGGCTCCCATTGTATCAGTATATGTACCATTGTTGTATTGTAGACACCTGCGGGTGATTCTTTTGTAGCCATATGATTCTTTTGACATCATTGTATCATGACACTTTTGATTATATATATGACATGATCCATTTTTGCAGCAGCTATATGCATGTGTACCTTATGTGATGAAATGTTTCTTATGTGATACATGTTTTATGATACGGATGCAAATATGTATGTAATGCAATATTTTTGTTCTTTTATGTTTTAAAATGTTATGCAAGTGCAAATGTAAATGTATGTAATGCATATGAATATGATAATGCAAATGTAAATTGTGCTAACAAGTGTTGTGTGCAGGATGTGATGCAATTGTGATATCTATATGTATGTATGAAATGCTTATATGTGGTGATGTAGGTGTAACTATATGAAATGCAAATGTTTTTGGTGTGTCATTATACTCAGTCATGTGATAGCGGGCTACATGGACTCAAGAAGGACAATGGAAGTCAATCAAGAAAGGAGGATGGAAGACAGAAGATATGAACGTGAAAGAGCTTCTTGTGCGTTATCATCATTGAGCTTTATTATGGCAAGTAGGTTATGACAATCGAGGCATTTATTCAGCCCAGAAAGTCATTGTACCTGTTTGCATGGAGATAAGACAGTCACAAACAAGGAATGCCCCAGTTCATACTAGACTCACAGTGTCCTCATATCCTTGGACAAGTCATAGCATTACTAAAAGACAATCCACAGATAGCAAATGCAAATAGGTGACGATACCCCATCCTCGCCTTTCTAGTCAAAGACATCCTGGAGATAGAATCTCTAGTCAAAGACATCCTGGAAAAGCTAAAAGACATGTCACCAAAAATATAAAATCAAAAGAAAACCAAGACTCGACACCAACATCCACTGTAGTCTTCAAGTTTAGTGTCTCTTGTCACTTGTTTAAGTCTTATTCGATTGTGGTCACAATGTTCACTTTCACAAAAAGGATAGATAGCACTGAACCATATGTTGTCTGAGTCTGTTGAAAGATTTGATTTTGTTGAAGCTCATTGTTGCTGCTGTGTCTCATCTGAAACTGACTGAATCCATGAAACTGATACTTTATTGTGGAGAAGATGGAACTTTATTGTGGACTGGCGATGCAGATGTTGCTTTATTGCGGATTGTGCGCGAATAGACTGAAGGAAGCTAGAAGAAACTGTACTCCTCGAAACATGTGATGTTCTCAGTTCCACACCCATTACTAGACGTAGGAATTGGCCGTAGTCACAGATAGGATCTGATTTATTATGGATGGAAAGGGAGTGAAAAGGGAGGGTTATGGATGGCTAACCAATCTTAGGTAGATCAATAACAAGCCATGATGGGAATGGGTAAGTTTATTGTGAGTGAATAGGTTGTGAGTGTGTGCAAAGTGAAATGATGAAAGAGAATCCTGAAGGAGGGAGGAGCAAAGTCCCTACGCATGGCGCTGGTGACCCAGTTTTCACCATGGTACTTGCCCAGGGCGCCACCGAAGTGGTTTTCACCGTTGGACGAAATTATTTCTCTTTACTTTTTTCAATTTTTCAATTTTTTTTTGTTGTCACAAGGCGCTTGTTTGCCAGGTTTTCACCAAGTAACGATTTTTTTGTTCAATAGTTTTTTTTTGTATTTTTGAAAATTTTTGATTTTTTTTGTATTTTTGAATTAGGATATTCAAAAAGAGCTTATGTGTAGAACCTGCGAAGGTGCATGCTGTTGATAGGATCCTCCAAGGGTTCACCTTCTGTAGTTGAGAGTTGATATGCCCCAGATCCATATACTGCTGTGATGATGTAAGGACCAAGCCAGTTTGGTTTGAACTTGCCCTTCTTATCTCTGTCTTGTTGATTCTTGGGATTCTCTCTGAGTACTAAGTCACCCATCTCAAATGTACGAGGTTTGACTTTATGATTGTAACTGCATTGTTCCTTGACTGAATGATGTGAAGCTCGAGTGACTGTCTTCCTTGATAAAGGAACTGAGATAGAATTACTAGCGTGTGGACTACACAGGCCCATATGCGTGTCACCTAAAGAAGTTTGGGCATCACTGATAGCAAAGTCCTTTGAGGAAGCTCCATTAAAGGTCCATGATGTATCACCAGAAGGAAAAGGATGTGCAGAACAAGTGGATGAGTTATGAAGGCTTATGATTGTGAAAAGAAGTGAAAGTAGGATAGCATGATAGAGACTTAGGATCAACAAGTATGCTTTTTGACTTGAAATTTTAGAACTTTTGCCCCCAGTTATTTTGATATTAGGGGAGATCATCTCTTGTTCTTTTTTCTTCATGGGATTTTTATCCTTGACTTTGATTTTTGCAGAGTCCAATAGCTTTTGATTTTGATTTGTACTAAAGGACTTATCTTTAGTTTTGACTTTTAGTTTTTTCTTTTCGAAGCTTGATTTTTTATCCCCAATGAGTAAGGGCTTTTGTAATTCTTGTTGATCCAAGTCTGGAAGTGGAGTGGAAATGGAATGAGTGGATGATATGGTAAAGCTATGTGAGTTCTCAAGAGGGCTAGCGATACGCTCATTAGATTCTTCACTGAAAATACTCTTAGGACTATTGATATCAAGAGATGCTTGCACCACTAGAGGAGATTTGCATTCAAACTTAGTAGCCAGAACACTAGGTGGTTCACACCCAATTCCTTGCAAATTGTTTATAGATTGTTCCTGTAGACTGAATACCTTAGGAGATAGTGGGAGTTGGTCAACATGAAATATATACTCACCACATCCCAGGTCTTTAATCTTGAACTTTTCTTTTAGCTCTACTTGTTTGGATGTAGAAGCTTTTAAGGATTCAGGATCCACATATGCCGATGAAGGAATAGCTTCGCGATTGACTGGGATTGTTATTTCTGATCTAGGTTGTAGATTGTTGCAATAGATGAATGGATTTGGATCCGCTTTGACGGTCACTTCAGCTCCATTGTGTGGGAACTTGATACATCGATGATATGTAGATGGTATTGCTCTCATCTCATGAATCCATGGACGCCCTAGCAATATGTTGTATGTGAGATCCAGATCAAGTACTTGACAAACCACATCCTTTGTAACTGGCCCAACTCTAAGAGGCAAGGTGACTGTGCCTTTGGATGAGCGCTCTTCATCATCATATGCCTTGATGGTAATTTTGTTTGTAGAATTCACAGCTTTGTCAGAATATCCCAATTGTCTTATGGTACTCAAGGTACAAATGTTAAGACCTGCTCCTCCATCTATCAGGACTCGCTTTATTCAGTGTTTATGTATGAAGGCTTCAACGTGAAAAGGGCGCATTATGAGGCTGACTTATGGAGGCATCATCGGCTTCTGTGAATGTGAGGGAATGTGGAACGGATAGGTATCCCACCATGGCTTGAAATTGGTCCACGTTTAGATCAGTAGGAACAACAGTATCTCTCAAGATTTTATCAAGAATGGCTTTATGTGCAGGGGATATACGTAAGAGCTCAAGAATGGAGATGAGTGCGGGTGTCTTCCCTAACTGTTCTACAAGGTCGTACTCAGGCTTGATTGATAAAGGATTGGTATTATTAGTGGAGGCACCTGGCAATGTAATCTTACCTCGACGGGTTGTAACATGACATTCGGAGGTAGCTTTGGATGAAGATCCCACACCCTTTAGGACAATTTTAGGTCGCTGAGGAGGATTCTCAGGATTTTTATTTTTGATAGTAATGGTAGAGATATGATTGTCCATTGAGATGTGATTGATGGTAGAATCATAATTGTAAGGTGCTCTGGTGTAATTGGCTTGATCATCTGTGACTTTGCCTTTTCCTTTGTCATGTTTTGGGAATGGTTCCTTAAACACCTCATGCTCTTGGTTAGATGAATGTCCCTCAATCTCTATATCTCCTCTGTCAATGAGATCTTGCACAATGTTTTTCAATTGATGGCAATTACCTGTCTTGTGACCCTTGCTCTTATGAAACTCGCAGTACTCATCATCATTCCACCAATTCGGTTTTACCTTTGGTTCATATGGAGGAAAATCTGGGACCGTGATCACTTTGTTTGCTACAAGCTTTTTGAATACTGATTCAAGTGGTTCTCCCAATGGAGTGTACTTCCTTCGTGGTTTTGAAGTTGTTTGATTGTTCACTTGATTGTTGGTAGAATTTGATCCAGAAAAGACGAACTTTGGTCTCACTGTGTTGGCATCAACAACACCATCATTAACTGTATTCTTGTTCTTGTTCCAAAATTTTGGTTTGTCCTTTCCTTTGAAGTCCTCTTTGTTTTCTTTGAATAGTTTGATAACTCCTTGTTCAATTAAGACTTTTTCTGTTGCTAGGCCCTTTTCAATGACATCCTTGAATGTAGACAAACAAGCTTTCCTGAGATCATAGCCAATAGCCTTGTTAACGTTTTGTGTGAACATCTCCACCATTTGTTTTTGCGGAATTTCGCAAGAGCATCTGCTAGCTAGGTTTCTCCATCTCTGTAAGAATGTTGCGAAAGATTCTCCTTCCTTTTGTTTCGTATTGCACAAGGTAGTAACTGAGACATCTGTTTCTATGTTGTAAGAGAAATGTTGAATGAATGCCTCTGCCAAGTCGCCCCATGACTTAATACCAGGAGGTAATTGAGAAAACCATTCCATCGCTTGATCTCCTAAGCTCTGTGGGAACAACCTCATTAAGTATGTTTCTTCTGCTGCTACCTCAATGCAAGCTGTGAAGAATTGTCTTATATGTGCCTTGGGGTCTCCTCTCCCTCTATATTTGTCAAATTTCGGCGTTGCAAAGTGCGGAGGAAACGGAGGCATTGGAATGCTCTTATCAAAGGGATAAGGGCATATATCTCTCATAGTATATGTGGGTTTTGATGTGCCCATGTCTTCCACTTTCTTTTGTAGATCTCTAATTTGTTGCTCCAAATTATTTTTGGGAGGAGATGGATTTCTTGTAGCATATCCCATGTTTGAAATACCCATTTGAGGAGGAGCTTGTTGCATGTATGGATGATACTGATCGTAGACATGTCCATATGGAGGTCTATATTGTTGCGATATGTATGGAGCACTTGGCATAACTTCTTGTTGAGGGACCCCATATCTGTTTTGTGTATATAAACCATATTCAATAGGCCTTTCATTTTCCATTGTGTTGCCCCCAATTTTGGCATGAGGTCTCCTTGTGTCAAAATTTTGAGGAAGTCCTTGAGTATCCATTTGTCTTGGTTGACCCATATCTTGAGCATGTGTTTGAGCATAAGGCCTCCATGATGGTCTTTGAGTGTAAGTATCATGCATTTGAGCTTGTGTATGTGGGATTGCTGGTTTCTGAAGCAAAACTGATGGTGACTCCGGCATCATATTATTTAGTCCTCCACTATTAGGTTGAGTTTGTTGTGAAGGTCTACTTTCCATAAGTTGAGATAAGTCAAAGTCATGTGGTATTTTAGCTCCACTTTGTGCCATCATGTTTAGAAAGTATTGACGATCTCTCCTCATTATCTCTTCAACCAATCTATTGAATTGAGGATCCATTATAGATTCTTGTATGTCTGCTGATAGTATTGAAGAATTGTCCACATTATCATTGTGCGTAGCGTTGTGTATAGCGTTTGCGCTTTCCACATTTGGATTGTGTCTATAAACATTCATGTCTGGTAATGTAGTGTGCTCAGGATTGTAGAATACATCATTGTCATACTCATAAGAACTCATGTTTACGGACCCTTGAGCTTCTTTAGCTTTTCTCCTAGATTTTTGAAGACGGGTTTCAACCATGAACTAGATGTTAGACCAATATGTGGGAAACTAGACGAAAATGACAAGAGTATGGAAGACCAAGAGTTGTATGGAATGTAAATGAATCTGAAGTTTACTTGCAATGTCCAAAGTGTAAGACCAAATATGTAAGTAGTAGAGTAGGTGTGACTTCCAAAGAGAGGATAGTTTCTCTTGATGAGGTAAGCTGACCTTGACTCTAAGTAAGACCAAATGAGACCCAAAGGTAAGAAACCTTGATGAGGGACCACTTAGCAAAGTGTAGTAGTGTGTTGACAAAGTATGATGAGGACAAGCAAGTGACTTTTTGACTCAAGTTTAGACAAGTATGAATGTAAAATGAGATGTGAAGCAATGATGGACTATGTGAGACCTTAGAACAGGCTGAATGCTAGATGAAATCTGAAGAGACAACCTAGGAAGCTCAAGTATGCCGAAACTGATTTCTTTTGTTTGTTGGACTGTGAAATTTTTCAAATCCTAACACAGACGCCTCTGTATACTTTACAGACGCGGTTTTAAGACACAGACGCTACTCTGTTTAACGCAGACGCGATTCTCAGATTTTCCTGTTGATGTTTGCTGGGACTGTAACAGTTTTTTGCAATTGTGGACACAGACGCGCCTGTATACTTCACAGACGCGATTTCTAGACATAGACGTGTCTCTGTTATACACAGACGCTGATAAAAACACAGACGCTATTCTGTACTTCACAGACGCGTTTATCCGACACAGACGCGGTTTTAACAGACACAGACGCGTTTCTGTAACCTTAGTGCAATCTTTCCTATCTGTGAATTTGTTTTGCTGTGACCAAATCTGATTTTTTGACTGTTTTTCGTGACAAGAGGACACAGTGTTGATGACCCAATGTTTGCAGACTGTTTAGACTCAAAAAAGTGTGTTTGTTTGATGTAAAAAGTTTTTGCATACACTTGAAGACACAAAAGACACAATGTTTTGCTGTTTTGTCTTGAGTGTTTGAATGTTTATCATAAGTCAAGCACAATTCTTATGGCTGGCCAGGACAATAGTTGTTGATCCCACATGGGGTTTTACCCCCGAGGCTACGCTATTCAGAGCGGATACTTAGATGCTTGACCTCACTGGCTCCACCCTCGACACTCACTTCTCGGGTCAGCCAAGCATCAGTCCCCATGAAAACTCCCCATGGCGAACTTTGTATCTCTACTAAGAACCGTATGTGTGTGGGCCGCTACCAGAGGTCCGACCTCTTGCCTCAACAACTAGAAGGATTTGGGCATCTAAAACAAAGAGGTGCTAGTAAGGGCATCCGCTCGTGTGGCCATACATGCGGCACTTTCAGCTCTGTAAATACAGAAGGCTCCCAGCCGGTAGGGGTTACGCCCTACAAATGATCAAATAAATTTGATCAAACGGGTTTATGGGGAGACATAGTGTCGGTATGAACTAATCAGCACACGTTATTCATAGTTTTCACCATGAATACATTTGATTATAGTGGCTTGGAAGAAGATGGCTTTTCTTTTGCTACCACTTGGGTCATTCTCTTCTCACTAGTAGTCCTAATGACCACACGGGAAGACAGGCCCTCTAAAGAGTAAACAAAAAGAGCCTATTGCTCAAGACACAAAAGACAATGATTCAATTTTAGTGCACCAATTGAAGTGTTTGCTAGGCTATGAAAACAAGGCACACAATAAAATTACAAAAAACCCTAGCCAAGGCCCTGCAACAAAATTGTTAGTAGTTTGGGTTGTTTCAAATGATAACCCCTTCCTGCAAGCACACAAGTTAGGTAAATTTTAGAAAACCCCAAAAGACTTTGTGAAAAGGGGCCTTCAACAAAACGTATTTGCCTCCAAAGCAAGCTGCACAAATCAGGTTAGCTAGATCTGCAAAGGTTAGCCAAAAATAAACCAGATCTGGAACCCTAAGTACAAAATCCGAAAACCCGAATCGAAAAACTTGAAAAATTTGCAAAACAGAATGCACAGACGCTGTTATACCAGACACAGACGCGTCTGTCCGACATAGACGCGGTTCTGTGGTTCACAGACGCGATCTCAGAACACAGACACCTCTTTCTGCTATAGACGTGATAAGATGATGCACAGACGCGATTCGGAATCACAGACGCGACTTTCGGAAACCTGCAAAAATAGAAAATGACAGAAACACAGACGCGATCCAAGATATCGCAGACGCCTTTGAAATACAAAAACGCGATCCGAACACTCGCAGACGCGGAAAAAACCTAAAATATCGTCGAAATCGTCCGATCTGCAACTTCAAAAATGTGAAATCTGCAACAAAAATGTTAAATGCAAAGGGACAAGAGTCCCACCGGGCGTGCCAAAATGTATATGGTGAAAATGGATAACAATAAACAACAATATTGAAAGACTAAAATGGATTCAACCACTAAACCCTAGCCTAACAATGAACAAAGATCCACCATAACATATGAAGATAACCTAAGACAATGCAAAATAACTCAAAATCACAAAGATTATACCATCACATGTCCACTAGGGTTTTGATCTCCATTCTTCCTATCTCCATTGATCTTGTTTGATATGCTTGCTCTCAGATTTTTGTATGCACAAGAGCTCAACAAAGAACGAAATGTGGTTGCAAGTGGAATTGTAGTGTAGTCAATTGAACAAGTAGTTAGGGTTCTGTCCTTAGAATGCCTGATTAGGGTTTGACAATGAAGAAAGCATCTCCTTAAATAGAAGACACAATAGGAAATGGAGGGTTAAGATTGAGAGGTGTAAAAAGAGAGGTCGGCTAGGATTAGAGGATAGGTATAAGAAATACCAAAATAATGAAAGAGGTAGGTAGTGTATGAATTAAGAGATAAATGACATGTGTCATGTGTAGAAAAAGATAATGAATTAATTAAATAAATAAAGATCTATTTAATTAATAGAAGAAGTAGGACAATTAAATAAATAAAATATTTATTTAATTTAGGAAAGAGGTAATTTAAATAAATAAATGTATTTATTTAAATGAGAAATAAGGCTAGAAAAGGATGAATGAATTAATTAAATAAATAAAAATTTATTTAATTAATAGAAGAATTAGGCTTAGATAATTAAATAAATAAAATATTTATCTAATTAAACATGACAATTTTGGGTGTCTACAGGATGGATTCTCGAGATACAACCAAATAAGAATTACCCCTAAAGATCAAGAAAAGACAAAATTCACCTGTGCAGGGGGTACTTACTGTTGGAATGTTGTGCCATTTGGGCTTAAGAATGCAGGAGCAACTTATCAAAGAGCCATGACAACAATTTTTCATGATATGATACATACATTATGGAAGATTATGTAGATGATATACTTACAAAATCTCATACAAGGAAATAACATTTGAACATATTGTGCAAGATCTTTGGTAGGTTCAAACAATATCAATTAAGATTGAATCCAAAGAAATGTGCATTTGGAGTAACCTCTGAAAAAATTCTTGGGTACATTATATCAGCTCGTGGAATTGAAGTAGATCCAGAAAAGGTCAAAGCTATCATGGAAATGGAGTCGCCTAGAAACATAAGTCAATTGCATTCTCTACAAGGAAGATTGCAATCAATCAAAAGATGTGTCTCTCAATTAGCAGATAGATGTCATCCATTCACTCATCTTTTACATAAGAATTTTCCATTCAAATGGAATCATAAGTGTGAAGAAGATTTTATGCAAATTAAATAATATCTGATGAATCCTCCAATAATTGTATCACCAATCAAAGGGAAACCATTGTTTCTTTATATCTCAGTGACAAATGTATCATTAGGAGCTCTTTTAGCACACCATGATGAAGAAGGTAAAGAAAGAGCAGTGTATTACATTAGTAGAACACTTATAGGCTATGAATTGAAATATACATTAGTACAAAAGACATGCCTAGTAGTTGTATTTGCAACTCAGAAACTACGATATTATATGCTGACTCATTCTATGAAACTGATAGCAAAAATAGATCCACTAAAGTATTTGTCGAACAAGTCAACTTTGACAAGCGGACTGGCAAAATGGGTTATGGTACTAAGTGAGTTTAATATAGAATATGTTGATCTAAAATCTATCAAAGGATAGGTCATTGATGATCAATTAGCTGAAGCACCCTTACAAGATGACATACCATTGCACATTGAATTCCCTGATGCTGACATTTTGACAATAAGTACAAAATTTTGGGAGTTGTACTTTGATGGTTCCTATACACAATATAGATCAGGCATGTGAATTTTGTTCATCACACCTC
This sequence comes from Cryptomeria japonica, assembly GCF_030272615.1. Classification (NCBI taxonomy): domain Eukaryota; kingdom Viridiplantae; phylum Streptophyta; class Pinopsida; order Cupressales; family Cupressaceae; genus Cryptomeria; species Cryptomeria japonica. Next base: position 382,356,799 of record NC_081409.1, read on the forward strand.
AAGGACACACAATTCCAAAATCATATAGACTACGGTTTCCATGCACAGACAATACTGCAGAATATGAAGCATTAACTATTGGGCTCAAAATGGCTATTGAATGGAACATTAAGGAATTACATGTTTATGGTGATTCACAACTTATAATCAACTAAATAAATGATGATTATCAAACTAAGGATGACAAGCTCATTCCCTACAAACAGTTGGTAGAAGAGTTTAAAGAACACTTTGAAGAAGTATCATTCACTCAGATCCCAAGAAATGAGAATAAAGCAGCAGATGCAATGGCTACAATAGCATCTCTCTTGAAGAGTCGGGAGAATCAACAACGTTATGAATTCATGGTGGAAGATATCTTGAAACCTACTATTTGATCCTAACATACCCACATGATTTGCCATATATCTGGAACTGATCAATCCTTATACGGCCAAACTTATCAATACTTAAAAGAGAATATCCTTCCTCCTGACCTATCCTGCAATCCAATCAAAGAAGATATTTTATCTGTCAGTCATCCCGCTACACTATTATTGTTGATACCTTATATATGTGAGGTCTAGATATCACTTTATTGAGATGTCTCGAACAAGAGGAATCTGAGAAAGTTCTTAACAAAGTTCACATAGGTATTTGTGGCACACACTCAAGTGGATTAACACTGGCTAAGAAACTTCTTCGTACGGGTTACTATTGGCCTTCTATGGAGAGAGATTCATTCACATATGCCAAGAAATGCAAACAATGCCAGATCCATGAGAATCTCATCCATGCACCAGCACAAGAATTGCATCTTATGACAGGATCATGGTCATTCTCCCAATGGGGTCTTGATTTGGTAGGTAAGATAAACCCTTCATCCTCTATTGGACATAAGTTCATTTTGACTGCTACTGAGTATTTCACTAAATGTATTGAAGCAGTACCTTTGACAAAAGTGACAGGAAAACAAATATCGTCATTCATCTTGAATTATATAATTTGTCGCTATGGAGTCCCTATAACTATTATCATTGATACTGGGAGACCATTTAAGAATCAAGATGTGAAGGAACTATGTGAGTGATTCCATATCCAACATAGGTTTTCTACACCATATTATCCACAGGGAAATGGTCAAGCTGAGGCATCAAACAAGACTATCTTGAAAATCCTGAAGAAAATAGTCAATGAAGCTGGTAAAGACTGACACATTCAGCTAAATCCTGCTCTTTGGGCAATATCGAACCAACATCCGCACACCAATGGGGGCAGCTCCATATTGCTTAGTCTATGGATCAGAAGTCATATTACCAATAGAAGTAGAGATACCTTTTCTACGAGTTTCCTTGAAAGGTCTTATACCAGAAGAAGAAGAACGAGTCTCTAGGCTTCAAGAACTTGAGCTGATTTAGGAATGTCGCCAAAATGCAACAAATCATTTGAAGGCATATCAACAGAGAATGGCAAGAAGTTATAATCACAGAGTCAAGCCACACATTTTTCAGATTGGAGATATAGTTCTAAGGGAGAATCCGAGAAATCAACAAGACCGAGAAAAGAAGGGTAAATTTGAACCAAATTGGTTAGGTCCTTTTGTCATATTAGCAACATATGGCTCAAGAGCATACAAGTTATCTACCCCTAAAGGTGATTGGTTTGATGAACCTATCAATTCCATCCATCTCAAGAAATTCAATGCTTGAGATATAAAGTCTTGAAAAAATCAATAAAAAGCATATAAAGTCCTGAAGAAATCAGTAAAAATCCCTAAAAAGCATAAAATAATGAAAATAGAAGAAGAAAAAAATCAAAATATGGAAAAAATGCAATAAATTTAGATAGTGAAAACCTGGTAAATAGGGGCTATCTAAAAAGTGAGTTCTTCCATCTATGAAATCGCTTTGCGCACCTATCCACTCCATCCTACCACATCTATCGCTTCCATCTATCCTAGCTCATCCATTTCATCTTTCACATTCATTGCTCTGAACCATTTAGCAGGAAATATGCAGCTTACCAACAATCATCAATTTTTGACATACTTAGTGTAGTCACTATCTTGGATTTTATTAATCATATATGCATTATATCCCACCATGGTTTGGATCATTCTTCATACATCCAAAATAAAGTTTTGTTTCCGCTGGGGGCAAAATCCTAATTCCTTTTGCTAAGGTGATCTTTTCAATCTTTGAAAATCCAAAACGTTCGGAAAACTTAGAAAAAAAAAACAAACCAAAACACTGAGGGTTTTGAAATAGATAACGAGCAACAAAGCAACGAAGATCAAGGCATTTTGTAACAACTGAATCGTGAAATTCAAAAAATGAGGAATAAACCAACAAGTAATGAAGGATTATCAATGACCATTCATCAAGATGATTATATCAGTTAATGACCATGAGAACATGCGAATGACATACAAGATTCAGTGTTTATATCTTGATTTTATTGCTAATCATGTACTCTATGCGACTCAAGGATGTCCATGACTAGAGAAGCTATGATGGGACGTGATTATTTTTCTTTTGTTTGTTGTCTATGGTTTATCTCTTATTAAGGTATGTACTTGTCTAAGGACATGATCGACAAAAGATCAAGGACGTTTTGAGTCATGCATGAAAGGGGATAATCCTTGTCTGTTCTGCAAGAAATACTTAGGTAAGCTTGATTCATTATATCAAGTGGCTTGTATTAACTTGCTATATCAAAATACATGTAAGAAATACTCAGGTCAGCTTGAATCATTATGTCAAGTTGCTTGTATTTTTCTTACAACATTTTAAGCTCAATGATGAAATCAAGCACTATTATGAGACACCATATGAAGAATGGAAGTATCATTTTAGATTAGCTCATTATTCATCTGCATTATAAGCATTCATTGTTGGTTGCATTATAAGCATTTCATTCCACTTAGAGATCAACAATCATAAATAAAGATTGAGTATACTTGGACAAACAAAAACAATTTGCATTTGATCATTGCAGGTGCATTCATCTTTAGAATCATCATCATTCATTTCATTTAGTTTCATTTCAATCATTGCATTAGTTTGCATTCTATTAAGTGCATTTCATAATCATGTAGTATATTATCATTATTATTTGTATTAGGATCATTATCATTTTTAGTTCATTTTTTTAACCATTAAAGTCATTTAGTTGCATTTTTACATTTAAATTCATTCATCATAATCATTATAAAGCATTACATATAAAAAAGTGAAAAATAATTAGAAGCATTCCCATATAGATCATTGCATTTGCATTATTTAAGTAAAGTATATCATTTAAATTAGTGATCATTTTCATTTGCACCCATGATCATCAAAATCAAAAAAATCAATTTCATTTTGCATTCCATCATCATTGCAGCAACATCATGAGAATAAAGGAAAGAAAAGATCATCATAACACCATCCATGTAATCAATGCATATAGATCATCATCATATAGAGTAACATGCATAATAAACAAAGATCATCATATAAAGTCCATGTCTGCATATAGATCATCATAAAACAATAAAAAGTCCAAGTATACAATGATATCAAATCAATAATAACATACAAGTTCCTCATCCATATAAATCAAGTCAAGGTTGTCCTGTGCCACTATCACCTGACTCTGTCTATCTCTGTGGCTATGGGCGAGAAGATCCTCCAGATGGTTGTCCCCCTCGATCACCACTCCTCTGAGGAGGTCCCATGACTCCATCGCTGCTAGTATCCATCCTCACAATAGTATGATAGCTACCTGCCCTCTGACTCTCTACGACTAAATCCTCATATAATCATTGATAGTGTGTTGTCTCCTTCCCGACCCGAAATAGTGCTATGATGGTATCAGCTGAGAGAGTGCCATATCCAACCTGCTGAATGTGATCAAGAAGACCCTGAGTATCCTGATGTCTCCTAACAGCCCTGTCTCTCTCTATCATGAGTGTCTGCACCTATGCCCTAAGTTGATCTATCTGTGCTCTAAGACTATCCAAGGTATCCTACCCTGGCACATCCTACTGAGGAACATGATCCTGAATCCCCTCATCTCCACCTCCCTCTCCAATTACTGGAATCTCAACTTGAGTATCCCTCAGAACCCATCGTCTAATGAGAGGAACATGATCCTCTGAATCCTCCTCCTCTCCACCATGAGCTGCAATAACCCTAGGGTTTGGTTGAATCTAACCAAAATCAAGGCCTCTGCCACAAACCCCATCCAGTCCAATGTTCTTGTCTCCTCCTGTAGAGGGTAATCCTCTCACTGATCTCATACCTTCCCTACCAGTATCCCTCCCAATCTATCCTACATCTCTCCCTCCCATGGGAAGTGGTCTCCCAACCTTGCCAACTAGTCCAAAAGTTCCTCCATGGACTCTCAATTGACCTCCTCTCCGTCCAGGTCTCCTACTGCCTCCGCCTCCATCTCCTCCCTCATCTCCCTCACCTCCGACCTCTCAAGCATCTCTAATCTCTTGTCTCCGTCTCCGTCTCTGTCTCCTAATTATGGGATCATCTGAATCATCCTCCTCATCTCCTGAGCTGGGAGGAGGGTTTGCTAGATCAGTAATCCTAGGAAAAGGGTGTGCAAGCGTGTACTAAGCATAATCCGCAGTCACTCCAGGATCTAGAATGTGTAATCTCAAATCATAAGCTACCCTAGGAGTAGCCAGAAACTCTGTGCGTGCTATATCAAAAGACAAAGAAGTTCCCCAATCTCGCCTATCCTTGTACCGCCATGCATATATAGTGAAACCGGTAAGCATGTACTAAATGATACCAAACTGTCTCAAAATATGACTCATGAATTGTCACTCAACAATTTATGAAATATGATCAATCCGATATCTACTCTACAAAATATATGGTATTGTCTGTGCATCATCCATCCATGACTCACAATCGATATAGGGTCTCCAAATGATGCTATGGATAGTGAATCCAGAACCCAATGCCAATACTCCATCTTACCCAACTTATGTTGAGTAAGGATACCTGCATATAAATAGACACATGGCTGCCTCTCACCACGAACTCTATGATGGATAGGCCGAGTAATAGCAATGTGCTCCCAACACCAGATCTTTAAAAGGGTGCATCCTGTATACGGACTAGCACTGTCATAAAAAACAACCTGATGAAGATCATGATACAAATGAGCAAGCATGCAAACACCCCATGCATATCGAGTCCGATGCCGCATCATGCTCTGTAGAATCTCACCCCAACCAACAATGAAACCTCGAGATCTCTTGTCTGGACAGATGAATCTGCCAATCAAACCTGCAAGAATCACTGGGAGAGTCTCGTAGTACATGATCATATCCTCCCATCGGATCTCTCCTCTGGAAATGCTCTCATCACCAAATATGGCTCTGCAAGCCTCTATCCCTCCAAGATCCTAAAAATCATACTGGACTAACTCACCAGTCACGAGGATGTGAATAATCTTGTAGACATCCTCGAGTGTCACACTAATCTCACTAGTGGGAAGGTGGAAAGTCTTATGCTTGCTATGCCATCTCTCTGCTAAGGTAGTCAACAATCCCCTATTATGGGTAATATCAGACATGTATAACAAATGGCATAATCTATAGGCATCTATATGTCTAATCTCTGCCTGTGTAAGCTCTGGCACTAAATGGCCCATGGCCGGGAATTTCTCCCGACAATGGAGAACATCAAATTTCTCCTGTTGAACAAGAGAATTTAATCTCTATCAATCATCTATCTATCAAATCAAAGAGATCGCTAATCTATCAATCACATCAACAATCGATTAAATCTTTTCAACCAAGCAAATCAGGCTATCAAAATCAACCTAAAACTACCAATCATGGTTTTCTATCAATCAATGAGTTCACTCAAACTCTTTTATGCTCTTCATCAGACACTGAATCGGTATCTTAGAGCTAATCTACCAATCAAATCAATCAATCGTTTATCCTATCAATCAACATTATCAAAATTTCTATCAATGAAGACATCAATTGAATACCTATCTATCACATTTGCGCATCAAAATGCCTAAATCAAATCATCTCAATGAATTTTAACATGGATAAAATCAAACAAATTCATCTAAAGCAAATGCACTATTATTCAAGACAAAAGCGCTATTCTATTGACCACATGCGCTAAATCTTTCAAAAGCGCTAACCTTATCAACATATGCGCTAACCGACAAGTCAAAAGGATTAAATCATTCAAAAGCGCTAACCTTTTTCACATATGCGCGAACACATGGATCAAAAGCGAGATATCTTTAAAAGCGCTAACAGTCTAAACAAATGCGGTAACCAAACATTCAAATGCGCTAAATTAACAAACACGAGAACCTAAAAAGCAAATGCATGAACCTGTGGAGCAAAAGTGCTAACACGCAAAATCAAAAATTAGGACATTAAAAAAATAACCATAAAACATGCTAAAAAGCAAGGAAATTGATACGAAAAGTTGCAAACAAGCTTGGGATAAGGTACATACCGGATAACCATAATCAGGAGGTCGTTGATACCATCATACACGCTCAAATCGATGGTTCTCGAATGAGATTACCATTTTGCCAGCTCAACAAGACAATTCTTTTCACTCCACAAGCTGACAAGGATGCAAATGAGGATAAAATTAACCTAGGTTAATTTTATAATTATCATTTGAAAGGGTAATTAATGCTTTTAAGTGGGGCAATTTTATTTATTTTTCACAAATAATTTAATTGAAGGACCTTTTCAATTATCATGAGATCAATCACTCAATCGAATTTTTTTTCAACAATTTCACGATCGATCTCCCGAGGGGGCACACAATCAGGATTTTTATCTCCATCAGGCGCATTATCGAGACTTGATTTAATCTTTGAAACAATGTTGTCTCAACACCATTTCAAAGAGGGGCAAAATGTATACACATAAAAATGGCTATGAGCAATTAAATAAATATTTTATATTTATTTAATAATTATTCTTCTATTAAATAGTTAATTTGAAAAGATTAATTTATTTAATTCATTTCATGTCCTTCTATTAATTAATTTAATTGAAATATTTTATTAATTAATTCGTTATATCCTTTTATTCTAATCAATCAATTAAATATCTAATATTTAATGGTTATTCTTCTATCCTGTAGTCTCATTAAATAAATAATTTCTTAAATTATTTAACCCCTTTTCCAACTCATCCTTCCATCTCCACTTCATATTTCCTTTGCCAACTCATCCATCACGTGGCTAGATTAATTCAACAAAATTAAAATAAATAAAATATTTATTAGCCACTTATCTCCAACTTCTAAAGTAAATGAAATATTGTGTACGTACACATATTTCCTAACCTTCTTCTATATTCTCTCCAACATCCCTATATTTTAGGAAGGACTTGAGTCCACTTGTCCTCTCATGCCTAAATCTTCTCCAACCATCCTTAGATTCCTTCAGTCTGCAACCTAGTCAAGGTGAGATGAGTGACACTTGTCTTCTCCTTCCCCCTTTCTCTCAACCTTCACCTTTGTTCATAGCTGTCTAAATTCGCAGATATGATCATGATTGTTGATCTCAGACACATCATCTTATCCTCTCAAAGTTTATAAAAGTAGGAGTTTGAGTTGAGAAAGAGTTAGTCTTCAAGTTAACAATTTGAGTAAACTTATGCATCCATGAGTTTTTATCTTGAAGCAATTTAGCAATTTAGCATTTCTCATTTAGCATAATCATTTAGCTTTGAATCATTTGCATTGCATATCATAGTATCAGTTAACTATCAGTTATCAGTCCATTCTTCATATGCCATCTTGGAAGCTACCAGTGCTTGTCTAAGAGCAAATCATCTGCAACCAAAAACAATGGAGTTAGGACACAATGCGACTTAAATCATGAAGGTAATAATAGTTTTTATTTTAATATTCATTTCATGTAGTTTCATTGGTTGAGTTTGGATTTCTTGTAGCATTTCCTTTGTATTTTGTGAAACTAATATACTGCAGGTAGTATTCTGAAGATGAAATTCAAGTCAACACAGTGCACATAATCTTTCACATGATCTTATTTTTGGTGGTTGAACCCTTGTTTACTTGGTCTCAAACTACTCCCATAATTGTTTATCTCCATTTCACTTTTACAAATCATGGATTCATGATAATTAATAAATGTATTTTTATTATTTTAGGGGTCTTTTCTCCTTGCCAATTTTATCTTTTTTAATGTAAGCTCCTATTTTAGCACCGATTACAACTTCTTTATCTTGGTCATCCTTATAGAGTTAAGTACAATCTAATTTTAAGTTAGAAACTTCTCTAACAACATTATTGCAACTTCCATTTACTATACAACCTCCAAGATCTTTGTTCAACCACCAATATAGCTTCAAAATTCACCTCGTAGTAGTATCTTCTTAGCTTTGTTACCCTTTACATTACTTTTCTTATATTTTCTCCCCACCATCAAATGAAGACTCCCAATAAATAAGAAAAAAGATAAAGAAGGCAAAGTTGGGTATTTGAGGACACTATTGCTACAACACCATTAATCTCCAACATCTCACTTCATCAATCTCGAGGTGTGGGGATTTCTTTTATTTAAAATATTTTAATTAGAACAAATTAAACTAGTTTCATAATAGAATGGTTATAATTAAATTTAATAACTCTCATAGACTTATCTAGCTCTATAGCATTCTATTGTAGCACCTTCAATTTTGGGAAATAGTTGAATTTATTATGTTAGTGCAGTTTTATACATATTTGTTTTATAGTAATAATACGCTTGTTTAAAAACTAAAAAAAATCACCAATAACTAGGCATTGACTACCAAATTGACCAAGATACTAAACAAAACAAGATGGAAAAATATTTACTTATCAATTTCATTAAAAAATTTAAAAGTTGTATAGTTTATTTTATTATGTAAAAAATGTATTTTGAACAAAAGAAAGTTCAAAAAAGCATTCAAATTAATTCATTGATTTATGTGTGTTTGAAATCATTAGTTCTAGTTGATTCATAAGCAAAACAAAAGAGAAGTAGAAGTGATTTATTTTCATGTTAGCATGCACATTAGTTTGATTGAATTGTTGTAGAAACATATAAAAATGTAGTTGTGCTCTTATAGATTTTATCATTCACTATTAGAAAATTATTAGTTGTTTGCATATTGAAAGAACATATAGCTAGAAAAAACATCGATTAGATTTGTCTCATTTTATTTTGTATGATTTATTTTGACATAGTTTAATTTATTATTCTTATTTTGGTAGGCAATTTGTTCATTAGAAAACAGGAAACACCACAACACTTAGAACCTCTTTCATGCAAGAAAAGTGCACTTTGAAACTATTTTAGCAACCATACACTAAAATACAAGCAAGTCAACATTCAACTAAATACAAATAAAAAAGCACAAACTTTTAACAAACCACAATTAATAAAAAATACTCAAGCCCATATACCAAGGATATCTCTATTATTATTTTGTCCCTTTCAATTGCATTTATCATTCACGTTCACATGTCCTAGGATTGAAGATAATTGGATAGAGGTTACATAGAAAAATCACCTCCATTCAAACTCATCAAAGAACAACAAGACCAAGACATACAAGAATCTTAATAAGAAAATGATTGGCAATTAGTTGTCAAGTTAGCACACCTCAAGGCATCATTTGAAATCGAAACACATTGTCTTAATATCTTCTTATATAGTGCTCATTAATAATTAGACATCATATATAAGACCACAAAGACCCATTAGAACATCACAACCACACCTTTACAAAAAGAAAGAATCGTTGCTACCCATATGACACTTCTTCTTCATGAAGAAGGTTGTCTTACAAACATTGTATTGCTTCACTTGCTTTTATCGCATGAACAAAAGAGACTTGTCCATACACAAGACACATACATGCCCATCATTTTTTATTTATAAACAATAGTAGTGAGTTAAATCTGGGGTGTACATATTCATCCCACCTCAATTTAAAATATTAAGTTCAAATTTGACAAACTTCCCACCTTTACCCTTCTTACCCAAGGTTGACTAAATACCTATCTACACAATGTCTTGCTATGTCATTGTATTTAGAGGAATGCATCACATTTGTTCTAACATTGATGAGAGAATCAAGCATTCTTCAATCATCCTCCTTTAAGCCCTTTAATTTGTGTTGTAAAATGAATCTAGCTCTATATAAACATTCTAGGAGCATTTTCACAACCGAAAAGTATTGTTTTGGATTATTCATATATATTTTCAAGAGTTGATCTAAGATAACATGTCTTCTTTTGATACATTAATTATTACACAAAGGTATTTATACATACCAGTGGTTAACAAATATCATGAAGCACAAAAAAAGTCAAGATACATAAAGGAAAGTCAAGTCAAGAAGTTTGCAAATTACAAAAGACAAGACCATAGGTCTAGGACAATTTTGTAGTTAGGAATTCATACTTATCCACAAATTCATCTTTCTACAATTTTAACAAAATTGTATGATTCCAAAGTGATCATTTGCAAATTACAAAAGACAAGACCATAGGTCTAGGCCAATTTTGTAGTTAGGAATTCATACTTGACCCACAAATTCATCTTTCTACAATTTTAACAAAATTGTATGATTCCAAAGTGATCATTCATTTAACATATGCTACTTTAGATCCCAAGACATATTTAATTTAAATCTATATCAAACTTATTACATTATGTGATTATATAAATTAATACAATTATTTTATTTACAAAGTTACCACTTTTTATAACTAATAAAATATTTCAAATTCTATTTTTTTACTTAATCTAAATTGACTATACTTATATATAGATTAACCTAAATTAAACTTAAGTAGAGTTTATTGGTAATGTTGAGAGACATTCTATGAGATGCGAAGAAGTGTACATAGAAATCCAAAAATATTAAATACAACTTACTTTGTTTTATAAAATAAAATAAAAATTAAAAATAGAGAATAAAGATTTTTCAGATTTTAAATAGAAAAAAAAAAAATCTTCTTTAAAAAATAAAAAAATAGAATAAAATAATTATATATTTTTCAAATAATATTTGAAATTATCTTGAATCAAATTTTAAATTATTTATTAAAGTCCATATTTAAACTCAATTTTATTCTAAAAAATATATTTTAATCTTTAAAATATTTAAAAATTAAATATTAAATATTTTTATTAAATTTCTATACATTTTTATAATATTTTTTAAAAGAAATATATGCTCATTTTCCTTTACAATGAGAAAGCCTCGAATAAATAAATTATACAATACAAAATATTCCAAAAAACCATGGAACAACTCACATCTAAACACTATTAGGGACTAATACAATGGTTACAAGTTACAACTAACATTCTACTCGCGTGAGCCATAAGCTGAGACAACTCAAAAATTAAAAAAGAATCGCATAAAAAAAGCTTCGCAAATTTCCATGTCATAAATGAAGGTACGGAACGGTCTAATCACTCGGACCTCGTTGTAACCATCGCAGGATATTTTTGAGCAACGGGGTCGTCTCTCTCTGGACTTTTCAACGGAAACTGTAGAGCGCATTAGATATGACCAGGGGCTCCACCTCTTTGATCTCATCTCATCACATTACATTTTTCAAGTGGGTCCTACTTTTTGCGTTAAACACCCCCCAACTCCACGCTACTTGCAAGGCGTACTGCCGTCAGATCGTGAGGTGCAATCCTGTCCGTTCAGTTAAAAAATGGCGCCAAGGGGCATTACTACTGATAATGCGCTTTTTAAATAGTGCTTTAAGCTTGGGGTTGGACAACAAAACACTAAACTAGGCTAGTTCCACCCAGTAAGTGAACCTGCCACGCTATACATATCGCCGCCACATTTAGTGGTAACTCTAAAATTTGTCACTTTCGGCGCTAAATATACAATACGAAAAAAAAAAACTATATTATGGTTCTTACAACTGGGCTCTCCACTTACTCACATGTAAAGCCATCAAAACCGCCGCATAAGAATCTTTTCTTTTCTCAAGGCTGTTTGACACTCCACAAAACCGCTTCACCAATGCCTCGTTAGAACGCGTGGGAGTGATAACAGAAACAGACACAGCTCAATAAGTAATGTAGTTGGTAGTGGTACAAATTTGTTCAGTGCGGATAATGCCGCATATTTTTCGTATGTCTGTCAATGGACGGAATGGAAAAAATGAAGAATTTGAGGCCAAGCATTGAAGAATCGAAAGACTCGACAGTTTTTTCAGTCGTCCTGTAGTGGAAATTGGAGTTTTCCAGACAAGGATTTAATGAATAATGGAGTAAGACGGATTCGAGGGAGTATGGTTGAGATTTGGTCCGAGGAAACAGGTGTCTCGCTGACAGGTGGAAGCTGTGCATAGATTTTAATATTTTGCGGTTAAAAAAGCTTACTCGTTTGGAATTACGTATTTGACATTTGAATCTTCACAGTGCCAGTCGCAGAGGAAGAAGAGGGAAAAAAATAACCGCATGAAATAGTAAATAATTGATTGCGCTCGGGAGCATCAGGTAAATTGAGATAATATTTGCAAGCATCATTATTATACATGATGAAATAAGTAAAGGTTAAAGTAGACTAGATCTTGAAACTCTCTACTGGACTTTATAATTATACAAGAGCATTACCTGCTTGCTTTTCAATTTTGATCAGGCTCAAGCGATTGATTCGCTTGAGTCGTTAAGAGGACGATCAGCTAGTAAAGTTATGTTTTGTGCTGTAATGGAAAAGCTGCCGATCGTTTAATAAGTGTGCCAAATGCACACATTGTGAGCTCAAAGGGTTTCAGTTGCCTTCATTAAAGCGAAAGGATTTCGTTTCAAGGGCCTTCCCTTTGACGGCTTAGTTTCGCACGTCCATCTACCAAATACAAGGGGGATTTAAGGAGTGAAGATGTTAGACAGTTTGTTCTGCCGAGGTAGTGCCTCAAAATGGTAAGGAAGCTTTGCTTTCTTTCAATTAATGGTTAGTTTTATCTTTAGGGACTTCTGAAATGTGAGTTTCTGAATGCAGAACAATGTAATAAAGTGTGTGTCATTTATGATTCATAATTTTCTTCATGATGTTTGGAGGATCCTGTTGACTTTATTCGCTTTGTGCGAGCAGCAAATCTTTGATCAAGAACATAAAATCCAGGGTTGAATTTTTAAGGAAGAAAAGAAATGGGAAGGCAAGTCTCCAAAGAAGAGATATTACAGAACTTCTCCAGAAAGGCGAGAATCAGAAGGCGCTTTCTCGGGTGAGCATTTAATGATTACAGTAATAATGTCTTGCTCAAAATAAGTTTTTTCCTCCTTATTCTTATCCAAAGTCTTTGATGTTCTGAACTTATACTGTGCTAAGGCTTTCCATTTCACGAGTCCCTTCAGACCTTCGTAGAATTAAACTTTCTTTTCCTGTTCAGGGACATTTATGCCACTTAAGTAAAATAGTCTACAACTTAGGGACAGGTTGAAAACTTAAAACTCCTGCGAATGTAGACGTTGTTCCTCTTCTTACCATCATGTACTTCGGGTGTAGGCAGAGTGACGGGGTTCGTTTTACCCCGAGCCCTGTCGTCAGGTGAAACCCAGGTATAACAAATTTGAACTATTTATGAGGTAAATATAAAGAAATGCCTTCGTAGGCTTCATCAGAGGCATATCATACCACTGATTGGTGTCTGCCTTGGCCGTGGCCGAAGAAACAGCCTTTACCTTCGTACTTTTAATTATAAAGGATTTATTTGGCTCCTACAGTTGTGTACAATAACCAAATCTGAGCTATATTGCATACTCGACAGGGAAGTGGAACATTGTATGCTGAAAATAAGGGTTGAGCAGCAAAGTCACTGACATGATGGAGGCCATTGTTTATGAAAACTTTCAAAGAACCAGGCCTAAAATTACAACTGCTCCTGTAAGGGAAACATAGAACTCGTTCATAATCATATATTGAAAACAAACATTTACTAAAGAGAATCACTACACTCATCCTTGTCAAAATTCTGACTTGACCTGATAACTTGGCTTGTTATTGGATCTATGTGTTCTGGATCCATATGATCTGCTCTACGATAGTCCTGTTTTGCAAACATTCTCTGCTTTTGGTGCCTCTAGCACCTGAAAAGAAGAATCCAGTGTTGTTGACATTGGTTGCAAATCTGATATTTGTTGCTGCCGCTTTACTGTTTTGAATTGTAGATTGCAGTGAATGCAATTTCTTAGACTGTGAATAGTGTTATGATTCTGCAAACCTTCAGATTTTCAATAGGATAGACAGGGATAAGGTTATCTACGGAGATCATTACTGATAGAAATACAAATGTATGCAACAGGCCAGCATGTCTGTAATTAAATCCCTTTGCTTAGTTATTTTGCAACCTTGCTCTTGCATTCTCTTAACCACAATCAAATTTTGAGTGCACCAACAAGGTTGAATAAATTAGAAGTTTGCATCTTCTATTCAGTTGCACATGCGAGGCTGGTTAGGTACAGCACTTCTAGATAAATGGCAGATAGAGTATGCAATTGTCAAGGAGATATACTCATTAAATCTAAATGCCACCATCAAAGTTTAAAGGTATCATGGTCAAAGAGGAACTTTTGTTTGTAACTTAATTGATTTCCATGGCAAGATAAAATCACACCCTTCAAATTATTGCAATTTTTACATCACGAATGGGAAACTAGAATGCTGGAGAGAAGAAAACTCCAAGACTAAATGGATCTATCCATGATGAGTAAAATATACCATTCTTGTTTGCAATTTTCATGTAAGATAATTTCAAATTTTAATATTCTGAAAAGGATGAAAAAGTTAATCATTGTCCATTATCCAAAAAAATAGGTCAAGGATATAAGTATAGTGGAAATTGATGATGACATTATTGCCCTATAGTATCACTACAAAACAAGTAAAGTTTAGATTTAAATCTGAAATTAGGTAAGTATAACCTACGTTAAGATATGCTAATAAAGGAAGAAAACAACCTGTAAGAAGAGTTAAACTAATTGTTCTTTAATGATCATCAAAGCTCAAAATAGTAAAAATTAATATCAAGTGCCTTCCAAAAAATGCCCTCTAGTGTATATGGCCAAGGCTACATGTGGCCTTTGGGAGTGAGGCTTAGTGCCATGGACCACATGAATGAACGAATGCTGGCTGGGTCAAGATCTCTAAATAGCACTTGAGAAAATACATTCGGAAAATTTGCCTTTATATGTATGTCGAGCTTAATGCAGTGATTCTTTGAGTTTTGGGAATGGAAAATTTAATTTGGATTTGGGGACAGTGGTGGATGGCGATTAAAATAAATATAAAATTTAATATATAAATTTTTTAAGTACAAACAAATTAAAAATATTTAAAATAATTTAAGCAAACTAAAAGAAGCTGAAATCTAAAAAAATGTGAATTTTAAAGTTTAATATGTATCTACTAAAAATACAAACATGAGCCTGTACATGTTTTATAACTTCTGAAAACTTCTTGACAATTGTAATGGATTTAATCATGCGTTGGTGGCTTTAACATGCTTGGTGTAAGTTTGTCTAGTCACAAAGACATATTGAAGACATTATTTAAACGAACATAAAACTTTTAATGTTTCAATGTATTTCCACCAGAAAAAATAGGAATCTCTTCTAGTGGATAGCTTCCCATGCGCTTAAACTCCATCTAGAACAAAGCTCTAAGCTGGCATTTGAATAAACCTTTGATCACTACCAATAACATTAAATTATGAATTTGCTTTCCATTCAAAACTTCTCTATATCTTTCATTAGTGACTGTTCTTTATTCCTCGCTTCTAACTAGTGATACCCTTCCATCTGCATTTTTGTTTTTGTATAGCAAAATGGATGCCAAAGAGTTGATGTTCATCATTTTCTTTGTGAATTCATTTTGGTTCAAGTGGAGTTTGTTTGAGTAATGAGTCTTCCTACTTCCCATGCAAGTGGACTTGAATCACATTTGACTTAGCAAGTGACTCTTATTATTTTGGGTCTTTTATAGTCAGTCTGTAGGGATGCCCTATGTCATGTTCCCCTCAGCACAAAAAGGGAACATCAAAATATTGTAAATATTGCAGTAACAGAAAAAGTAAAAAATATATATATAAAAAGCAGAAAAGACAAAAAAACAGAGGTGGCCGCCTCAAATAGGATAGGATAGGATCAGATTTAGTTGTTAAAAAAAATAGAAAAAATAAAGGAGGTGGCCACCCTAGGGTTAGAAGCCACTACCCTAGGGACATTTGTGCCTATTTAAACAAGTAGGTAGCAGAACATTTATTCATAATAGCTCATCACTTAAGCCCTCATTTGAGCAACCTACTCACACAGTCGTAGGATGAAAACCCTGAGGACTGCTTGAGATACAAGGATGGAAACCCTTGGGCATCTCATATGGAGACTGGGGGAGAAAACCCTCAGCCTTCCAGTTGGTGGTTCCAATTTGGGAAATACACAGAGCTTATAGACTCCAGCGTAGTCCAGTTTGCAATACTAGTATAATTCAGTTAGAAATCAGCATCACCATTTACCTAGTCACAGCCTAGCATATTCATTAGCAATTAGTTTCAACACTTGTTTGAGCTTCAACACATTGGATCAGTTTACAACACGTCTCAGCACCTTCCAATTCAATGTTGCAGCCAATAAAAGCTTCCTGAATGTGAAGGGTAAGACTGCAGATTGTAGCCTAATCAGCAGTACCTACAGGTTTCAGATTTCTTGCCATATGAAGGTTTTCATCAGGCTCCAACAGCAAGTTTGTGCAAAATCTGCAGCCCCAATTTAGTATCAGCAGTTCAACCTCTCGTAACACCAGCAGCAAATTTGAGGTTGAACTATCATATTTAATTGATTAAGTTGAAGCTCATAATGCCATTATACTTGCAGCAAGCTTCCATTTTGTAAGAGGAATAAAATTTCTTTAATAAAATATAGTTTCAGAACCCATTGTGCTGTTTTCAGAATTTGTTAAAAGCTTTTATATTTAGTTGCAAATAAATTTTTCAAAAAAGTATTGTCTTATGTCAAGTAGTCATGACAGCCTAACATCCCTTAGATGGTCAAGGATTGCTTAGATATCCTGTGGGCTATCCTAGAGATGTTCTCCTAGCCCTGCCATCCCCAAAATGTCTAGTACGTGTCCCTAAGGATCCCTAGTTTGATCATGTTTTGTTTAACATGTAGCTAGCAAGAAATATCAAGCTCGTTGGGTTGTAGTTTTTAGGCTCTTAGGTGCTCGCATTATCTCTCAGACTCATCTGTACCATAGCCATCTGTTTCAGACTAAAGCTTACTTGGTACTATGATTCCTTATATATTTGTTAGTCACCACTTATAAGAAAGTTTTAAGAATGGGAAGATAATGCGCTCAATGCTTGAATTCATTATTTTTTATCATTTTTAGTGTCCTAAATATGACCATGTTTTAAAGGTGGAAAGTCTTGCATGAGCATCTAATATAGGTTCTTGATGATGATTCACCTGTGATATTTGTTGTTGCATTAGTGACACCAACATCCAAGGGGTCTACTTGTGATCTATCCTCCTCTACCATGGCTATTGCTTTTGCCCCTAGATTTGTTTGATTGACCCGTGCAAGATCCTCCACATTGAAGATGGGGTCCTGTTGACGTGTATTTTGTACACAATCATACACAGAATAAAATACCGACAGGCATCTTATCCTCTCTTGAGAAAATAGTCTCTAACTGCTGAAGATCTGCCAAAAGGATCAGTTAGATAGACTCCAAGGTTCTTTTAGTGGGGTCTCCACGTGTGGACAAGCTTTTTAGTGGTATGATGTGATTTGCTGTTTCCTTCAAGGCGTCTTACGGATTCAATGGTTCGAAGATTTTACTAATCTAAAAGGAACTTTCAAAAAATGGAAAAAGGACAGGGTTTAAGTAAGTCTAATCTAGTCTAATCCTATGAACGACTTAGCATGAATGAGATTTGGCAAGACTCAACCAATTTCAATTTTGCCATAAGATAACAACTCAACTGAAATTAGTGCGATCTTCTAAGGTAATGATGGTGTTCAATGCATCAAAGACCAAGGACACTACTACGAAGGTACATATCCTAGATGCGAAAATGCTTGAAGGTTAAGGACTCAAAGTGTTCTCCAGTCGACCACGCAAGGCGTTCCTACAATCAGCAAGAAGCTAGTGGTTTGGATTGCGAATCCTACCAAATATCAAATCTCACACTTAGTCTTTCAAATTAACAAACTACTTTGATTGAGCGTGATTCAAGTACATCCAACAACCATGAAGATAACTCAAGAAACTTGCAACAAAACACCATAACTTCAATATTTTATTGATTTCCAAGTCATCATATACAACAATTGCTTGAACTTCTCTCTTCAAGACTCAATCTTGCTATAAAATAAAATTGCTTACACTTCTAATCTCTCTATTTCACTATTTTTCTATTCTTCTCTTACTCTATTACATCTATTCTCAAATGAAATGAAAAATGGGGGTATAAATAGCATCCCCAGTTACAATGAAAGGTCCAGATTGAAAGTAAATCAATGGACAAGATTATGACACCTAAACCCTAATTAGGGTTTGTTACAAATGACCTCCTTTTTACTGCACAATATTAAATACATAGCCAAATATTAAATTCGGCACAAAAATCTAGGAGGTATCAACCAATGAGAAATGAGATGTCATGTCATCTGTAACAACCTTTCATCTAGAATCTTATTCCCTTTCCAATTCTCTTTCTTAGCATATGCAATGAATTTTGCTACGATTCCTTCGATTTCTGTGCTTGGAATCTCGGGAAGATTCTTGATACTCTCTTCTAAGTGGATAACCTGATCAAATGCATCTAGAAGAGCTGCGTCCCAAGTAGGTTCAAGTTCCTTTGTTCTATCAATCAGGAGCATGGTGGCATACATCTGATCATACTGCTCATCTGTAACATCTGCGTCCTTGCGAAAGATGATCGTGATTCTATCCTCAAACTCTTGTAAATCCACATCTGTCTCGACCTCGATCCTTCTGCCAAGAATGGTACGAAGTACCTCAAATACTCTGTCCTGGATCGGATTGATCACCTCCTCAACTTGACCACATCTAACACTGATGTCCTCAAAGAGAACACTCTTTATATGGAGTAAGGTTGACCACTGAAACAAACTGTGAGAATCACCTTCCAAGATCCTCTCTTGTGCTAAAATTCTTCTGGATGTGTGTCTTATAACTTTCAAGACAGGGATGACAACGTCCTTGGTATGGGCAAATGCAGCTACTGTTGCCATCAATCTGTGGATTATCTCAAGAACTTGGATAGCCTGATGGGTGATCTTCGACATCCTTGTAACAAACTCAATGGCCACCGTGTGAGATCTATCCATCCAACCACATGTACGCTGGACCAGGTTCCTGAATCTTTCTGCTTCATTGATTGATTGAAGGGGCAATGCCTGCAATGGTGATCTAACTGGATCCTGACGTCCCAAAGGTTCATTGATGTGACTGAAATATGTCCTCCATGCACCGACCTCTCTCTCAAGCTTTCTATTCTTTTCCACTTCTTCTCTAAGCTTGTCCTTCAATGCCTCAAATGTGTCGGTGGCATCATCTAAAGTCTGCTCTGCTGTGGATGGTCCTAACTCAATAGTCTGTATATGATAGTCTTCTGCTAGGATCTCACCCTCATATTTGTCTGCTGCCGGTGTAGCTATCTGCAGTTTTCTAGATCCAGTCTCATCTCGAATCATCTTGGACATCTTTGTAGCCTTCTTCTTCTCTGTTGTCATATGTGAACGTCCCACGAGGCTCTCTAAATCAATTGCACTGTCCTCGTCCTCAATTACGATCACCTTAGTCAATCTTTCCTTCAACCAATCTGGAATATTTGACCTTGTCTCTTGAACTTGAATCTCTTTATGTATTATTTCTTCTTGTCTAGGAGGAGATGTTACTTCATTATCATTATCTAAATCATAGTCTTGGAGAGATCCATCGGATGAAACATGCTGTGCCTGTTCTTCCTCCTGTCTGTCATTCTGTACCATCGATTCCATGGACTCTTCCACTCGAACTGTTCTATCCTCTGGTCTGGAAGAAGTACCTGGAGTCTGATCTTTGCCGGCACCTTGCTTTTTCTTGGAAGGCTCTTTCTTTTCTGATCTTTCCTTTCTCTTCGAACCCCTCGAATGGAGATTGCCCTCACTGGCACATCGAAGGTTACCTTCACCTGAATTCCTAGGATTAGGATTGCCTTCACTAACACTGGCTCCACCTTCGGCTGGCTTCTCTTCCAAAGTAAAAGACATAGCTATGCTCTGTTCTCTCAACTTCTGATGTTGAACGTCTACCCATCTGCGAGTACAAGACAAGACTGGTGCCATCAAATCATCTAAATCCACGGCCTCGGGCTCATTCCAATTCAAACTTATTGTTTTGCTTTCTCTATCATATGAAGATTGGATGTGCCTGCCGTTGTCCTGAGCTTGGTCGGCCACTCTGTAAATCTTACATTTTCTGATGAAATCCAAAGGCAATCTAGAATGTATCTTTCGTTTCACTTCGAGATCATCTAGGAGGTTCATCATAAAATCTTCAATCTGGTACTCATGTCTAAATCTTCTACCGACCGTCTCCTCTAAATGTCCATGAGGATCAAAACTATTCCTCCAAGCAAAAGATGAAAAAGGATACAAGGCTAACTCCCTCTCTGCGTCATCCATGGCTGAGACATTGGGACATACCTCAACTGAATTACCCAAAATAATAGGTACCTGAACTCCATTCTGATGTCTGTGTCTGAATGCCTTCACATATGCTGCCAACTGCCTTGTTACTTCAAGTAACACAATTCTATCTGTAGGGTACCTCGGCAACATGCATGGAGGTAAAGGACATCCATACACTCTAATGTAAGTGAACTTGGGAAACTGAATGAACCAAGCACCGTACCTCTTGATGAGCTCCTGGGCATCCTGAGATAATCTGTTGTGAATCCCTCCTTGCAACGTCCTGGTGATGTTCATCGTGAAAGTATCATTGATTAACTTGTAGTTCTTCCCTGGCGGATGATGCAAGTAGGTATAGGATTCACAAACTCTGACCTCGCCGGGTCCTCTTCCAATCACTCCTCTGTGAGGTAGTCCTGCGTACTCAACGCTCCTGATTAAGGCATAGATGACGTATGAACTCATGTGGAAGGACTTAGTAGCCCTGAGTCTTCTCAACTGTACGTCCAAGCAATGGCTAATTATCCTAGCCCAATGTATTGTACCCTTTCCTTGAACAATCACTTGGATGACGTAAAACATCCATTTCTCAAAATAGAAGGCATGAGGTGCTCCTGTAACTCTGTTGAGCATGGTAATCAAATCTCTGTACTCCTCTTGGAAATCAATCCTATGTGGTGTGTTCGGTACTTTGCTCAGACGGGGACGACTCTTGAGTAGCCAGTTCTTGTTGATTATGCTTAGGCAAGCATCTGGATCATCATCGTACACTGATCTGGCTCCTTCAATGCTCTTGTATATCATGTCCCTGTGCTCTGGAAGATGGAAGGCTTCACTTATGGCTTCCTCTGAAAGGTACGCCAAAGTGTTTCCCTCATTGGACACAATTGTCCTGGACTGTGGATTATAGTGACGGGCACACTCGATCATCAACTCGTGGCACTGAATAGCTGGAGGAAAACCGGCCGCCTTGATGATGCCACTCTCTATTATTCTCCGGGCGACAGGTGATGGCTTGCCGATGTAAGGGACCTCTCGGAACTTCTTTGTGCTAAAGTTCCCCAAGTTTGTATCTCCAATGTTGCTCCACTTGGACACGATCTTGGTTTCCACTTCTTCGGTCTTCTGATCTTCTTTCATGAGAGCCGAGCGACTGGTGGATGCTCCCGCCTTTGGGGTCGCCATACCTACACAACATTTCATTGTAAGAAATAGATTTTGCAATAAATAACGTAAATAAGAGAGATAAATTTTAGGAAACCTCATGATAAGTCTCTAGAGTTATCATTTCCTAAAATAAACGATTGAGCCAAGAGATTTAAAATTCAAAATTTCAAAATTTGAAATATGACGATGAATGAATAAAACAATAACAATTAAATCGCCATACCTCGACAAAGAGCTAACTCTAGAATGCAAAAAACAAAATTTGCCTAGGCAAAATTGAGGTATAAAGATAATCTTCAATATGATCTCCTCAAATTTGACTTCGCCACCTCTGGAGAGAATGTGATCTTCAACTATCGCCTTGGACGTGATCTGAGATGGATCTTCAAGTTCGCATCACCTTTGATCTTCAATGCAATTCGCACCACCTTTGATAGCTTACGCCACCTTGGATGGAATTCGCACCTCTTCAAACACACTTCGCACGCCTCGCACCACCTTGGGAATGTCTACGCCACCTTTGGTTTGAAATCGCAACACCTTTGGATGAATGAAACTCGCACTACATTCGCCTCTTCTCAATTCGCATGAAGGAAGGTAAAATAATGATGTAGAAAATGATAATTCTACCCCCCTTATATAGCGCATTCATCCTTCACCCCTTAGGCCGACTTAATAAAAATAAAACCATTTTTTAAATGATTTGCAATGACATAACAAGGCCGACCTCCATATATGAGCGCTCCAATTGATTTTTTATTAATTAATTAATTAATTATTTAATGCCTTGCGTTTTTTAATTGCAAATTTCGATTTTAAATAAAGGCAAAAAAATAATTAATGTCTAACGCCATATTAAATGCCAATAAAAATGGATTTTTTAATTTTTGAATTGATTTAGCATTTAAAGCAAATTCGAATTGTTTAAATTTGGCGCCAAAACTGGAAAATAAAGGGACGTACCTCATCGCTCTGGTCCCTTGGAGAGGGACAGGAGCGATCTCCATGTCTTCATGTTCATCTTGTATCTTTGACCTTCGAAATATCATTGCTTGTGTCCTTTGCGCTTATTTCCATTTGCTTTTATTATGTGTTTGGACGTATCAAAGGGACCATCGCCCTTGTCCCTTGGAGAGGGACAGGAGCGATCCATTACTTCTCCTTGATCTTGGCGACTTTTAAACTTCGATCTCCTTTGCAATGTCCTTCAAACGTCGTCCTTCGCACTCCCTAACCTCATTTTGCCTTGATCTTCGAAGGAACGTGAGTGTTTTGATAGTATCGCCTTGGTCCTTGTCCAAAGGACAGGAGCGATCTTGATTTTTTCACGTTCAATATGCATTTTGACCTTCGATCTTTCATTGTGATGTTTTCCAAACGCCGTCCCTTGTCTCGCTTAACCTTGCCTTGTTTCGATTTTGGAGGAATATGAGCGCTTTTGATAGGATCGCCCTGGTCCTTGTCCAAAGGACAGGAGCGATGTGGGGCCTTTACACCATTTGGCGATGTTTGGACGTTCAAAACTCTTGTTTATCACCTTGTTGTCATACCATGGACCCTCCAGAACATTGCAATATATTGTCCTTACGTGAATTTTGCATGAAATGATCAATACATCCAACATCGCTCTGGTCCCTTCCTGAGGGACAGGAGCGAAGTTCATCATTATGTGCTTGTTCTTGTTTGCACCAACTTGCAATTATCTTCATTGCGTGGAATGATGTCCTTTCGACCCTCTTGATAACTTGAAACTTGTTTGCCTTTTGAAATCTACGCCATTATGTAGATATCGCTCTGGTCCCTTCCCAAGGGACAGGAGCGATTTGGGTCTTAGAGCGCAAACCCTTCCATGTGATGACCTTTACAACCTTGCGCTTGATGGAAATGCTCTAAAAAATGTCTTCGCCACCCTTCGTCTTGACTTGGATCGGCCTTGAACCTTGGAGGGACGACCTTGAACTTGCGTAGAGAGTATTATCATCATCATCGCCCTGGTCCCTTGGAGAGGGACAGGGGCGATCCTTCCCTTGTGGCCACGATCTCACTTTGCCATTCTCTAAGTTTATATTCAACGGATTCGTCCTTCTTCACTCTATCCGCCCATGCCTTTACATTGTTTGTAATTTTGCAAAAAAGGCAATTATATCAAAAATCGCTCTGGTCCCTTCCTGAGGGACAGGAGCGAACTAGGCATTTAACACTGGTATGGACGTCCCAAAAATCTTCAATTTGTATTCAACGCATTTATCTCATGTTCCCCTTTGTTTTTGAACGTAAACTTGCCTTGACCCTTGTCTGGATTTTGCAAAATGAAGGAAATCGCTCTGGTCCCTGGGAGAGGGACGAGAGCTACAAGGTATCTCGCCCTGGTCCCTTGGAGAGGGACAGGAGCGATTTAGTCAATATAGGTCATTTTCCTTCGTTTTTGCATCTCAAATTATATTCATTTGGCAAAGTATCTTCCTTCGGACGTTCTCAAATCATCAAGTTATCAAAATCTTGCAAGGACAAGGTGAAATTTGAATTGTAGCTCCGGTCCTTCACTGAGGGACAGGAGCGATTTTCCTCCTGGAGGCATTTCTGTGCTCACGAAAATCTTCAATTTATATTCAAATGAAAGATCTTGTCGTTCTCTACCACTTCAAACGTAAAATTTGTCCGGACTCTGCAAGGATGATGAGATATTTGAAAATGAGCTCCCGTCCTTCACTGAGGGACAGGAGCGATTTTCCTCCTGGAGGCCAAAATAACAAGATTTTTCACATTTTAACACTTCACGAAGCGAAAACAAATCAATTCCAATACCTAGGATCAAAATTCAAAAAAGTCAAAATTTGGTCAAAATATTCAATCAGACAAAAATTCACATTGACGGTCAACACTTAGACAAGTTTAAGCTCTGCATGAACATTCCAATTGAAAATTAGACCATTTTGGCGAAATCATTGCATTCAAAATTTGCATTCTAGAAAAGAAAGCTCAAAAGCTCTCAAAAATAACTGGATCTTGGCTTGAAAAGGCAAAATTTAAAACCCTAAGGCTTAGCCCTAAATCCAGACAACTAACTGACTAACAAAACCCTACAAACGAAAGCGAAAACGAGCGAAAAAAACGAGCAAAAAGAGGGGGTCCCCATTTGCGATGGGGCGATGTGTGAAATGGTCACAACAGGTCCCCACCCTCGGTGATCTAATTTGATTGTGGATCAACCTCCTCTAGAGTGATGGTATATAAGTTGCTTCCTAGGATTTGCATGTGATGGACACAAAGGTTTTAATGAATGTAAACAAGGTCATTCAATCTTTGCATTGACATCTTGTTGTGCCTCATGTACTGTATGTGCTCAGACATACTCTAGTTGCAATTGTACCTTTAAGCATTGCATGGTTGGCTTAGGATACAAATTGCAGTTCTCATAAAATTTGGCACCCTAGCTCTAATCCTCTTCCACCATACAACTGAAATGAGAAAAAAGAACTCAATCTCAGTGTTCAACTTCAAGTTTCAACATTAAAGTAAAAAACTGAAAGGTTTCAAACTTAAAATATACTCTTAATAAAATTTTTACTTTGTTGCAATGTCATTTGAGTTGTCTTACATATATTGTGTACAAGGAGGCCCTCTTTTACAAGTTTATAGATCTTAATCTTAGAAATGATCTTCGCTCCAAGCTAAGGATCAAGTTCCATCTACTTTATGATTGTGTAGAGCCCTTTCAAAACCTCCTCGTCTTCTTTGAAGTCTAGGCAGAATTGAAACATTGAATTCAAGAAAAACTTGTTGAGTACTTGACTAACTCATTGCAATTTATGAGTTTTCCAGCTCACCACATCAAGTTGACTCAAACTCATGAGCTAAGTAAAGTTGAGTACTCGACGAGTTTTTTTTCTTGGACTTGCTTAGTGACAAGTTATATAAAATCCATGTGATTTTCAACATTTGAATTCATTTTTTGACTTTTTTTTGGTCTTATTTTGTGCAACAGAAGATGACTTCAACATACACATGAGGAAAACACACCAAGAGAAGGGATTGGAAGGATGAAGATTTGATCTAAAATAGCGAGGGCTTGGTGTTGGAGAAAAGGAAAATATAGTGATAAAATTATGAAAGATGGTGTGCACCATGAAGGTCTGTGTACCTTGCTGGGGTTGCTGCTCCTAGATCCTTTCCTGTCATTGTGTCAATGTTGTTCACAATTCCAAGCCTTGGCCCCCCTGTTTTGAGACTCTGTGGAACTTTGTAGTTTATTGTTTTGAGGGTCGTATGACATTTGTAATGCTTGAATAATGACAAATTGATGATCATAATAGAGTCATGTGTGCTCTAAATGCATTAGTTTTTGTTCTTTTGTGTGATTATGTTTTTTTTCAACTGATTCTTTGCGGAGTCCTGAATTTGACTCAAAAGTTTTGGTTGCTGAGTTTGCATCGAGTCTAAGTTTTTGAACTTTGGGTAGTTGCATGTAAGTGCTTGTGAAGCTAACAATGTCATCACCGATCGATGATGTTCCAAATGGGATAATATTAATCTTCAACCCCACCATAGGCAGCTCTAAGGGCCTATTGGGCCCAATCCATACCCTCATAGACATTGCCCATTATAGGCTTCTTCCCATGAACAACTTCTTAAGAATATGGTTTTGAGGGAACTTCATGCATCCACAATAAGTGGGCCCTCAAGTATCTTGAAAATTTGTCATCAAATCAAACAAGTCTTTTTTTGGGAAGGCATCAAAGAAGATGTCAAAAAGTGTTTAGTAGAATGTTTGATTTGCCAACAAACAAAGGGTTTCTACAATCATTATCCAATCCTAGTCAATGTAGGGAGGAAGTTTCAATTAACTTCGTCATTAGGTTATCCAAGTTAGAAGGAAAGAGTGCCATCATGGTCATTGTGGTTAAACTCCTCAAATGTGCTCATTTTGTGCTTTATCACATCCTTTCATAGCTAGAAAAGTAGTTGAGGTATTTTGGGAAACAACATAGAAGTTTGCATGAAATTTATAAACCATGGTAAGCCATCATGACTTTATATTTATTGGTCATTTCTTAATTGAATTATTCTTTTGTTTGGGAACACAACTTGCTCTTTGGTTTTTTTGGTGATCTCAATTGGATGTACAAATTGAGGTGGTTAATAAATGTTTGGAACTTTGGAGGGCTATCTTTGTTGCTTTGCTTTGGATAAACAATCACAATGGCATTTGGTTGCCATTAGAAGAATGGTGGTTTAACGACTTTTTTCATATGGTGACCAAGATGCTATCTTTGATGTGTCTACAGCCTTGAGTTTTGGTCATCATTCAAGAAGAAGCAAGTGCTTGAAGAGTAGGATCATAATTAAACATCTCATCAAATGGAAGAACTTATTGCTTTGAAATGCTACATAGGACGATTTAGGATTGGTTAAGAAGTATCTAGGGCTAAGCATTGAGGATAGCGATTCTTTGAAGAGGGGGCAAGATGGGCAAGTGATGTCCTTAACAAATTGGCTGTATTGGGATATCTGATGTCTGACTTGGTTATACATAATCCTTGACTTAATCATATGTTAGTTCCTAGATTTAATTTTTGTAGTGGTAGTATATCTCATTAGGATTAGGGGATCATTTTAATTCAATGATACTATATACAAGAGGTGAGTTGTCATTAAATATCATATTGCAAATTTTGTTTTAGTTGCAAGAATTTTGGAGGTTGCCCCCTTGAAGTGTTTTAGTACAACAATCAAATGCTTTTCTCCATATCAAGGAAATGCGAGTCATCTATCTTTTCTGCAAACTCATAATTATTAGGTCTGCCCAATGCAATTGGGAACTGCCATATTATGTATATTTAGGTATATAATGAAAATCATAAATACAAAACCATATCATTTCTTAATTATCAAAGGGGGAAAAAATCTCTCTATAAATCATCTCTCCAATAAATATGCTACACAGTGTATTGTAGGCCAGATGCTTTTGATGGATTAGAGTCTAAGCTGAAGACTATGTTAATGCAACTTACATCATATAATGGTAGTTCTCCACAGTGGTTATGGCAATGCGATGCATGATAAACTCATTTGACATTCTACATTGTTTGCAATATCATGCATGATAAATTCATTTCCCATTGTGGCACCATATGGTTCCTCAGATTTGAATAGGAAAATTTAATTTGTATTTAGGATTCCCAAAAGCTTGAAATCTGGGATAGACATTGAAGTGAAACCTTTTTAACCCTGCTTTGCATGTAATCAAGGTAAGATAGGTTTGGACATATCAAATATTCTTGACATGGTCATATCATTCCAATAATAGGCAAAACCCTTGGCAAATGGAACTGAGCTGAGGCCAAAATTTGCAAGGGAAAAATTGCAATTGTACTGTAACGTCTTCTTTGAACTTCACTATAAAGAGGATATTTTGACCATAATTATCACCCAATCTACATGTTCCAACATTTTTAGTAGTCAAATCAAAATAAAATCTCCTTAAATCAAACATGCTTCAGCTTTGACTAAGTTTTTTGAAATTTGTGGATTTAGCTTGTACTTATATTATTACCTTTACACTGTTATCTACTGCATAAATGAGGTTGCTAGCCCTAAATTATGAGTATTTTAATCTGTATGATAGCTCTCAAGTTTGATAGATTCATCTTATCAGATCTCTTTGAGTTTGTTGAGGTTAGAGTAGAGCTCTAAAAATATGAAGCAATTTATACAATTTCTTGGATTCATGAGAGACTAGGTTAATTTTAAAATCTTGAGGTTTTTCTCCACTTCAAGTTTGTTTGAGCACTATGAGTTGCTTTTATCACGAGCTTGGATCGTTTCAGTCATTGTTATCCTCCTTATTCCTGTCATAAAATATGCTTTTATCATATTCACAAACATGATTGCCTTGAAATATAGGAGAGATGAATGGAAAATAGAATACAGTGAAGGTCATTTTGTAATCTTGTCTAAATTATTTTCATACTTATTATCGGATAAACTCACATTCAAGTGTAGACAATAAATAATGCTCATTGTTTCTATATCTCCACACTATCATTTAGCTTCTGTTCTCTTTGACCAGTTTTATATCATTATAGCCTTTAAAAAAGGCAGTAAAAGTGAGTTTACATAGATTATCTTTAGGGTTTTCTAGAATTTCAAATTCACTGTTTCTAGTTGTTGACTGGGTTTCTGTAGTATGAGGGCTTACTAATTATTTGAGCGACGTAGTGTTTTTGTAAGCAAGGTGATAACTGATAACAATTTTATAGGGGAATATAACTCAAAAAGCTACCGGAATTTTAAGGGCAGATGGAAAAATGAATATAATCACACTTGTAATCCACTTTATTCTGGCAATATCTAAGTATAACTAACCTTTTAGGTTTTATCTCAAGGAAAGTTTCTTTTAGTATTTGTTATGATCTTGACTTAAAAGTTGGTTTCTCCTGATTTATAGGTAGCCAGACGATTTCTGTCTGTTGGGCTATCCTCTCCACAAAAACTGCTGGACATATTTACCATCTCTAAATCATATGGTTTCTATTTGTATGGAAAGATATGATCATGATAATAGATGATTTTCTCTTTATTGGTTGGATTACTATTTATTCATTTGATTAGGTTATGGGAAACATATATAATCGATTTTAATGTGAACTGGAAAACAAGTTGATTATTTGGACAATGACAATTTTTTTACCATCTCTAAATCATATGGTTTCTATTTTTTATGGAAAGATATGATCATGATAATAGATGATTTTCTCTTTATTAGTTGCGTTACTATTTATTCATTTGATTAACTAATGAGAAACATATTTAATTGATTTTCATGTGAACTGGAAAACAAGTTGATTATTTGGATAAGGACAATTATTATTGATATATTTCAAAGTAAATAAATTGAGTAGTAATTGGAAAATTTAAGTCTGGACGTTGCTTTCTATATTGTCACACTTGATTAATCAACTGGATTTCAATTTTGGAATTTGCTCGACTCTTTGTTTAGATCCATTTTCTTTACCATTTTCATTGCTTGTTTTTGTTCCTACGGTAGAGGCTTGGGAATTGTGGACCATTTATCACTCTTTTCTGAATAGACAAATGGCTTCTAGAATTTTAGTTTGGAGGTTCACAAGTGATTGGTTCTTCTCTCAGGTTGACCTACTCTTCTTGGAGGAGAATGTTTTATATGCTTATAATATGATTGAAAGCTTTTGTGATTGCATTCTGAAGGGCCTCTCTTCCATTCAGAAGCACAAGTAAGCTTCTTCTACTATCAACTCTTCCTTTTTCTGTGTTATAGGAATTTAATCTGATGATTACATTTGTCATATTGTAGTAGAGAGTTCATCTGAGTCATTTTTATGTTTGCGTTGTATTTACTTCATTTAAATCTTTCATGAGCATGATAACAGAAAGGGACACATTGTAGTTCAAAATACCCGTTGAACACAGTTGAAGCTAAACAAATGAAAGAGAACAACTCAAAATCCTGATTTTAAGATAACTGAATTTGTTCCATGGGTTAATAAATTAACCCCATAACATAGGTACAGGTCTTGTCTTCATAGTCAGGATTCCTTTATCAATCACTCATCTGGCCAAAAAGAAAGAAGTATATTATCGCATAGAGAGAAAATTTATTACTGGCTTCAGAAGTATTGTTTACCCACAGATTGTCTTATTTTTTAGACAATGCGGGTCTTAGTTTTTTGACAATGTGCCCATTACCATTTCCAGTGGCGTTCACACTATTTCTTAAAATATAGTTCTCTGTTCACAGAACCTCATATAGTTATTTACTTGAACATCTTTTCATCAATTGTGAATTTTTACTCTTGTTTTTTTGCCACTTACAGTCCATGCTACTATTGTTTTCTCTCATATAAAGATTATCTGATCTCTACTATCTGGTGGTCAAAATCACAGTTACTAGGCATGGCGATTTAAGACAAGGAGTCAAATACAATTTTTTTTTGTTAACTGTAATGTCCCCACTTTGAAATATAATTTAATAATAAATAATAATAATAATAAAATTGAAATATAAAAGAACAAAAATAAAAATAAAATTAAAATATAAAAGAATATAATTAAAATTTGATTAAAGTTAATGAATCGTCAAAAGGCATGAATGATAAGTTGCAACTCCCCAAAATATGAGGTATAAAAGGGAGAAGAGAACTCATTTGAAGGGGGTTAGTTTGGGAATCAGAAGTGCAGATCTGATTGTGAAAGGTTGTGTCCCTTTCAAAGAGCAGAAATAATGAAGAGTTGCACTCTTTCAAAGGGTGCTAATGGTGAAAGGGTGTGTCTCTTGCCAAAGGGCATACATGATGAAGAGGTGTGGCCTCTCCCTTACATTGAGAGATATAAAGGAAAGGAATCAAAAGCATCCGGGTGGATGATCATCAATCAGATCAGATCAGAACTGTTATTAAGTTACAGGCATTAACATCCTTGTTCTTGGTGGTATGCATGCATGGGGATGTGCTCAATATATGAAGCTTGATAATGTTCTTATGCAGAATTTGATAGTAATATTAATATAGACTGCAATATGTATGACAGTCATACTTAATTTCATTTTTGTTCATAATACGTTAGAAGTTAGTGTACTCATAGCCCATTCCTTAATCATTCACTATTGCCCCTCATGAGGATAGGTTGGTTTTGTTAGGGAGAGGTGGAGTAATACCTCACAAGACAGGTAAGCCCAAGATGGGATATGGACAGAGTCCTGAAACCTTGAGGGAGCCTACTTGTAGACTGGTTTCCAAGCGCCCTATGACAAGTAATTCCCCATCCTCCATTAGGGTTGATGATTGGGAAAGAAGTAAGGATTGGGACTTAAGTATAGTGCCTGTCAAATGTATTATGAATCCTAATTGTTCCTTAATTTTAATAATCTGATTTAACTTTTAAGACATAATAATGCATAGTGATGTATGTTAATCATTGGGAATTGGCAGCCTCCCAGTAGGGGACATTACAAGTTGAATCAATGAATTATTCTAGTCAATGAGAAGGAATCTAACAATACGTGTCTTCATGTGTATGCTCCGTGTTTGCATATATTCATGTGTATGCTTTGTGTTTTCATGTGTATGCTCCGTGTTTGCTTATTTCCATGTGTATGCCTCTCACTATACAACACGGAGCATACACATGAAAACACATGGATTTACGCAAACACTGAAAGAAATTGAGAGCAATAAACTCTGCGAATTGCAAGACATGGATTTGCCATGGGGAACTCGGTTTTTGGGAGGAATCTCCAGCAGTTAGTGAGGAAAAACATTTACATTCCATTATCTTCAAAGAGGAATACAATCTTAGGCCTGTTGGTCACACAACCAGCCTGAAATAAACTTATTAGTTATTTCAGTCCCTAAAATAACTACAATATCTTTTCTATACACTCAGCTCTGTTCATTTGCTTATAACATTGTTTTTGAACCTACAAATTCTAACTAGAATTCAAACAATTCACTCAAACCCTTCTCTTGCTCTCTAGGGAAGTTTACATATGCTAAATAGAATAGAACAGTTGTGTCAAGAATCTTTGAAGCCTCCATAAACCAACTGGGAGAGGAATTTGAAACATTCTTGGGCATTTACTGCTGTAACTGTTGTGGGACAAAACTGGTCACTGGTGCTTTTCAAAAATTGCCTGTCTGAAACCACAAATTACTTTATTTTTTTGAAATTTCCAAATTCTGATGCCTGAAACCTGCTACACGTGTCTTCTAAACCATGTTCCATTACTCCCATGAACTCAACTAATCAGTTTTTACTTTTTAAATCACTGAGCGCCACCATTATAAATTGCCCCCTTCAATGTCATGGGAAATCCTCTTATAAAGTAATGAAAATAGATTTCCATGGCGGGTATTCACCGAAGTTGATGGCTTTGAATTCTTATTCATAGGCTTAGAAATACTGCATAATGTATATAGCCATCTGAACTTTGGAATGGCCCGAGATATACAAGACATGTGCTTCTTGGATTAGACATTTCTTGTAGTCACCCCTTGGTTCAAAGCTGACATGGAGTTTGAACTGAATATTATCCATGAGCTAAATCTTTCACAAGTACTTGGTATCTGCCTAATGCTATTGGTAGAATATACATGTACAAAGTTCTTCATACATCTACGATGTTCTTTGGACTACAAAAGTTTGAATTGAAAATTAAATTAATGTAAATTTTAGAGTCCATGTTCCCCAGTTTGAGCACCTGGTTAGATCACCTTGTGACAATTCAAGATAATGGAACAATGAAGGTGAATCTGATACTGACGTTGCTAACAATTTGTGAGAGATAAATGACTATAATAGCAATGACAAACTATCTGCTAGTGAATTGGCTGCCCCTTTTAGGATCTTGACAACCAAGTTTAATTGGTTGAAAATATGCGTGTTGACTTAAATACCATCCATTCTGCATTTTTTTTATGCTTATAACAATTTACAAGCTATATCAATTTTTGTTTCCCAATGCAATGCCTGGACTCTACCATTAAATTTGTTAACATATGTTGAATACTTTTAAACTGAAGATTTAAAGTGGCTATATGTTTACCCTACTAATGCAATGTGGCTTCCATTCTGTGCCCTTACGCATGCATTTATACCGTTACTTGCGATTGGGATTGATTCAGAAAACTAAACGTACAATTGTAATTCATTCACTTGGATTTAATCATAAAAAAAATTGGAAAATTAAAATACACTGAAAAATGCATTTATAAGTATGGGAACACTGTTTTTGTTATTTCGAGCCAAATAAAGGAAAAAAGTGCTGCTTTTCCATGAACTGTATGCCAGTTTCATAGCTTTATTGCTTTTAACCAAGTTCAAACCTTTCAAAAAATGTTGGTGTTGAGGTCATAAAGTAGTAACGATGCTCTAATTAAATGAGAATGGAATGGACAGTCACTAAAGAATGAGTTCCCTTGAGTGTGTCCTAATCGGTCCAGTTTTTGGTTTCTTTGGCAAATTGCCAAATTCCGAACCTAGATATTAGGTTTTCAAGATACAGTAAATTAAGTGAATATGCTTCTGGAAATAATTGTGTACAATTTATGTGCATCAATGTTTTGGATCACACAGTGATCCATCATCAAGATAAGGAAAAAGAGATCCAAAATGTTGATGCAAACGAAACTTACACAATATTTCCAGGACTCACTAAAAATCCAAATCTGCAATCTGAAAATGAGGTTTTGACTGAAAAACAAGCATTTTATAGGTGAATTGAAAATAATAGTTTAACCATGAATAAACTGCAGTTTTAAAAAAAATTGTGAATAAGTCACATTTTTGAAAAAACTGTGGTTTATTCATGATCAGGAATCATGCCAAAGATTAGAGAAAAAAAATTGGTGATTGCAGTTTGTTAGGATTTCTACTTGTATGCTTGAAACGATGATTAGAAGATCAGAGAGTATCTACCCTACCATCTTCATGTATTTGATGGTGGCTAATAGAACATAGACTCTATATGGGGAAAATTATATTACATCACCATACTGAGCTGTTCCCCTCATTAATGGAGAAAATCTACATTGATTTCCTTTTTCATCCCCTTAGGTTGTTGGCTGGTAAAGGAAAGAGGTTATCCCTCACAATGACCCTAGGAATTAAAAATAATACAGGTCATATATATCAAAAAAAGTCAAAATAAAGTCTATTATCTCCAATCAAGTTTTCTAATAAGAAATTAGAAAAAGAAGCCTCTTCATGAATGTTGGCTTCCTCCAATCACTTCATAGCCTAAATTAGATTACATACTTTTCAATCATATCCATCTTTACTTTGGATTTTTGGGAAGGAATTCTCTTGATAAGTCAAATTAGATAACTTACATCTTTTAGCAGTCTAAAAATTAAGGTTGCATACAATAAAGGAATATTAAAATTGCAATTAAAAATAAAATATTAACAAAGACAAAAAATGTTACCTTGCCAATTTATTGATATATATGTGAGCATACTTTCAAATCTTTTTTTGTTTCTTGGAGCTAACTGTGTTTATGGCAGGTATTAATATGATTAACTTTCATTGTCTTTTTCTAATACCACAATGCATTTGAGAATCAACCCTTAAGTATTTATTCTACATAATGGTTATGCATGCTATTAGCAAGGCAGAAATGCTAGATTCTTTGTGGTGGCTTTTGCGTTACTCTAATGAACAAAATTTTCAGGGACTGTCCACGAGACATTAAAGAGGCTGCGTCAAGCCTGATCTTTGCTGCTGCAAGGTGTGCAGAAATCCCGGAATTACAGTCCTTGCGTGGCATTTTTGCCACAATATATGGAGAAGAGTTTGCAATTGCTGCAAGAGAATTGCATCCTGATTGTGGCGTGAACCAACAGGTGCTTCTTGTTACATAAAATTAGTTAGAAAATCTGTCAGCAGCTTTTTTGTGTATTGTAATTTTATTGCTATAATAAAATCCGTTGCTTCTTGTGAAGAGTTAAATAAACCTAATAATACGTCTTTTTCCTTGTGGTATAGATCATAGAGAATCTTTCAGGTGGGCCTCCAACAAGTGATGCAAAATTGAGCCTAATGATAGAAATAGCAGAGAAAGCAGGTTTGCAGTGGGAGCATTTAAATTTCAAGGTAGAAAACATGACTCACAACATTGTTTTCTTTTCTCTGCAGTTGTAATTTTATTTCATTTTTGGCCTCAACTACGAAGTATTTTATGATTTGCAGGATGGTTTTGAACGGCAGCAGAGTTTGATTTCTTCCAAGAATACAGCTGGTTTGTCACATATGCCATCTTCCTTGAAAACAAGTTTAGATGGCACTATGGTGCATGCTGTGAAAAATGGTCGAATTTTAGAGAGTCAATATTCAAGAAATGTCAATAGACAAAAAGCTTCAATGTCCGCTGGAAGGGAAGACGTAAGGCAAGTAGGATGTGAAGATGTATATGAGAGAGACATTCCTGTTGTTTCTAGCAGTATCGAGGAGATTGGTATTATTTCAAATAACCATGAAAAGACTCCTCAAGCAGAGAATCCAAAGCCATCTGCTAGATCACGGAGAAATGTGCAGAAATTTGCTGCTGACCCTGTCCATGCTGCTGATTGTGAAAGAACTTCAAATAAGAAGCAGTTCAAAGCAGATGTTGTTGACCAGTCTTTCAATACCAGTATAGAAAGACAGGAAGTTGTTGAAGACACAAGACATGGCTACAGTAGACCTTCAAAAAATAAGAATTCAAGGCACACTTATGGTGGGCAAATTAAAGATCCTTATGAATGTAAAAATGGGCATCCAGATGTTCCTTTCCTGGAAGAAAACAATGAGATACCTGAGAAAGAACTTGGCTTGAAATCAGCTACACTAATCAAATCAGATGGAGTTCGCAAAAGTAAGCCTACAGGCAGAACATCTAACTTGAATGTGGATGGGGAAACTTTACAGGAAGCTTCTGAGGAGTTTGTGAATAGGAGGTTTCCAGACAACTATTCTATCACAAGAGAAGGATCGGTTTGGCCTGGCAATGGATCATACCAGTATGGAGAAAATGGTGTACATCATAGTAGACATAGGGGGCACAATAGACCGTCTAAAAGCAGAGAATCCTGTGTTGAGAATGATGAGGTCAGAATGTTTGATAAACCTTGTGAAGGATTCCATGGCGATTCTATACAGGAATGTAAGTCGGAATATCAGGACTTGTCTAAAACCAGAAGCAGCATGATGTCAAAATCAAACAAAATGTTTCCTGGGTCCACTTACCATGATGTTAAAAAGGACAGCATGTACAATGCCAATGAAATTGACAATTGTAGGCTTCCGACAAATGGTTCAAATTATGTTTCTGTTGAGCCATCAACAAAGAAGAGCAATGGAAGGAAGGTGTACGGTGAAGGATTTTTGGAACCCCAGGAAGGTCCAACATTTAAGGTGGTTGTAGATTATCCTGAAAAGTGGGATTCGACATCACAGTATATTGGAGGTCAAATTGACAATGGAGTGCATGATAAGTGGCATGGCTCTGATGGCAATGATGAATATCACAATGAATTAGATTCAAGTCCTTCTCGAGCATTTGATAAGCATCATGTCCATAGAACATATGGAGCAGGATTGGGTCCGTCTCAGGCACATGAAAGGCTACATGGCAGAGCAAGTGGCACAAGAGTTTATTATACTAATGAACATGATGAAGAGAAACATAATATCAGGAGGGAAGCCGATAATGGAGGTAGAAAATCTGTGAACAGGAAGCGTTACGGGGTAGCTAAAGCTTCTCAACCAGTAGATAATGAAGAAGAGCACGAGACCTATTACTCTGTCCAGGAAACATTGTATGAGACTAACAAAGGCAATTTAAATTCATTTGGTAGGGTACCATATGAATCACAAAAGCACGGGGACAAAGGAGAACAGCAGAGGAATTATCCTTTGAGAGACGATGGAAGATCACATAATCCAGCGTATTTATCTAGTAAGAATCTCTATGAAAGTGTTGATAATTCATCAGATGAGGAGCACAATATATGGCAGCCTAACTCTACAAGAGAACACACCAAATATGCATACCCATTAGATGTTGACTCTAAAAAGAGATCTGATGTAGGTTGGCAAACACAGGAAGGTAAACCACAATACGGGAGGAAAGGCTCTCTAGATTCCCGAATATTTCACGGTGGTCATGGTAATCAACACCCAGAGTTACAGGATTACCACTGCCAAAAGCTTGAGAGCTTGGGGTTGTACATGAATGAAACACATATAACTGACAGCAAATCTGAAAGGAGGCATTTAGATAATTGTCAGTGGGATAGCGGCTCGATCAATGATAATTCTACTTTACCAGAATATAGAAGGGTTTATGCAGATAAGAGAGAGAAATATGACAGTGGTCTCAAGGATGTCCATCAAATTGATAGATTTGAGAACGTAAATAGATATCACACGATGCAATCTGAAAGGAGGCAAAAGGTCCCCATATCCAGTGATTCCTATATTCAGCACAGTGAGCAGACGAATGGTCATCATTTGTTTACCGGAAGTAATGGCATATCTGAGGGCAAGGAGTGTTCTCCTGAAAAAGGTAGAAGGCAAGATATTCAAAATTCAAAATCACAAAGAACCAGAAGCAAACAAAGAACCCAAGAGATTCAATACGAAAATTTGGAGTCAACAAGTGTGAAAAACTTTTCCAGGCCTCCGACTGCACGTGTTGTCAAGAGGGATTCTTATGCTACACCAATTGATAGGCCTCTTCCTCTCCTGCCACCTTCATCTCCGGCTCCTAAACCATCTTATGTTAATCCTGAGGATATACTTGGCAAATCAGTAAATGCTTTTAATGAGGTGCCCCCTCAAAGGCATCAAGAACATTACAGAACGGCATCAATGTCTAACAAATCTCCTGCTCGCTCAGATTCATTGAAAGCTAAACTTGTTAAGAGTCAATCCGATGTGGGTATCTCTGGCACTCGACATGTGCACCCAAAGCTTCCTGACTGTGATGACTTGACTGCTCGGTTCGCAGCCTTAAAGCAGCAACGCCAAGCAAGCAATTCTGAATAAACAACCTGTTCATTTTACTGTATGCCCATCACTTTATCTCCCTCGTTTCTTCTGGTTTTTCCTTTGCTTGAAGATCACGAGCACTAGCTCAGGTTTACACTACATTTGCTCCTACTTTGCAAATCTTGTATATTTTCCAAGAATCCTTGTATTTCATTTCTATGGGTTGAGTTTTTCTTCTCAGCATGTTTGCGGGAGAGTTATCCAATGGCATGAAAGCTTTTTCTTTTGCTGGAGGCCCTGTGATAGGACATACAAGTACTGTACCGTAGGAAAAGTAAAGAAAAAGTTAGTCTATTACTTATGTATTAGATCATGCTTTTAAGTGTGTGGATGCCTCGTCTCATAGTTTAATAAATTTTTATGTAATTTATTATAATTTTTATATTTAATTAATTATTAATGAAAAATTATGGAGTAGGGCTTCAGCCTTAGCTCGTCCGGTCGTGGATCGCAACTTAAGGCGTGGGTATATGCTCCGAGTCCCCGGCTGTGTTACCTCCAGATTCCACGATTTATTCTTTTGATAAATATTAATTTAGAGGGAGAAAAGAGTGTGTGTCTCAAACAATGTAGTCAAAAGATTTAAAAAGGGGAAGTGAAGGAAAGGGGAGACATGTTTAAAGGTGCCATTAAATAGTTTATGGTACAAATGTTATAATTTTGTTTATGATTTTGTCATTTAAGTATTTTATATTTATATTTTTAAAGCTATTTTACATAGTATTTGGTCAATTAAATTATAAATATTTATATTTATCAATTATTTGATGGCACTTTCATATGTTATTAGTTTTTATGAATTTTATAGGCAATAATTTCAAAGGTATTTAATTTGTGTAATATATGATGATTTTCAAAGATATTTAATAGTGACACAATAAGAATCAACTCAATTGTAAAGACTAAGATTTTTATAGGTAATAATCTTAAAGGTATTTTAATTGGT
Organism: Cryptomeria japonica; assembly: GCF_030272615.1. Taxonomy (NCBI): domain Eukaryota; kingdom Viridiplantae; phylum Streptophyta; class Pinopsida; order Cupressales; family Cupressaceae; genus Cryptomeria; species Cryptomeria japonica. The sequence goes on from NC_081409.1 coordinate 382,396,179, forward strand.
TTAATACATGATTTTTGATACTTAATAATGACAATAAAAATCAATTGTATGTAGCTTATAATTTTCCTTTTAGAAGACATGAAATATACCCCTATGGATATTAATTCCAAATTCTCACCCAAAGATCCACATAAATCTTAGCAATTCAATTTCACTTGTAGTTGATTCCAATTCACCATCAAATTAAAATGATATTCATTAATTTTCAGATTGAAAATAATAGTTTTGAAACTAGAAATAAACATTGCTTTAAAATACTTAGTAGAACAACAACAAAAATTACCAATCCCAACCACAACATTTACAGTCGGATTGGACAACCAACAAATTGCATTTGAAGCACATGTGAGCCACTTGCATGATAACTCCAACTAACAATGGGTGTCCGTCCATTGCCTCCAAGCTTGAGGGTTTGCATCCTCAAACTTACTGAAAACTAGAGCTTCCTAGAAACTCTCCAAGAGAATCAACTTCCAGGTTAATAAATAGCCCAACCTTGTGACTCTTTGTTCGCCCACTGCCTCTCTTGGAATTCCTTTTAATAATTAAGTGACCTTACTTTATAGTTTGATATTGTCATTAATGTCACTTTAATCTGAATTAAATAATAATTAAATTAAGTTGTCTTTAAAATTATTATGTTTTGCCAACGTAAACTTAATTATTTAATGGATTTTCCTGATGTCCCAAAAAGGGGACATTACAGTCCTCCCTCCTTAAAGATTGCTTGTCCTCAAGCAATCATGAAAATGCATACCAATACCAGGATCCCAAACCATCCTTAAAAACACTGTTTTACAAATTCGTTGTGCCACACTGATTGAAACATTTGCATATCCATGGTGTAGCAGCATATCTTGGTCCACAAGACTCAATGCACCCAATATATCACTACTTGGATCCATATCAATCTATAGAACCTGCTATAAGTAATGAAAGTTTGTCAACCAATCCCCTTAAGGTAATTGTCCATTCATGTAGAACAACCAGACAAGTTGAAGATGAACCTCTTCATGCCAATAAACCAACATGAAGGAATACTAAAATTCACTGCCATAACTCTGATCAACAACATCAATGATTTCAAACATGTCACCAAACCAATGCCAATCAAAGAAAAACCTCACACACTCCATCTCTATCTAAGAGAAACATTCATCAACACTCCCATGCCATTGAATCGCTGATGTATTCAATGTAAAATCAGGAAGTGCTATATGATTCCAACTAGGACAACCACTAGTCCATAAGAAATCAAAGAGTATGAAGTCACCAGGCAACAAATATACTGCTGCCCTATCAAGATGAATAGATGGCAGTCTCAAGAATGAGGTCTGTACGCCTTCATTGCCTAACACTGATAACTCTTGAAAGTCTGATTCACTACAAGTGTCATCAAGAAAATCAACTTCTTCACCCATGGATTGATAACCATTAAGTGAAACTTCAAAGTTGGTAAAGTCTTGCCTATCATCATCTTGAATCACAACTTCTTCCAAATTTGGAAGCTGGTAAGTAATTGTTGTCCCGTGACTGAAACTACTTTGAAATTTGCTTGTATACCTTGTTGTTATAGCCATTTCATTGCCGAAAATTAATTTTTCATCATCAAAATTTATGGGTTTGTTTCCTTGCTGGTCCTTTTGCTCTTCATTGTTATCATTTGTGTAACAAATAGTAGGAACATTGTGAATTGTTTTGTCCCTACCAATAGTATTGATCCCCTCAATGTTTTGCATCATCTCCATGCTCTTAAAATTAGCTTCTTCTTCCTTAAGAGTTGTTGTAGTAGAAGTCTGATTTGCCGATTTGGATAATTTATAATGCACCATACTCAGATGTAAACAAAGCTCATCCACCTCTTTCTCCTTATCTTCTGCAAACTTGATAGCAAGATCTCTGTCCATAAGCAGCTGCAAATAATCTGATTTCATCTTTTCAAAAGTCTTTGATTGTGCTCAACTGAGTGCTAGTGATTCCACTTGCAACTCCCTTGTGTCTCTCCTCAACTTGTGTTTTCCAAATATGATCCTCAACGTACTTGTGAGATTCATCAGCCCTAGTTAGGAATTGTATAACCCTTTCCTCTGTGACTAGTAATATATCCTTCAAATCTTGCAATGCTAAGGGCTTTGGTTCAAATTCATTTATAATAAATGAGTTGTCACATATCAAATTTTCTGATTAGTTATAGATTGTAGAAACATTTTCAGATTCACCTAGCTCACTAGAGGATGGCATGGACTCCTCATGAAGTTCATCTGGGGCAGCAACGTGATCATGAATGGGTTTATTAAAGAAGTTTTTATCTTCTCCTCCTTCATCAATATTGACTTGTAAATCTCCAATGAAGAGTTTGGAAAACCCCTCACCTGAAGCGATTGTTTCTTCCTTCAAATTATCCACCTTAGCTGATTGAAATCCATTATCCTTTTTGCTTTTATCATGCCCACTAAGAGATGTATTCAAGGTCGTAATTTTAGCTTGCTCCTTATGAGATGTGGAAGCACTCTCATATGTAATTTTGCCTTCATTACCACTTGGCTGCAATGCATCCTCTTATTAATTTCACAAATATGATCAAGCGTCCAAGCCTTCTGACATTTGAAACAAATCTGTTCACTTCTCATTTGGTTCTTACTTTTTTTGGAGATCCTGAAACCTGTAAACCCATGGAGATCAGTTCATTTTTAGTCATATTTTCCCTGAACCTTTCAACATTTTGCTCAATCAAACCTTTGGAGAACTCATAAGCACAAGGTGAGACAACTATCTCCTTTATCCAAATAGCTAACAAATCTGATTGCAACTGCCTACAGATATCATCATCCTCATCTAGGATCATGGACAACATGTTGAACATATTTGTCTTCACCTTATCTGAATGATGTTTCCCGATTTCAGTGATGAAACAATTGAACATTTGAAGAATCATTTTTCACATTTGAGATCCAACATAATGATGAATGATCTGGTACTTGCCATGGTTTCTAAAATCTTAGCCTTCTTACCAAAAGTAGGGGCTTTGACATCATGTATCCCATGTAGGTTCTCCACAATTAGTTGTAGAACCTTCTTCAATATGTCATCATTATAAGGCACTACAAGGGCTATTATTCTTATGATTTCACTGTGACAAGAAGCCACTGTAAGTCTCACCTCCTCATATGGATGTTCTATAAATTTGTGTTGGACCAAAGCGAGCATTGAGGGTTGCAAAGCCCAATTCAGAGGCCTCCAATTGTTGGCAAAATGGTCAGCTCCCCCTTTGGGATTCGTGACAAGGGACTAACCACCTCCCGTGTGATCCATATCTCTACAGTTTGTATCGGGCGTTGATAGATCGGTCTTTTGATGCAACGACAAACTGAGCCAACAAATGGTATCAGAGCATTAGGTCACGGGTTTGAATCCCCTCGGGTAACACTGAGGGGGAGATTGTTGGCAAAATGGTCAACGCTCCCCTCGGGATTCGTGACAAGGGATTAACCGCCTCCCGTGCGATCCATATCTCTACAATTTGTATTGGGCGTTGATAGATCGGTCTTTTGATGCAACGACAAACTAGGCCAACACCAATCTAACTGATCTACTTTGGACAAACATGAATCTAATTTCTCCAGCTTAGAGAGAACACCATCAGTAATTTTCATGGATTTCAATTGTAATCTAGTTACATAGAGCCAATTTCCTACTACTTTTCTTTCTGCAAGTCCCTTAGCAACTAATTATTAAATGTGTCATTAAATTCTTTTAAGAAGAAGACACTTTTCTGATTAGCCATTGTCTTAATTTTTTTTGTTTTCTCCAAACTGAATGTCCCACCTAATCTAATGTCCACTTCCACAATTTGTAATAGTTTGCCCTTGTTAGCCAAACCAATTTCCCAAATAACCTTGAAGAGTTTGTTGAAACAATTTGTAATGCTACCACCTTGTATTCTATTTTTTTCTTCTGATGTGTGATATGTGGTTATGCTGATACTTGATGTATTTGTGATTTTCCATGTCGAAACATACATAACATTCCTATATATACATATATACATACATATACATACATATACATATATACATATATACATATATACATATAAATTCATTATTAAATGTGTCATTAAATTCTTTTAAGAAGAAGACACTTTTCTAATCTACGATTGTCTTTATTTATTTATTTTCTCTAAACTAAATATCCCACCAAATATGATGTACACTTCCACAGTTTGTAATAGTTTGGCGCTGTTAAGCAAACCAATTTCCCAAATAACCTTGAAGAGTTTGTTCAAACAATTTGTAATGCTACCACCTTGTATTCCATTTTATTTTCTTCTGATGTGTGATCTGTGGTTATGCTGGTATCTGGTGTGTTTGTGGTTTTACATGTTGAAACATGTATAACATTCCAATATATATATATATATATATATTAAACAACAAATACACATATTGATTTCTAAAACAATGGCAATTACTGTCATTCACTAACCCAGACAACTAATTTCTTTCCAGGGCACTACACTTTCATCTACAATATTTCAAGAGAGTCCAAGATTACATCAGCCAGATTGTTACAACAACTAGCAAGTAAATGGGTGGTTCGAATATTGGAACCTGGTAATTCTCGCGACTTCATGTGATTGCAATGACGGTATACTTGCTAGCCGCCACAACGAAAACCATCCCATCTCTATGTTCAACTATTAGTATGAAAGTCGGCTTTACCAACTAGGCGGCACCAAAAACCTCCTCTTCCAGTGACTCCAACACACTTAGGAGAATTGCATGTTTTCTTACTGCTACCAATAGACTACCCTATTTGCCAATTTTCCACATCAAACTAGTTGATGGTATTTCGTCGAACAGTTGGCAAGCTTCATTAATGGTCTGATTTTTTTCTCATAGAATGTATTTGGAATATGTTGTTCCTGATGCGTTTTGTAACAAAATATTTTTGCTAGTGCACATGAAAATATAACAAAGACATTTCATTGATGCATATCATGAACTCGTTCATTTAAATATTAGAAGCAGGCATAGCCAAACCAAGTTCCAAATCAGCAGACATTACAATACAACATTATAACTTTGTTCTTTCAAATGCATAGACTCATTAACATTAAATAGTAATCCAAATATAAGTATCAACATAGTGAACTTGGAGTACTCCTGGCGTGGTATTTGACAACATTTCTATGATTTCTCAAAGTCCTTAAGTCCGCGACCAGTGTGGATTGTTGCGTCTTCTTCCCACCACGTCAATAGGCTGCTTATTCGTTGGAGTACACAGTCCCACTGCACCTCTGCTCCTCACAATTTTTCTACACCCAAGTAGCTCACTAATCACCATGCCTTGAACCCTTCACTCTAACCCAACATTGTCAACACACCAATACACATGGTAGACGTCAAACTCAAGGAGTCGCGATTATGGGAAGGAAGCAACGAATACGCTTCTGCAAATTTCTTTTTGTATGTTAGACGACTCATATGTATTATCCATGACCTCCACCAAAGTACCACACACTGACATTATACCCACTAAGACCCCGTGTGTTGTTTAGTGTTATGTCGACCTGTCCAGAATGTGTGGTAGCTGCATTACAAGATGCTGTGTGTGTATTTCCCACAAGCCAAGTCTTTACTATTTGGAGTCAGGGGTATTCCTTTCCTCAGTTTGAATAGCCGATGCGAATACCTCAATGTTAGTTACTATGATTGCTGGGGTCATTTCCCTACAACCTCCTTCAGTTGGTAATTACTGCCAATCTCTCTGGTGTTGTATCTTCACCCTTTCAAACTGAAACCTTGCAACTGGTGAAGAGTCGATTCTGAATTAAGAACTTTCGTCCTTTCCTATTCTTTCACATTTACGACAGTGCCCAATGCATGTGATTTCATTCATCAACACATTATCCGTAGTTGGGAGAATATATAATCAATTTCAACAAACAAGTGTGCATAGTCGATCCTCAACCCTGCTCGATTTCGTTCATAATGACATCGATTTCAGAAAAACTGATACAACCAAGACCCTTCTTCCCAAATTATTTACAAATAATGACATCCATGAAAAACAAACTCCCACGACAATGTAGAATATTAAACAACCACATTAATATTAATGGCCAATCCTCTAATTATCACGACAATCACCATAAAATCATTAAAAAATGGGCCCCACTGCTCAAGAACCAAGAAATAATCGGACCCATTTATATTTTTCCCAATACCACATTCAAAATTACATAAACTTTATTTTGAACAATATCTGCCAAAACTTTATAGAATAAATCTCCGATATTGAAATCAAAAGATTATTTTCGGTAATCCTCAAACAAAAGGTTATTATACCTCAGACCCATATAATCAAACCACAAAACTTGAAACATTTCAAATATAATAAGTTTATATTCGAACAGGAAATATTTGCCAATCTCATAATTTCTAAAACAAGCTATTGTTCCACACAAATTCGTCTAAAAAAAAAACACCAAGCATTTATCAAAGAATGCGCTACTCTGTCGCTCATGAAAATGCACTAGCTGGTAGGAAAACCAGCTCTGATACCATTGAAATATCCCCCTATGGATATTAATTCCAATTTTTCACCCAAAGATCCACATAAATCTTAGCAGTTCAATTTCACATGCAATTGATTCCAATTCACCATCAAATTAAATTGATATTCATTAATTTTTAGACTGAAATAATAGTTTTGAAACTAGAAATAAACATTGCTTTAAAATACTTAGTAGAACAACAACAAAAATTACCAATCCCAACCACAACATTTACAGTCGGATTGGACAACCAACAAATTGCATTTGAAGCACATGTGAGCCACTTGCGTGATAACTCCAACTGACAATGGGTTTCCGTCCACTGCCTCCAAGTTTGAGGGTTTGCGTCCTCAAACCTGCTGAAAACTAGAGCTTCCCAGAAACTCTCCAAGAGAATAAAATTCCAAACATAAAACCAAGCATGTCCAAAATGATCCTCTCCATGTTAATAAATATCCCAACCCTGTGACTCTTTGTTCGCCCACTGACTGTCTTTTGGAATTCCTTTTAATAATTAAGTGACTTTACTTTTAATTTGATATTGTCATTAAAGTCACTTTAATCTACATTAAATAATAATTAAATTAAGTTGTCTTTAAAGTTATTATGTTTTGTCAACTTAAACTTAATTATTTAATGGATTTTCCTAATTTGGAACATTACAAGACAATCTTTCAAAAGTGAATTTCTATTATATTTGTTTATAGTGAAAATGGAAACAACAATATCGAAAGACTAAATGGATTCAACCACAAAACCCTAGCCTAACAACAACAAAGATCCACCATAACATATGAAGATTACCTAAGACAATGTAAATCAACGAAATCACAAAGATTATACTATCACATGTCCAATAGGGTTTGAATCTCCATTCTTCCTATCTCCATTGATCTTGCTTGATATATTTGCTCTCAGATTTTATGTGTGCACAAGAGCTCAACAAAGAACAAAAATGTGGTTGCAAGTAGGCTTGATTGCATATGAAAGTTCGAATTCTAGTCCAGAAGGATTGATAATGAGAGAAACATCTCCTTATATAGAAGACACTGTAAGAAATGGATGGATAAGATTAAGAGGTGTAAAAGATAGATGGTCGGCTAGGATTAAAGGGTAGGTAGAGGAAATAAGAAAATAATGAGGGGGTAGGTAGTGTAGGAATTAAGAGATGAATGACATGTGTCATAGGTAGAAAAGGCTAATGAATTAATTAAATAAATAAAGATTTATTTAATTAATAGAAGAAGTGAGATCAATTGAATAAATACAATATTTATTTAATTTAGGAAAGGACAATTTAAATAAATAAATGTATTTATTTAAATGAGAAATAAGGCTAGAAGAGGATAAATGAATTAATTAAATAAATAAAGATTTATTCAATTAATAGAAGAATTAGGCTTAAATAATAAAATAATATAAATATTTATTTAATTAGACAGAACAATTTTAGGTGTCTACGTTTTGCCCCTCTTTGAGACAATGCAACTTATTGCGTTGTTTCAAAGAAGATAAGATAAACTGATACAAAATTGCCCCATGATGGGAATGATATTCTCCCTCGAGAGATTGGATGAAAATGTTTGAAAAGATTGCAAACATTCTTTCGATAAGAAAGAAAGGCTAGAAAGGACTGACAAGATAGGATAGAGTGACAGAGTCACGGGATAAAGAAGACTGACTCGGGAGACTAGGGCTAGGGTAGTCTATAAGATAGACTACGAGGGAAAACATCCTCATTGTCATCCACACACCTAAGAGATCAGAGTGCAGAGAGAGAAGAGAGTAGTCAGCAACGATGACATTGGTGCAAAGATTCGATCGCGTTCACTGATATCAGAGGCCAACAGATGCAGGAGAGCCAGTGAGTACCACAAAACCTCCTTGTACCTTGTTGCATTAATTATTGTCATAAATGCATGTTAGGTAGGTCAATAAATGCACATTAGGTATGTCTTAGAAACTTGTCAAGCAAGTCAAAAGACTGGAAGGCACGTCTGCGTTGGTGCCAGGCGCGTTTGTGCAGAACAAAGTCATGTCTGTGTAGAACAGAGTCACGTCTGTGTGTTTCAGGCGCATCTGTGAAATGCAGAAATGTCTGTGAAGTATGTAGGCGTGTTTGTGTCATGAATGTGCATTTATGTCTTCAAGGTCAAATCGACATTTTTGTGATAAACGTACACTGTCGATTGGATAAGCTGTTGAGAGGATACACTCAAACAGGTCCTCTAGGGAAGACTAGGATAATAGATAGGGCGAGGATTGACAATTCTGTGATAGAACATATGTTGCCAATCAGGAGACTGCTCAAGAGGATACACTCAAGCAGAGACCCTAGGATAGGATAGAGCGAGACACTTTGCGATGAATAGGGAGTACCATAGAAATTGACAATTCTGTGATAGAACATACGTTGTCAATTGGATAAGCTACTCAAGAGGATACACTCAAGTAGGGGCCCTAAAAGAAAAGATAAAAGCAACACTTTGTGATAAACAAGGTGTACTATTAGGATAGAGTGCCATATTAAGCACTAGGATTAAAAAAAGCAACACTTTGCGATGAACAGGGAGTACTACCAAGATTGACATAGTTGATTTTGCTTGACTGTAGGAGGACCTACCTATGTTGGAGTTACGGGAGAGATTCCCCTCGACTCAGAGTTTGCGAGTAGAGTTGACATTCAAGGATAGAACAATAGTTGAGGCTATGGGATTGCGATATATTATGTATATGCTCGAGTTTCAGGTGAACATGGGATTGCTGACTGCATTAGCTGAGAGATGGCACTCAGAGACATGTACGTTTCATTTGTCGATGGGTGAGATGACAATCACCTTAGAGGATGTGTACAAGATACTGATCGATGGGGAGTTGGTTCCTTATGATCGAGAGGGAGACAAGGATGCACTGAGATGAGTGTTTCAGGATTTAGGACTGGAGATGAGGGCAGGACACGCAGCTTATGATACTATGACAGCTACAGGATTGGCGCTACCGATGATGCTGGCAGGAGTGATAAGTGGATTCCTATGTCCGAACAGGGCAACACGAGGGTTGGCTGTGGGATGGGGGAGGACTCTAGAGACATTGGTGACTGAGCACACTAGGTTTGCATGGGGACTGTGTCTGCTGGCACACTTGTACTATGAGCTGCATCAGTTTGTGTATCATGGATCAACAGGATTGGGGTGTGGAGTAACGTTGTTGCAGGTATGGGCGTATGAGCATCTTCCGGTGACATGACCGATACGAGGCAGGGGACATGGGCATAGTTATGTGCATCTGTATGATATGATTACTTCTCAGCCACGGATTGGAAGGCTAGAGTATTGGCGTTGAGTGATTGTTGAGGTAGACGGTGTGATATGGAGGCCTTACCAAGACTGTGAGGAGTGGGAGGATGACGCAGTGGAGCTGTCGTATGTGTTCAGGAGTAGGTATCTGATTGGGAGGACACCATATGTTATTGAGCGACAGTTGATAGACAAAGTATGCATGTAGTTTGGCAGGATACAACAGATGCCACGTGGTTTAGGGATGTATGTACAGACAGTGAGAGATCAGGCTCATTTAGGTCCATTATTGTCTTATGATCAGGCAGTGGCACAGATGCAGGAGATGGTTGCCATGCCTTGGGATATTTGGGAAGATGTGGAGGATGCAAGGATGGATGCCGAGTATAGTGCATATTGGGTAGAGAATCCGTTTCCACAGCTGACGGATCCAGGGGAGCCGATAGAGAGTGATGGTGGAGATGATGGAGATGATAGTGGGGATGGTGGAGGTAGAGGCCAACGACGAAGGTGAGGGGAAGTGGCAGAGAGGAGGGTAGCTCAAAGGAGGGAGGGTGGAGAGGAGAGATAGGTGCATGTAGTGAGGGGTAGAGGTGGATTTCCATTACAGGTGCCAACAACACAGGGTCCCAGATAGGTACAGGGACAGGGACAGCGATAGAAGCAGCCACAGGGGCAGGGTGAGGGGAGAGGGGATGAGCTACTATCCTTGAGGGAGATCTGGAGAGGGATACAACTAGGCTCAGGAGACAGCTGAAGGATACTAAGAGGGAGAGGGATCAGGCTATTTAGCGCTATACGGAGGTTGAGATAACACTGAGGGCAGACAAGCAGGAATCAGAGGACACAGGAGCTAGATACGCTTATGTTCTGCGGGCAGGGGAGGAGATAGCCTACTAGAGAGACTTTTACTATGGAGTGGTGCCACCATATCAATGGGATAAGATCTTTCGAAGACCGTTGTAGACTACGACGACCATCAGAGGGAGATACAAGAGACAAGCGTCTATTGGTGGGGTCATGGGTCTTCCACCACCACCAGATAGAGGGGGTAGGAGAGATGATCCTAGGGAAGGTCCTTCTAGGGCTCAAACTCCATCGAGGCTAGATGGCTCTAAGGGAGGGAGTTCATCATAGCCTTAGAGGGCTCCCTATGTATCAGTTTTGTATGATGATGTAGACACCTTCGGGTGATTGTAGCCATATGTATTTTGACGTTATTGTATCATGACACTTATGATATATATATATATATATATATATATATATATATATATATGAGATGATTCATCCTTGCGACAACTATATGCATGTGTACCTATGTGATGTTGCTTCTATGTGATGCATGTTTCTATGTGATGATGCAATTTATGATTCTATGATGTATGGATGCTTATGATATGGATGCAAATATGTATATGATGAAATGTAATACGTTTTTGTTCTTTTATGTTTTTAATATGTTATGCATATGTGAATGTATGAAATGCAGATGAATATGATAATGCAAAGAACTATTTACATGATGAGAATGTTAAATGTGCTAGCATGTGTTATGTGCAGAATATGATGCAATTATGATATCTATATGTATGTATGAAATGAGATATGCTAACATGTGATGATGCAGGTGCAAACTATATGAAATACAAATATTTTTGGCGTGTCATTATACTCAGTCATGTGATAACAGGCTACACGGACTCAGGGAGGATGATGGAGGTCAATCAAGAAAGGGGGATGGAAGGTAGAAGATATGGAAGTGAAAGAGCTTCTTATTCTATTATCATCATTAAGCTTTATTATGGCAAATAGGCTATGAAAATCTAGATATAAGTTCGACCCAGAAAGTCATTGTACCCGTTTGCATGTAGATCAGACAGTTGCAGACAAGGAATGCCCCAGTTCATATTAGACTCTCAGTGTCCTCATATCCTTGGACAAGTCATAACATTACTAAGAGACAATCCATAAACAACAAAGAAAAATAGGTGACGATACCCCATCCTCTCCTTTCTAGTCAAAGACATCCTAGAGATAGAATCTCTAGTCAAAGACATCCTGGAAAAGCTAAAAGACATGTCACCAGAAAGATAAAATCAAAAGAAAACCAAAACTTGACACCAACATCCACTGTAGTCCTCAAGTTTAGTGTCTCTTGTCACTTGTATAAGTCTATTTGATTGTGGTCACAATGTTTATTTTCACAAAAGGATAGATAGCATTGAACCATAATGTTGTCTTAGTCTGTTGAAAGATTTGATTTATTGAAGCCCGTTGCTGCTTGTGTCTCATTTGAAACTGATTGAATCCATGAAACTGGTACTTTATTGCCGAGAAGACGAAACTTTATTGCGGATCTGTGATGCAAATGTTGCTTTATTGTGGATTGTGCGTGGATAGACTGAAGAAAAATGGAAGAAACTATACTCCTCGAAACGTGTGATGCTCTTAGTTCCACACCCATCACTAGACTTAGGATTTTCCTTAGCCATAGATAGGAGTTGATTTATTATGGATGGAAAGGGGTGGAAATGAAAGGATTATTATGAATGGCTAACCAATCTTAGGTAGATCAATAACAAGCCATGATGGGAATGGGTAAGTTTATTATGGATGGATAGGTTGTGAGTGTGTGCAAAGTGAAAAGACGAGATTGAATCCTGAAGGAGGGAAGAGCAGTGTCTCTACGCATTGTGCCAGTGACCTGGTTTTCACCATAGTACTTGCCCAAGGCACCACCGAAGTGGTTTTCACTGTTGGACGAATTTATTTCTCTTTACTTTTTTTGATTTTTCAATTTTTTTTGTGTCACAAGGTGCCTGTTTGCCAGGTTTTCACCAAGTAACGATTTTTTATTCTTTATGATTTTTTTTTTTTTGTATTTTTGTATTTTTTGAATTTTTTTGTATTTTTGAATTATTTTATTTTTTTGTATTTTTGATTTAGGATATTCTGAAGAGCTATGTGTAAAACTTGCGAAGGTGCATGCTGTTGATAGGATCCTCTAAAGGTTCGCCCTCTAGGGTTGAGAGTTGATATGCACCGGATCCATAGACTACTGTAATGATGTAAGGACCAAGCCAATTTGGTTCGAACTTGCCCTTCTTCTCTCTGTCTTGCTGATTTTTAGGATTTTCTTTGAGAACCAGGTCACCCACCTCAAATGTGTGAGGCTTTACCTTATGATTGTAGCTGCATTATTCCTTGACTGAATGATGTGTATCTTGAGTGACTGTCTTCCTTGATAAAGGAACTGAGATAAAATTACTAGTGTGTGGACTACACAGGTCCGTATGCGTGTCACCTAAAGAAGTTTGAGCATCCCTGATAACAAAGTCCCTCGAGGAAGCTCCATTAAAGGTCCATGGTGTATCACTAGAAGGGAAAGGATGTGTGGAACATGTGGATGAGTGACAAAGGCTTATGATTGTGAAAAGAAGTGAAAGTATCATGACATGATGGAGACTTAGGATCAACAAGTATGTTTTTTTACTTGAAATTTTAAAACTTTTGCCCCTAGTTATTTTGGTATTAGAGAAGATCAACTCTTGTTCTTTTTTCTTCATAGGATTTTTATCCTTGACTTTGATTTTTCTAGAGTCCAATAGTTTTTTATTTTGATTTGGACTGAAGGACTTTTCTTTATTTTTGACTTTTAGATTTTTCTTTTCAAAGCTTGATTTTTGATCCCCAATTAGTAAGGGCTTTTGTAATTCTTGTTGATCCAAGTCTAGAAGTGGAGTGGAAATGGAATGAGTGGATGAAATGGTAAGGCTATGTGAGTTCTCAAGAGGGCTGGCGGAACACTCAATAGATTCTTCGCTGGAACCACTCTTAGGACTATTGATATCAAGAGATGCTTGTACCACTAGAGGAGATTTGCATTCATACTTAGTAGACACAACACTAGGTGCTTCATACCCAATTCCTTGGCATTGAAAATTGTTTGTAGGTTGTTCTTGTTGACTGAATACCTTAGGAGATAGTGGGAGTTGATCAACATGAAAGATATACTCACCACATCCCAAGTCTTTAACCTTGAATGTTTCTTTGAGCTCTTCTTGTTTGGATGTAGAAGCTTTTAAGGATTTTGGATCAACATATGTTAATGAAGGAATAGCCTCTCGATTGACAAGGATTGTTATTTTTGATCTAGGTCGCATATTGTTGCAATATATGAATGGGTTTGGATCAACTTTCATGGTCACTTCAACTCCATTGTGTGGGAACTTGATACATCGATGATATGTTGAGGGAACAACTCTCATTTCATGAATCCATGGGCATCCCAAGAGTATGTTGTATGTGAGATCTAGATCAAGGACTTGACAAACCACATCCTTCGTGACTACCCCAACTTTGAGAGGTAAGGTGATCATGCCTTTGGATGAATGCTCTTCATCATCATATGCCTTGATGGTAATTTTGTTTGTAGCATTCACCGCTTTTTCAGAATATCCCAATTGCTTAATAGTGCTCAATGTACAAATGTTCAGACCTGCTCCTCCATATATCAAGACTCGTTTTATTCAATGTTTGTGTGGAAGGCTTCAATGTGTAAAGGTTCATTATGTGGTTGGCTTACAAAGGCATCGTCAGCTTCGGTGAATGTGGAATGGAAAGGTATCCCACCATGGCTTGAAACTAGTCCACGTTCAAATCAATGGGGACAAAAGTTTCTCTCAAAGTTTTATCAAGGATGGCTTTGTGTGCGGGGGATATGCGTAAAAGTTCAAGGATGGAGATAAGGGCGGGTGTCCTCCCTAACTATTCTACTAGATCGTACTCAGGTTTAGTTGTTGACGAAGAGGTGGTTTTAGCTGGACCACCTTGCAAGGTGACTTTACCTTGATGAGTTGTGACATTACATTCGGAGGTAGATTCAAAAGAAGGTCCAATGCCTTTTAGGACAACTTTGGGTCTTTGGGTAGAGTTTTCAGGCATTTTGTCCTTTATGATAATGGTAGAGACATAATTGTCCATCAAAATGTGATTAACAGTTGAATCATAGTTATAAGATGCTTTTGTATAGTTGGCTTGCTCATCTGTGGCTTTGGATTTTCCCTTGTCACGTTTAGGGAATGGTTCCTTAAACATCTCATGTTCTTGATTGGATGAATGTCCTTCGATCTCAATGTCACCTCTATCTATAAGATCTTGTATAATGTTCTTCAACCGATGACAATTTCCTATTTTATGTCCCTTGCTCTTATGATATTCACAGTACTCATCGTCATTCCACCAATTTGGTTTGACCTTTGGCTCATATGGAGGATTGTCTAGAATTGTTATTATCTTGTTTGCCACTAGCTTCTTGAAAGCTGATTCAAGTGGTTCTCCCAATGGGGTGTATTTTCTTTGTGGTTTTGAAGTTGTTTGAGTATTCACTTGGTTGTTTGTAGAACTTGATCCAGAAAGAATGATTTTGGGTCTCACCGTGTTAGCATCAACAACACCATCATTTACTGTGTTCTTGTTCTTGTTCCAAAATCGTGGCTTGTCTTTTCCTTTAAAGTCCTCTTTATTTTATTTGAATATCTTAATGACTCCTTGTTGAATTAAGACCTTCTCTGTTGCTAAGCCTTTCTCAATGACATCCTTGAAGGTGGAAAAACAAGCTTTCCTCGAGTCATAACCAATTTCTCTATTGACATTCTGGGTGAACATCTCTACCATTTGCATTTGTGAAATTTCACAAGAGCATCTGATGGCTAAATTGCTCCATCTTTGCAGGAATGATGAAAATGACTCCCCATCCTTTTTCTTGGTGACTGATATATCTATCTCTATGTTATATGAGAAATGTTGGATAGAAGCTTCTGCTAGATCACCCCATGACTTAATTCCAGGTGGAAGTTGGGAGAATCATTCCACAGCTTGATCACCTAAGCTTTGTGGGAACAATCTCATCAAGTATGTTTCTTCTGTTGCTATCTCAATGCAAGCTGTGAATAATTGTCTTATATGTGCCTTAGGGCCTCCCTTGCCTCTGTACTTATCAAACTTAGGTGTTACGAAGTGTGTAGGAAATGGAGGCATTGGAATGATTTTTTCAAATGGATAGGGACATATATCTCTCATTGTGTAAGTTGGATTTGGTGTATTTATGTCCTCCATTTTCTTTTGTAAGTCCTTTATCTGTTGTTCCAATTTTTTTTTGGGTGGAGACCGACTTCTTGGACCATATCCCATGCTTGAGCCACCAGGTGGAGGAGGAGCATACTGCATATATGGATGGTATTGATCGTAAACATGCTCATATGGGGGAGGTCTATAATGATACTATGTATAGGAACCACCTAGTATAGAGTCATAATGAGGAATGAAATATCTTCTTTGTCCATGCATATCATATTCTACAGGCATGTCATGAGTTTGTTCTTCTGTAGTGCCCCCAAATTTGACACAAGGTTTTCTTGTGTCCAAATTTTGAGCGTGCCTTTGGATATCCAATTGTTTTTGAGGTTGGTCCTTAGCATTGGTATACGATTGAGTGTATTTTTATGCATAAGACTTCCATAAAGGTTTGCGTAGACAGAGTTGTTCATGAGATGCTCTTTCGTGAGTATCATAAGCTTGACCATGTTTATTTGGGACCTTAGGTTTTTGAAACAAGGATGATGGTGACCCAGACATGAAATGTGGTCCTCTAGTACCTCCACTATTAGGTCTCCTTTGATCCATGTTGAGTTGAGTTTCTTGCATAGGTCGATTTTCCACTATTTGAGACATGTCAAAATCATGAGGTATCGTAGCTCCACTTTGTGCCATCACTTGTAAGAAATATTGTCTATCTCTTCTCATGATTTCCTCAACCAATCTATTAAAATGAGGATCCATAATAGAGTCTTCCACTTCTGTTGAATGTACCGAAATGTTGTCCGTATTGTCATTATGTGTATCATTATTGTTTGTATTATTCATGTTCTCAACATTCTGAATCTTTATATAGATGTCCATGTCAAGTAATGTGGTATGATCATAATTGAAAAAGATATCATTGTCGTACTCATAGCCACTCATGTTTGTGGACTCTTGAGCCTATTTAGCTTCTCTCCTAGATTTTTGGGAATGAGTTTCAACTATGAACTAGGTCCTGACCAAGATGTGTGAGACTAGATGAAAATGGAATGAGATGGAAGACCAAGAGTTGGATGGAATGTAAATGAATCTGAGGTTTACTTACAATGTCCAAAGTGTAAGACCAAGTATGTATGTAGTAGAGTAGGTGTGGCTTCCAAAGAGATGATAGTTTCTCTTAATGAGGTAAGTTGACCTTGACTTTAAGTAAGACCAAATGAGACCCAAAGGTGATAGACCTTGATGAGGAACCACTTAGAAAAATGTTGTTGTATGTAGTGTGTTGATAAAGAAATATGAGGACAAGCAAGTGACCTTTTGACTCAAGTTTAGACAAATTTGAATGTAATGCAAGATGTAAAGCAATGATGAACTTTGTGAGACCCAAGATAGGTTGAATTCTAGATGAAAACCCGAAGAGATAACTTAGTAAGCTCAATAAGTCTGAAACTGACTGCTCTTGTTTGTTGGACTGTAAATTTTCCTAATACTGAACACAGGCGTGCCTGTATACTCACAAACACGGTTCCTCAACACAGAATTAACCAAATACTGCACAGACGCGTTTCTAAGAATCTTGTGAATGCAGTTTTCTATGATAACACAAACATGTTTTTGTCCTACATAGACGTGTTTCTATTAGACACAAACGTGTTTCTGAAATCTGAGTGCAATTTTTCCAATTTGTGAAGTTGTTGTTGTGACCAAATCTGAATTTTTGACCATTTTTTGTGACAAGAGGACACAATATTGATGATGACTCAATGTTTGTAGGTGTTTAGATTCAAAATGACTCAAAAGAAAAGTGTGTTGTTTGATGTAAAAATATTTTGCATACACTTGAAGACACAAAAGACACAATGTTTTGATGTTTGATCTTGAATGTTTGAAAGTTTAAAAGAAGACAAGCACAATTCCTATGGTTGGCCAGGACAATAGTTGTTGATCCCACATGGGGTTTCCCCTGAGGCTACACTATTCAAATCAGATACTTAGATGCTTGACCCCACTGGCTCCACCCTCGACACTCACTTCTTCAGGGCAGCCAAGCACCAGTCCCCATGAAAACTCCCATGGTGAACTTTGTATCTCTACTAAGAACCGTATGTGTGTGGGTCGCTCCAGAGGTCCGATCTCCTGCCCCAACAACTAGAAGGATTTTGGCTTTTTAAAAGAAAAAGGTCCTAGTAAGGGTATCCACTCGTGTGGTCATACATGCGACACTTTCAGCTTTGTAAATACAGAAGGCTCCCAACCGGTAGGGGTTACGCCCTACTACTGATCAAATAAATTTGATCAAATGGGTTTATGGGGAGACATAGTGTTGATATGAACTAACCAGCACACGTTACCCATGGCTTTCACCATGGATACAATTATTTATAGTGGTTCGGAAAAGGTGGGTTTTCCTCGCTACCACTTGGGTTGTTCCCTTCTCACTAGTAGTCCTAATGACCACATGGGGAGGCAGGCCCTCTAAAGATAAACACAAAAAAGCCTATTGCCCAAGACACAAAAGACACTGGTTCAATTTTAGTGCACCAATTGAAGTGTTTGCTAATCTATGAAAACAAGACACACAATGAAGATCAAAAGAAAATCCTTGCCAAAATTCTGCAACAAAGATCTGTTAGTAGTTTTGCAATAATACCCCTCCTGCAAGCACACAAGTTAGGTAAACTTTAGATCCAAAAGACTGTGAAATAGGGGCCTTCGACAAGACGTTTTTTTAATAGATTCAAAGATCTGATTTTACATGAGTTATTTTGCATCATAAAAAAAATACCACTTGTAAAATTTCAAGACATTTCCAGAAATGTAAGAAAATCTAAAAACGTTTCTAATTTGCTCCAAAAATTAAATTTTTATGAAAAATCATTAAAAAATCATAGAAAATTCAACATTAAACCAAAAATTCTGATTTTTTTTACTAGAAACTCCTGATAGCATTTCACACCTGCATAAAAAAAATCCTACAAAAGTTCCAAACAGTTTGTGAGATATGAGCAAAATAATGCAAAACCCTAATTTTAAAGATCCAATTTTTTAGGAATTATTTTGCATCAAAATTAAAATCACAAAGAACATATCATGTGTATAATTTTGATAAATTTTCAAAACTGTAAAAACATCCGAAAAATTTGCTCATTTTCTCTCAAAATTATTTTTTTATGAAAATGTATAAAAAATTCAAAGAAAATTAAAATATAGTCCAAAAAAGGTGATTTGTTTACTAAGCACCTCTGATAATGATATTGACATGCAACAAAAATTTGATGCCAAAATTCAAAGCCGTTTGTGAGATCTGATCAAAATAATGAAAAACCTTAATTTTAAAAGATCCGATTTTTAAGGAAATATTTTGCATCAAAATTAAAATCACAAAGAATAGATCTTGTGTATAAATTGGAGATATTTGCAAAAATATAAGAAAATCCAAAAAAATTGCTCATTTGCTCTCAAAAATATATATTTTTTAATGAAAATTCATAAAAAATTCAAATATGCTCCAAAAGATCTGAATTTTTGATTGAAAGCTCTTGATACTGTTCGCAACCTGTCAACAAAATTTGGTACAAAAATTCTAAGCCGTTTGTGATATCAGATCAAATCTTTCCAAGATCTTGATCTTGTGTTCAAAACCCTAGCTGCACAAGGTTATTCTCCAAATTGTTTTACAAAACAACAATATAGGGTTATAAAACCTAAAAAAAATATAGATCTAACAAAAATCCATGTCCCATGGGGCATGCCAAGATGTTTATGGTGAAAATGGAAACAACAATATCGAAAGAGTAAATTGATTCAACCACAAAACCCTAGCCTAACAACAACAAAGATCCACCATAACATATGAAGATTACCTAAGACAATGTAAATCAACGAAATCACAAAGATTATACCATCACATGTCCAATAGGGTTTGAATCTCCATTGATCGTGCTTGATATATTTGCTCTCAGATTTTATGTGTGCACAAGAGCTCAACAAAGAACGAAAATGTGGTTGCAAGTAGGCTTGATCGCATATGAAAGTTTGAATGCTAGTCCAGGAGGATTGATAATGAGAGAAACATCTCCTTATATAGAAGATACTGTAAGAAATGGAGGGATAAGATTAAGAGGTGTAAAAGATAGATGGTCCGTTAGGATTAAAGGGTAGGTAGAGGAAACAAGAAAATAATGAGAGGGTAGGTAGTGTAGGAATTAAGAGATGAATGACATGTGTCATAGGTAGAAAAGACTAATGAATTAATTAAATAAATAAAGATTTATTTAATTAATAGAAGAAGCGAAATCAATTAAATAAATAAATATTTATTTAATTTAGGAAAGGACAATTTAATTAAATAAATGTATTTATTTAAATGACAAATAAGGCTAGAAGAGGATAAATGAATTAATTAAATAAATAAAGATTTATTCAATTAATAGAAGAATTAGGCTTAAATAATAAAATAAATATAAATATTTATTTAATTAGACAGGACAATTTTAGGTGTCTACAATGTGTAAATAAACCACTTCTTAATAATATAAGTTGTAATTGTTTTATTAATAGAGCCCTTCCCCATTTAAAATGAAAACGATACAAAGAAGCATGCTGCTTCTTATTGGGAGAGCATAAAAGCATGTCTAGTAGTGGGTTTTTGAGACATTATTTTATTATGTAGCAATTTAACCCATTGTTTTGCTTCTTCCTCTACATACCCAAATGAAGGTGGTGGGAATGAAGGAAATTGATTAACAGGTTCAAGATGGTTTAGGAATTGGAATTTGGTGTTAAGACATTCAACCATGCTATATTTTATATCTAAGAAGGTATTGGAATTTTAACCTTACATTTTTATTGCTTTATATTTTAATCTTTCTTGGTAATAGGCTTCTAGTAGAAGGATTTTATCTCTTTGTCATCTCTTCCTTCCTCTAGGCTAATGTATCTATATTAGCTTGTGTTTATTTTTTTGCTTAACATCACTTACAATTAGGAAAGATGTTGGCAAGAGACATTGCAGGTATGTTTAGATGTTGTCATTGATGGCAACTCATATCAGTTTTGGTATCCGCACTTCATGTTTTCATCATTTTGGTAGATTAAGTGAAGATTGTTTGAGTTCGGTGAGGTCTGGTTAGCAGAGCAGGATATCTGGTAGTGAACAATTTTGGTTAGCAAATTATTTTGGTACTTTGCTATGCGGATTTCAGAGAAGGCTTGTGGTCATGTAATATGCCTAATTCCTGGATTGTGGCCTCCGGTGATGAGTTTCGTGCAAGTTAGAAGATTTGGTAATCATGTTTTTGGTATGAACAGTTTATCTCGTAGATTGATTTTGGGGATTGTTTGCATATTTGAGGTTGATGAGCTGTCATGTGGGAAGTGTGTGGAAATTTTTTTTGGGTCTACATATGCTTTATAGGTGGATTTGAGTCAACTCATTTACACGTTTCATCTTTTGTGGCATGTTATTGAAGCCGACATGAAATGGTTTTTAATTTGTGATGCAGATATATAAGATCGATTGTAATGGGTATTTTTGTGTGTGGTGGTAGTGTGTGAAGTGTGTATGAGCGATTATGCGTAGTTCCACGTGCGTAGGTGTTAGAATTATGCTCCGAATTAAAGTAGAATATCAAAACAGAGCATTGTTGTAGAATCGAGTAAGAATATATTTTGTGCTTAACCAGAACTATATACAATCATTTGTTGATGTTATTTCATAGTTCAAATCATCATAATCTCTTACAAACATTTTGTAAGGCAGTGAGCCTTCCGGGGTTGTAGCCCTTGTTTGTAATATGAGCAATGAGCTCTAGGCAGTGTGCCTGAAAGCATGTGCATCCCTTCTGTAATATTTTTATACTTCTAACAGAGTATATTAATATTATGTGTTTGAATCCCACTGTGGTTTTTCCCTTAACCCGGTTTCCACGTAAAAATCTTGGTGTTATGGTGTTTTTGTTCCTTGCTTTGTGTTTCTGTATTTTATTTTTCTTAATCTACATTAAGTGGTTTATAGATCTGGATAATTAAGTTGAAATTGTAGAACACCGATTCACCCCCACCCTCTTAGTGTTCCTTAGATCCTTGATTCCAACAATTGGTATTGATAAGACCTCAAAATTTGTCCTGTAAAAATTTTCGGTCGCCTAGTAAAACTTGTTTATCTCTAGCTAAATCAGGTCTCTTCTATACCTTTTATGGCTTAGGGTTTAGGGTTCTCTTTCATTTGTCAAGTCAGTGTTTATCAAGCCCTTAGCATGTTCTATTTGGTCATTACCTTTTTGGGTTTAAAAGTGACTATGGGTCATTGATTCGTTGGCGGGGCCATATTATGCACCTAGGTTTTTATTTTATACCCCAACCACTTTTAATTTTTAACTTTTCCTAAGTTTTGGTTCTCGACTTAGGCTTCCTGCAGTCAATCTTTATTACCGGAGTATTTTATGTTCTTCGCTAAGTGTCCCCATGATGCCACAAAGACCTTTGTTGACTGTCCTATTCATTGTGACATCCTTGGAAGCTTCCATATGTCCTGGAGCCACCATGTGTCACAAGGTGGGTGGCCTAAACAAATGAAAAAAGGCTTTTAACATATTATTCTATCAAAAGGTCAGCGGAAATGAGTTCAAGTTCGACCGACTAAAGGATGTATATTTTTGCATGTGCTGAAAATGGATGGAGATGTTTTAAAAAGTTGATCAAAAGGTGCTCGAGCATTAGCGGCTTGGGTTGAATGGTCGCCAAGGTAGACAGGTTAAAGATCACCTTGATCAGATGGTCCTCGTGATCCCGCGATCAGAAGGTGCAAGGGTGTTAACCACTGCGGTATCACAGGATGATGCCACGTGTCCTTGCTGAAAGGTCAGAGTTGAAGGTGGGGCCGTAGGGATGATTTGTAAGGCAAATTGACACGAAGTCTTCTTATTGGACGAAGGTGGGGTCATATGCCAACACAGAGGTCAATGTCAGATTGACTAATGCAGAATGTTCGATTCGATAGCATGGAGGAAGATCTACGACAAAGATTCAAACTCATTTCAAAAATATTTGGATCTGTTTCATTGCTTGCACGAGAAATAATGGTGGACGGGAGGTAGGTCTAAGGGACATTCCCACGACTTGTGTGGGATTTCATGAAGAGTTTGATCTTTATAAATAAAAATGTGTTTCATGCAAATATTTTATTCATGTATATCTCTTTTGATTCAAACAATTGCACATTTGAAGTAAGATACTTGTATGGCATACATATTTATTTGTAAAGATAGCAAACTTGAAAAACATTTGCGTACCTTTCTTCGAAATGCAATGTAGCAGGCCTTTAAACAGGTCACCAAATTTAGGTGTAGCAAAATTTGGTAACAAATGTAAGAGAGGTACCTGTGATAGGGACTATCAGAGCATTGCCTTACAGACTTGCAACATTCCCTAAAAAGGAATTGATAATGGATGTTCTAGTTGTAGATATTCCACCTTAGTATGGGATGTTGTTATCAACAAAGTGGAGTGCTTCTACGGGAGGAAGTTTGTAGTGTGACTTGTCTTATGCAACTTGTTGGTTCCTCAAAATGCACTTGGCGGGGTTTTTGCACTGCCCCAGGGACAAAAACCAAGTTGGGCCCTCGAATCATGCATGGAGAGGCCAACCTCTATACCGTTTAGGATACTCAGGGACTTGGACCAACAATATAACAAAGATTTTTTGATTATCTTTCTACACTTCGGGCTCTACAAAACCCGAGAGGGTGTTCCGTTAATGCTTTTGCAATCACCGCACCACACTTGTAGGCAACATTAAAACAAAGCAGCTTGTCTCACTCCTAAAAGGGGGATCAACAAAGAGGGAGAATGCTACAGAGTGGCTAGCTCAACCTGCTTTGGAGTGTGAGATGACTTTTTGACAAACAACATCATACACAGAAAATAAAAAGATATTATAATATTAGCAAAGCTATAGCAAGTTGTCGATGAGTTATGAGTAAAGAAATGTCATAAAAAAATGACTGTAAGCAACGATCCGTGTCTTATCCATTGGGCAACTGAATTTGCACAGTGCAAGATAAAAATGCAACATAAACCTTAATCTAATAGCTAAATATTTCAAGATAACACTACCTTATAATGTATCTCATCTATCTATCCCAATCTAAAATTTACCAAAATCCCTGTATAAGCCCCATTAGTCTGCAAATCCTATCTAAGTAGTTTAACCAACCCCTTAGGTTAGAGTGTAAGATAGAAGAAACATGCATCACAACAATGCAATGAATGAGAAAAACCCTTGATATTACTCTTCCAAAGATATAACAGAGTCATACATTGGAGAAAATGAATTCAGACAATATTTTCATTTATTTCACAAGCTATTTTCTGTTATAAATTATATTACATATAAATCCTTCAAGAACTAGCAACAAACTAAGACACAAAACCCATTTTATTTGCTCTGCAAATTCCTATTACAACCTACTCATTTCACCTAGACCTACTATATATAACCAAGGATTTGGATCCAAACTTCTGGACCAAATTTCTCGACCTCTGTCTCATGGCCCTGATTTCCCTTTTATAGAAACAAGGGAGCAACAAGCTTGAGGCCATAGGAGACACCTGTCACAAGATTATAAGATCGCTTGTTACTTTGTTACAAAATATTCCTCATAGTCTCCCAAAAGACTATCCATGCTAGCAGTCATGATGAAGTAGAACCAAAATTCCCAACTGTATTTTGGTAGAAACAAAAACCTTTGAGTCGTGCCACTATCACCCCTGATGGGCTGTGAGATGAACCTTGATATTTTATAGAGTATTTCCCCCTTCTCGAAGAGGGTTTAGATCTCGGCAAGAAGTAAAATCGCCCCTCCACTAAAAGAGGAGTTCAAGCCTTTATGCCCATGATCATAGAAAGTGGAGAGAGAAGATTGTAGAGGAACATATAAGGAGGAGAAGGGGTTGCAGCTTGCATGCTGTTGCAGAAACGACTCGCTGCCAACTCCTTCCCAACCATATTCTTCTCTCATTCCTTCATGAGGCTTCTTCTTTAATTCTTTGCCAATGAGTGACAAAGAGGAGGCAGAGGATGTGCCATGTAGGGCTTGTTCAGGAAAGAAATATATTTCAAGCCTCCATAGAGTATTCTCCCCACTTCCAAAACTCCATTGACTATAATCATACTCATTCCCATAGGAAATATATTTGGTAATACAGCGCTCAGTGTAACTTCTAGCACGATACTGCTCAAGGATCATTTTCATCTTATTCAAAACCTTCTGAGAAGATGACGAATTCTCTGTTCTTTCTACCAATTGAAGACACCACAAGATCGTATTTATAATGAAAGTACCTCTCTTAGCAGTGTTCATGCATGGGAAAAACCATCATTCCAATGATTTTCTACTCATCCTGACAACAAATGGATCCAGAAAATCATATTCATTGAATCAAGAACATCGTCAGACTCAAACTGCCAATTCACTGCCTTCTGACCAAGTTCACCTTACGTGAACGATTTTGTTCTTGATTTCTTGATTTTCTACCTTACTGTGAGAATCTCTGACAATATACATCCTATTATTTTGTTGATAGGTCCTTGATTATCTCACTTCGAGCTCATAAATCATCCTTATCCCTTTCATCTCTCTGAGGATCTTGATTTCTTTCCATGGTGGCAATGAAAACTTGCAGATATTGCCACCTCAAGTACTGCCAGCTTTGTCCTACTAATACAACTCGGCCCAAGAAAACACCTCTCAAATCGTCATTTTGAGAGTTAGTCAGTATCCATTTGTCTTGACTTGTCTCTGTTTATTCCATGTCGACAGGCCTATTTCCTTTTGTGTTTGCTTTCTTGCGTGAACAACAATGAAACATCCCAAATCACTCCTTTTGAAAACTTTTTCTATTTCCACCATTGATTTGTCCAGCATGGCATATCGCACGATAACCATCGATCAATATTGATATTGACCTTCCAACGTAGCAAGTAGGCTCGTTAAAACTTGACAAAGTATTTCCAAATCATCCTTGAGTATCTGTAGACATATAAAAATGACCATATATTTGGTAATACAGAGCTCAGTGTAACTTCTAGCACGATACTGCTCAAGGATCATTTTCATCTTATTCAAAACCTTCTGAGAAGATGACGAATTCTCTGTTCTTTCTACCAATTGAAGACACCACAAGATCGTATTTATAATGAAAGTACCTCTTTTAGCAGTGTTCATGCATGGGAAAAACCATCATTCCAATGATTTTCTACTCATCCTGACAACAAATGGATCCAGAAAATCATATTCATTGAATCAAGAACATCGTCAGACTCAAACTGCCAATTCACTGCCTTCTGACCAAGTTCACCTTATGTGAACGATTTTGTTCTTGATTTCTTGATTTTCTACCTTACTGTGAGAATCTCTGACAATATACATCCTATTATTTTGTTGATAGGTCCTTGATTATCTCACTTCGAGCTCATAAATCATCCTTATCCCTTTCATCTCTCTGAGGATCTTGATTTCTTTCCATGGTGGCAATGAAAACTTG
Source organism: Cryptomeria japonica (assembly GCF_030272615.1). NCBI lineage: Eukaryota > Viridiplantae > Streptophyta > Pinopsida > Cupressales > Cupressaceae > Cryptomeria > Cryptomeria japonica. The sequence continues at coordinate 382,422,663 of NC_081409.1, forward strand.
CAGATATTGCCACCTCAAGTACTGCCAGCTTTGTCCTACTAATACAACTCGGCCCAAGAAAACACCTCTCAAATCGTCATTTTGAGAGTTAGTCAGTATCCATTTGTCTTGACTTGTCTCTGTTTATTCCATGTCGACAGGCCTATTTCCTTTTGTGTTTGCTTTCTTGCGTGAACAACAATGAAACATCCCAAATCACTCCTTTTGAAAACTTTTTCTATTTCCACCATTGATTTGTCCAGCATGGCATATCGCACGATAACCATCGATCAATATTGATATTGACCTTCCAACGTAGCAAGTAGGCTCGTTAAAACTTGACAAAGTATTTCCAAATCATCCTTGAGTATCTGTAGACATATAAAAATGACCATATATTTGGTAATACAGAGCTCAGTGTAACTTCTAGCACGATACTGCTCAAGGATCATTTTCATCTTATTCAAAACCTTCTGAGAAGATGACGAATTCTCTGTTCTTTCTACCAATTGAAGACACCACAAGATCGTATTTATAATGAAAGTACCTCTTTTAGCAGTGTTCATGCATGGGAAAAACCATCATTCCAATGATTTTCTACTCATCCTGACAACAAATGGATCCAGAAAATCATATTCATTGAATCAAGAACATCGTCAGACTCAAACTGCCAATTCACTGCCTTCTGACCAAGTTCACCTTACGTGAACGATTTTGTTCTTGATTTCTTGATTTTCTACCTTACTGTGAGAATCTCTGACAATATACATCCTATTATTTTGTTGATAGGTCCTTGATTATCTCACTTCGAGCTCATAAATCATCCTTATCCCTTTCATCTCTCTGAGGATCTTGATTTCTTTCCATGGTGGCAATGAAAACTTGCAGATATTGCCACCTCAAGTACTGCCAGCTTTGTCCTACTAATACAACTCGGCCCAAGAAAACACCTCTCAAATCGTCATTTTGAGAGTTAGTCAGTATCCATTTGTCTTGACTTGTCTCTGTTTATTCCATGTCGACAGGCCTATTTCCTTTTGTGTTTGCTTTCTTGCGTGAACAACAATGAAACATCCCAAATCACTCCTTTTGAAAACTTTTTCTATTTCCACCATTGATTTGTCCAGCATGGCATATCGCACGATAACCATCGATCAATATTGATATTGACCTTCCAACGTAGCAAGTAGGCTCGTTAAAACTTGACAAAGTATTTCCAAATCATCCTTGAGTATCTGTAGACATATAAAAATGACCATATATTTGGTAATACAGAGCTCAGTGTAACTTCTAGCACGATACTGCTCAAGGATCATTTTCATCTTATTCAAAACCTTCTGAGAAGATGATGAATTCTCTGTTCTTTCTACCAATTGAAGACACCACAAGATCGTATTTATAATGAAAGTACCTCTTTTAGCAGTGTTCATGCATGGGAAAAACCATCATTCCAATGATTTTCTACTCATCCTGACAACAAATGGATCCAGAAAATCATATTCATTGAATCAAGAACATCGTCAGACTCAAACTGCCAATTCACTGCCTTCTGACCAAGTTCACCTTACGTGAACGATTTTGTTCTTGATTTCTTGATTTTCTACCTTACTGTGAGAATCTCTGACAATATACATCCTATTATTTTGTTGATAGGTCCTTGATTATCTCACTTCGAGCTCATAAATCATCCTTATCCCTTTCATCTCTCTGAGGATCTTGATTTCTTTCCATGGTGGCAATGAAAACTTGCAGATATTGCCACCTCAAGTACTGCCAGCTTTGTCCTACTAATACAACTCGGCCCAAGAAAACACCTCTCAAATCGTCATTTTGAGAGTTAGTCAGTATCCATTTGTCTTGACTTGTCTCTGTTTATTCCATGTCAACAGACCTATTTCCTTTTGTGTTTGCTTTCTTGCGTGAACAACAATGAAACATCCCAAATCACTCCTTTTGAAAACTTTTTCTATTTCCACCATTGATTTGTCCAGCATGGCATATCGCACGATAACCATCGATCAATATTGATATTGACCTTCCAACGTAGCAAGTAGGCTCGTTAAAACTTGACAAAGTATTTCCAAATCATCCTTGAGTATCTGTAGACATATAAAAATGACCATATTCCTAAATGAATATTTTATGTTCATTCCTCTATTTAATTAAATCCAATTTAATTGAATCACTCACATTCCTCTATTTAAATTAAGTAAATTACTCAATTTATTTGAATTAAATTCATTAAACCTCTTTTACCATTTAATGGGATAAATCATTTTATTCAATTAAATCCCTTCTATCCACTTTTTAATTAAATTCAAATTTAATTAAATAGTTTACCCTAAATTGAATAAATCTAATTTATTCAATTTCCCAAATTGCAACCAAATTGAATTAAATTAACTTTATTTCAATTAAATCCTATTATTTCTCCATCCACTTGCAAAATCCTACATCTCCCACTTGCCTCTCTAAACCTCCTTCAAGATTCTTCTAATCACTTCTAAATTAACCTAACCCATCTCCTAAATATTGTCACATCCCTAAGCAAGGGGAAGTCACTTCTCAAACCCTCAAAGTCTTTGAAAACCAGTAAAGGATTCAACAACCTAACTTTGAAAGTCTTCCAAACCATTAATGGTTAACTCAACCCTCCAACATGATTAAAGACTTTCTCTAAACTCAACCTCCATGTAACCCAAGGGTCTCATCAAGCATTTATTGCTTTGACCATGGTTATTCCTTAATCCTTTGCATAAGAGTTTATACTTTGGGTAAAAGCTTTATCCAATGGGTAATCCTAACTTAACCTTAACCCTTACCCCCTAAGGTAACCATTAGGTCTTCTCAAGCATTTATTGCTTCTTACATTTCCTCTCACCCAACCCTATGTTGACAATTGTCACCATTTCATTGGTGCAAATTGCAAACATGGATTGATAACTTTCAATCTTGACCTTTGATAAACTCTTTCAATCCTAGCCATCCATTGCCCTATTTTCACTATAAATAGAGCTCTCCCTCCTCCAAAAAAAGATAGGCAAGCTCTTAGTATCATACTTATGCTCAATTTTATCACATTTAGTCTCTCTCTTTGCAAATAAGAATCAATTTAATAATCATTTTAGATTGCTTCTTTTATCAATAGCTTAACCATATAACTAGTATATCATGTTAGGATAGTATCACTACTAATCTTGTCATCTTATAATCTAGTTCATTTCATTTGTAGGATCATGCATAGATAGGTTGCATTCTCATGTTAAAATCAACCAAAGCATCCCTCGTTCTTGCATTTGTCATCCCTAAACCACTTTGCTCAATGATCTGAGAGTAGAGAAATTGGTTTGAAGGACCTCGTAAGATATAGAACCATGGAACCAACCTTGGGAAGCTGAGTCATCCTTCATGACTCCATAGCTTGCACCAAGAAGTCCTGTGGGTGTGTGGACAAGTCTCCTTGGGCTTCATTTTTTTCATTTTAAGTTATATTGACCCGCTTTTCCTGCACACATTTCTGGCACCCACCGTGGGGCTTGACCCCATACATCAAATCGGTTTTTGAATCTAACCACTTTTGCAGGTACGCGGGAAACATGAATCAACACGTGAAGAATATTGTTTAGCACATCTCGCTAACATTATAGCGCATCCCGTACACTGTTTAGCGCGTTGTGTTTATACTCTAGTGCATGTTCTTAGATTAGCGCATCACCTTTACTAACTTTTCCTATAAGTCTCGGCACAGAAGAAAAATAGAGCAGCGCATCCAAAAAATAGAGCAATGCATTCGAAAAATAGAGCTACGCATCGGGCTTGTCAGATAGCGCATCAAAGTCATCCTGTAGCACGTACAGTCTGTTCTGTAGCGCATCACAGACAGAAAACAAAAAGAAAATTATAACCGAACTTAAAGTTAGACTTGTAGAAGTCCACCAAATCCAAAATCTATCTAACTGTTTTGAGTTGATATTTTGCAGGATTACTAATATCTTATTGCAGGGATGAGCTTAGTGTTATTTTTAGAGCTATAAATAGTTTAAATTTTTACTAACTTAGTTAAGTTAGTTAGAATTTAAGGTCTTTTTAACTCTTGTTAAAATAAAATCGAACTCACCTTATTTGGGCTGTAAAAAGAACCACAAAATCAATCTTTTTCTTGCTTTTTTTAGAGAAAATTTCTCAATTTGGGCTCTAAAAGGAACAAATCAAATTTTCGAGTTTACAATCAAAAGGGTCAAAAAGAACTTCACCATCCTTTGGTGCATAAAAGGATTCATTTTAATTTGTGCAAATTAAAGAATCACACAAGTTCAGAGGTCATTTACAATCAAAGAGGGAAGTTCTTCCCCTTTTATCGATTTCTTTTGTTGACTACCAAGATCAAAATTTTGTTTTGTTGACCATTTCCTTTCAAGAGATCGGAAAACCATTGCATTGAAAAGTTAAAAGGGACACCATGTTTTCATGGAGCAACATCTCCATATAGATCTTAGAAAATCATTGACTTGAAAGATAAAAAGAATCTTGTTTTTCTTGTCTCGAAAGTAGAAGGTATATGCTCTCCCCTTAACTGGGTGATAAAAAAGCCAGCCTACTCTTACGCTTTCAATCATACTGCATTTACATCCTTTAGCAGGCCTGCCTTCCCGAGGGGTTGAAAAAATCTTAAAGCCATTCATGGCTGGTGTGAAGGGAATGACCTAAGTGGGAAATGACTTTGACGCCAAGTGTTCCAACCCACTATAATCAAATGTGGAAAGAGACGAAAGTCCTTTTCAACAGTTGCGTGCAATGATTAGCCTTCCCCCAGTATCTTTGAGATACGTAAAGCCTTTGTTTTAAAGGTTGGGAAGCCTCTTGAGGGAGTTTATCACTGACGACTGAACATGAAGCTTGATTACGAACTTTAGCATTAGAAACCTTGAGCCGAGTTAGTAACCAGACATTTGTAATATCATAGTGCAAGGGTGGGGAAGAATCTGCCCCCAAGATTACTCACCATATATCTCCCAAGATAACTACTCAATTGTGAAGCAATTCACTTTGAGTTAATTTCTGGCAAAAGGCAAAAAATGGGCGCCCTCTAGGGGGTGACACAACTGTTTGAGCTGATGGAGTATCGAGATTAGTGGGCTATGGTATTACTTATGATCCTTGAATAAAGAGTCTTTTTGAAGTGTATTCTTTGTAACTAAACCTGTGGAAACATTGAGGATTTGAACACATCCTCATAGAACATACACTTACTGTTTAGATTAGGCAAAAATGGTTATATATTTGGTGCTGTGTCTTCATTTGCTACTTCAGAAAATCATCCATCAGCATTAAAAGCTTGAGGCAAAACACCAAAATCATAGAAAACAATCAAGTCAGGGTAGTTTAGCGCATAAGAGCAACATCTTAGCTCATATCAACCATAACTTAGCGCTTCACATATTATCATTCGCGTAAAGTATTCATAGTAGCGCTTCACCGAAATTTAGAATCAACAAATAACAGTTAGCACGTTTTGAAAACAGCTTAGCGTGTCGAAGCATTAGCTTAGCACGTTGAAGTCAATCTTTAGCGCATAAAGTTTAACTATTAGCGTGCGGAAGGCCCATGTTAGCGCATGAATTTCTAAGCAGAAACTAAAATAGAGTTAAATAGTATAAATCAGTTAGCGCGTAGAAGGGGGCAGCTTAGTGCGTGGGGTCTTTCCTTTAGCGCTTTGAGAAACTTTTATAGCGCATAGGGTCTCTGCTTTAGTGCGTGGTCAAGACCAGAAAAACAGGGAGCAAAACAAAGATAAATTTAGAAAATTTTGAAAACATTTTGACAAACTCTTTTCATCAACTTAAATTTCATCAAATCAAAGTATCAAGAACAAACCTAGGAATCTATTTCTAAAAGCAAATTTCGTATCGAACAAAAGTTGTCCAAACATCTAAAACTGGTCGCACGATAAACATATATATCCTATCAAAATCAAGAGACATCATCACACATAGCAAATAGGTCCTTTTTATCACACAAATTTTATCCCAAACACACTTGTTTAAAAACTCCAAGTTGTCAAATCAAGTTTCCATATCGGAAGACTTTTTCCATATCATTTGATGCACTTTGTCGTGAGGGGGCATCTAAACCTTCACTTGGATAAAGTAAAACTTGAGTTTACAAAACAAGATAAACTGAATCCAAACCAATTCAAAAGGAACTATTGATCGCTTGTGCATGACTAATCCTCATATTCTGAGAAGAAAGAATATTTATCGTAACACTAAGTTAAAGAAACAACAACCAAGTCCTTCAAAATTTGCCAAAAGAAATAAGTTTTTATACATCAATCGCCAACTCTTCAAATCTCATCGAGCATTTCTTCATCATGTACAACTCTATATTCAGAACAAATCCAACGAATTTGACAAAGAACCTTTGAATACTAGAGCATTCTGCCAAAATTCTGCATTCAGTCAACAAATCAATCATGGAGGAAAGATCAATCTTGCATTCTTTCTGGACGAGTGCATCACTTACAACATACCCCGATTTGAGCCACCAACCCCTGAGCAACACATCGGAGAGGATTTTATCCCCTTTATCATAGAAAGCTTCTACTAGATGCCTGTTGTTACTCGCTCTCAACAAAACAAACAAAGTGAAATGCAATCAGAATCGAGCATGAATCGGAGATTATCAAATCCTTTCGAGCATCCGAATCTAGAGGATGCCGAAATTTCTGAGGAACTTCTTCAAGAATGTCAAGAAAGTGCTTCATTTCAAAAACTTGTGGAAAGACTCATGGAAAATGACAAGGAAAAATACCTACTCATGCTTACAAGCAAAGGGGTTAAACTTCTTGAAGACTTTGACACAGACATGTTTAGAACAAGATCTCAACATTACGAATATCAAGAACGACAACGAGAAGGAGAAACACGTGACCCTGAGCAAGATATTCCTGAACCAAACATACCAGAACAAAATACACCAGGGCAAAACATTCCTAAGCAACACATCCCCGAGCAAAACATGCCATTCCATACACCATTTCAACCTAGGATTAATGCAAGGGAAGAAATCTTCCCTCGGCAAAATGCTGCTCCTTTGATTGCCCTTACTCAACAGATGCAAATGTTACAAAGAAAAATGCAAGACATGCAACAAGGGATAATAGTATGGTATTCATTAAATGAAATTTGTCCTTATCCGTTTGACAGAAGATTGACCACGATACCTTTTCTTCCGAACTCAGATATTCCCAAATTTGACAAATATGATGGAAAAAGTGATCCCCGTGATCATGCTCGAGAATTCTGCACAATGAGTCTTGAATTCGCTCATGATGACACCTATTTGATGAGGTTATTCCCAAGAAGCTTGGGAGGACAAACAATGGAATGGTTATCCAAAATCACACCTCCTGTCAGATCATTTGACGAACTAGTCAACAAATTCATAACTCAATATTCCTATAACATTCAACATGCTATCACCATGCTAGACGTCTGTAACACCAAACAAAAAAACAATGAAACCTTCATGGTATTCCTTCAACGTTGGCGACGGATGGTTTCGAGATATGCTCGAGATGTACCCGAAAAAGAAAAAATGGAAATTTTAATCGACAACTTGAATAGCGAGATGAGTTACCTACTCAAACTCCAATGCATACCATCTTTTGCCAAGTTGATTGAAAATGGCATCCAAGTAGAAGAAGCATGTATTAAGAAAGGGACATTGAAATTTTTCAAAGAAGGAACGAATTCATCCAACTCTCATTACAATACTCAAAACAATAACAACTTAGACAAATCCAGATTCTGGACCAGAAACAAAAACAATGGAAATGAAGGAGGCAATGAATCAAATGATCCAAAATCTAAGCAGCCCGTGCTCGCATTATCAGGTAATCCTCAAGCTATAAAGAATCCTAAAGGTGCTAACCTAGACACTAACACTTATGCACCGAATACCAATCAAGGTCAACCCAGCACAAACAACACCAACAATGGTCAAAACAATCACCCAAATCGATGACCTAATAACAATTCATGAGGTAACACCAACAATTTCCAAAAATGTGTCTACACACCACTGGGACAATCACTGGAGTCAGCATTCAGAGAACTCCTGGCAAACAAAATTATCTCTTTACCCGCGATCAGCAACTATGAATCACAAATCAAACCACCTTGGTGGAATGACTCGCACTTTTGTGATTTTCAACGCAACAAAGGTCATCAAACAAATGATTGCATGAGACTGAAAAACATTGTTCAGGACATGATTGATAGAGGTGATATAACGGTTGATGGTCTCAAGACAAATGGTGACCATGAAGCCTTTAAGAATCCTCTTCCAAACTACAACAAGGATGGAGCTTCAACCTCGAATGATACACGTGGAGCTCATATCAATCACATCTACAATAACACCATCAATCATATATCAACTGAGGACAATCAAGTCAGTGTCATCAAAATCCGAGATCAACGTGATCATGAATCTGTCAACGTAACAACCAGAGCTCAAAAATATGTCTTAAAGGGACATACGTCAAATACAAACACTGTACCCAAAATTCAATAAGATCTAGTCAGCCAATTGCGCAAAACTCCTGCTCAAATATCTATACTAGAGTTGCTGAAACTTTCACCAGAACACAAAGACATATTAGAACAAGTGCTATTAGAAACGAATGTACCTCAAGATTTGGATGCTAACAAATTCCAAGCCATGGTGGCTCATATGATAGGGCCTCATAATCTCACTTTTTCTGAGCATGATAATATCTCGTTGAGTCATCCACATAATACTCCTCTCCATATTGAAGTCATAGTCTATAAACACCGAGTGAAACAAGTATTAATAGATGGAGGAGCTGGACTTAATATATATACCTTAAAACTTATCCGTGCATTAGGCTTTTCAGAGGAGTCTATTGATCCACGCAAAAAGATTACTATAAAGGCATATGATGATGAAGAAAGATCCTCTAAAGGAACAGTGGTGTTGTCAATTCAAGTCAGATCAATACAAAGAGATACTATATGCGAGGTCTTAGACATAGACCTCACATACAATATCTTATTAGGTCAACCCTGGATACATGAAATGCAAGCAGTGCCTTCTACATATCACCAATGTGTCAAATTCCCCTATAATGGGCAGGAGGTTTCTATATCTGCTGATCACAATCCATTTCAACATTGTAATGCAATGGGGGCAACCCAAGACAATTTGGTTCCGCATGATAGAGAGAAACAGAATCCCTCAGCACCAGATCTTCAACAATAGAAGTCTAAATCATTACCTAGAGATTTCAAGCAAAAAATGAAAATCAAAGAACAAGGCATGGGGGAATACTCTTTGGAACCCATGTGTTTGACTAGCTTACCCACATTGCCTAGATCTCATGGATTACCTACAACATCAACACATCAAGCAACTCAACCCATCACCAAGTTAGATGGCACATTCATTCAACTCGGCACTTTAGCACATGAATCTGAGGAAAAGGATATCCTTAGTTGGCTATACAAAGATGAGGAAGAAGACAGAGCAACTATTGTGGAAGTAGCTATACCCACACACCTATATGGAAAAGGCTACTTAATCATGCAGCAAATGGGATACAATGGCAAAGGACCTATTGGTAAGCATCAGGAAGGTGTCACAAAACCATTGGATCCTCCTTCACAATTTAGTAAAGACAAAAAAGGATTGGGATTTGAATTCACTCTACTACCAAAGAAGATACCAGACAAATATCAAAAACCTCAGTGGAAAGCAAAGAAGAAGTACAAAGAAGAATCCTGGCAAGAAGCACTATTTGAGTCAGTAGAGATAATTCATAAAGAACATGAACATCATGAAAGGAAGCAACATCAAGGGGAGTCCACCATTCACAAGAAGACAACATCTACAGAAGTCAATCATATTCATGAACAAATATCCAACAAAGCAGAATCACCTCAGGGCAACATCATTCCTCCCTGAGAAGAAACAGTCTACGAACAAATGAAAAGAATAGAAGCAGGATCTGACACAAAATTAGAGAAAACCAACAATCTAGTATCAATTATCAAAGATCTATTTTTGCCATTCAACATACCTGTTCACAGCATTGAAAAGATCTGGGATGATACCTCTGAAACTGATTCCAATGAATATGAATGGGGTAGCTGCTCAAATGCTACTGAAGATACTGCTGAAAATACTACTTCTATATCCCTTTCTCAAGAAGAACATAGCATAGAAATTAGACTACTTGAATTTGGACCACAAAATATCTATGACGCTAAGGAAAGCGAGCAACAACATTATGAACAAGTCTATACGGAAGATGATACCATCGAAGACCTCGACAGAATCCTAGACTTCTTTAACACCTGAACCGATCGCAATGAAACCTCTATCTTGACACTTACAGTAATAGAACTGGATCCACCAAACAATTCCTTACCACTTGTCATTTCGGACCTCATAGACTGGGATGAACCCGAAATTCACGATATACCAATTTTCCCGAATGATGAATACATCATCCATTACTTATGTACTGTTAACCCGGAAACAGACTCTACTAGTGAACAGAATAGTGACATCTACAATGAGGAGGGTGCCAAGTCTCTCAGTCGCAAAAATAAACCAAATATAGGATCTGATGCTGAAAACCAGTCAATGGCAGCTCTAGATCACAAAAAAGTAAAAATAAAGGACGCATCTAAGGGTGAAAACCTTTTTAAGGCACCTAAAGATGGGAGACTTGACACTCTTCCTGAACATTATCATGAGCGATCACCCATATTGATTGAACCCACTCAATCAATCAACATTGGTACTACAGAAACAACCAAAAATATACACCTTGTAGAATCTCCAACTGAAACAGAAAGGTCAGAATTTATCAATTTTTTTAAAGAAAGAAAATCAACTTCGCTTGGTCATATGTAGATATGCCTAGGATTGATCCATAATTAATCATGCATCACTTGTCTATGGCTCCAAGGGCTAAACCGGTTAAGCAAAAAATGCGAAAGATGAATCCACATGTGGCACTCATGATCAAAGCTGAACTAAACAAACTATTAGATGTCGGATTTATCCGACCCATCGACTATGCAGAATGGATTTCCAACATCGTACCAGTTTCAAAACCAGATGGCAGTATCAGAATATGTACAAATTTTAGAGATGTCAACAACGCCTGTCCAAAGGATGACTTTCCTTTACCAAGTATTGACATAATTATAGACCTCAGAGCAGGCCATGCAATGTTATCACTAATGGACGGTTTTTCAGGATATAACCAAATCAAGATCGCTCTAGAGGATCAAGATAAAACAACATTCACCTATCCTTGGGGAATATATTGTTGGAATGTCATGCCTTTTGGCTTAAAGAATGTAGGGGCAACTTATCAACGAGCAATGACAACCATCTTTCATGATATGATGCATACCTTCATGGAAGACTATGTGGATGATTTACTAGCTAAATCCTTCACCAGAGCAGAACATCCAAGCATCTTAGAAAAGATTTTTGAACGATTGGAAAAATTCCAAGTCAGGCTCAACCCTAAGAAGTGTGTCTTCGGGGTTACATCAGGCAAATTTTTGGGCTACATAGTCTTAGAAAAGGGAATTGAAGTGGATCTAGCAAAGGTACAAGCCATCATGGAAATGCCACCACCAAAGAACATCAGCCAGTTCAGGTTGCTACAAGGATGACTCCAATCAATCAGGTGATTCATCGCTCAACTAGCAGATAAGAGTCTACCATTCAATCATATGCTACATAAAAATGTACCGCTCAGATGGGAAGCCAAGTGTGTCGAATCCTTCTATCAAATCAAGCAATATTTGATGAACCCACCAGTTCTAGTACCACCAATAGCAGGAAAGCCCCTTATTCTCTACATATCAACAACAAATAAATCTTTGGGGGCACTGTTAGCACAAGAAGATCAACAAGGCAAGGAATGAGCAATATACTACATCAGCAGGACATTGAACGACTATGAGTTAAATTACACATTTATTGAAAAAGCCTATTTAGTTGTGGTCTTCGCCTCTAAAAAATTCCACCACTACATGCTATCTCACACAATTAAGCTAGTTGCAAAAATTGATCCTCTCAAATATTTACTCAGCAAAGCAGCTCTTACAGGTCGATTGGCCAAATGGGTCACGATTCTCAGTGAATTTGATATCCACTATACAGAGCGAAGAGCTATCAAGGGACAAGTAATAGCAGAACAACTAGCAGAAGCACCACTGCTTGGTAAACAACCAATGGAGATTGAATTTCCAGACAGTGACGTTCTGGCTATCTCTAGAAAACAATGGACCCTATACTTTGATGGATCATTTACCCAACATGGCTTAGGTGCCGACATTTTATTCATCACTCCAGAAGGACACACCATACCAAGATCCTATAGACTCATGTTTCCATGCACAAATAACATTGCTGAGTATGAAGCACTGGTCACAAGAATCAAGATAGCTGTAGAATGGAAAATCACAGAACTAAAGGTCTATGGAGATTCGCAATTGGTTATCAATCAAATCAATGATGACTATCAGAAAAAAGATGACAAGTTACTACCCTACAAAAGAATGATGGATGACTTGAAACAATACTTTGTACACATTAGCTTTGCACAAATACCAAGGTTGGACAACAGAGCAGCCGATGCAATGGCTACTATCGCTTCACTCTTGCAAATTCCAGAGCAATAGTCTCGTTATGAATTCCTAGTAGAGCAACTATTTTCCACAGCCTATGACAATTCCACATCCCAGGTCATCTACGCCTTAACTGGTTCAGACTCTCCCTTATATGGAACGATATATGAGTATCTTAAGACCAATATCCTACCCATTGACTTGTCCCGAAACCAAAAACATAACTTTATCCGACAAGCTGCCCGTTATACCCTTACTGCTGATACTTTGTACTGTCGAGGTCTAGATGGTACTCTTCTTCATTGCATTGATCGTAATGAATCTGACTCCGCTTTACACGAGCTTCATGAAGGTATCTGTGACACACATTCCAGTGGTACTACTCTTGCCAAAAAGATTCTAAGGATGGGATACTACTGGCCTACAATGGAAAATGATTCCTATCACTTTGCAAAAAAGTGTCCTAAATGCCAGATCCATGGTAATCTTATACATGCACCGACATAGGAACTACAACCATTAACAACATCCTGCCCCTTTTGTCAGTGGGGACTAGACTTAGTCAGCAAAATTCATCCTTCATCTTCAAATGGACACAAGTTCATTATAACTGCAACAGAATACTTTACCAAGTGGATAGAAGTAGTCCCCATGACCATAGTAACTGGGAAACAAATTGCCTCTTTTATCCTAAATTATCTAATCTGCAGATATGGTATTCCAAGCTCCATCATTACCGATAATGGACGACCTTTCAAAAACCAAGATGTCTGAGAACTATGTGAAAAAATTAAAATACAACATCGTTTCTCTACACCATACTACCCACAGGGGAATGGTCAGGTAGAAGCATCCAACAAGACAATATTGAAAATCCTAACGAAAACAGTGAATGATGTAGGCAAAGATTGGCATGTGCAGCTTAATCCAGCACTTTGGGCATACAAAACTAGCATCTGCACACCTACAAGAGAAACACCATACTCATTGGTATATGGATCGGAAGCTATTTTACCCCTGGAGGTAGAAACTCCCTCTCTCAGAGTCTCTCTGAAAGGCTTAATCCCAGATGAAGAGTATCGAGTTAACCGACTGCAAGAAATTGAACTATTAGATGAAAGACGCCAGCGTGCTTACGCTCATCTCAAAGCATATCAGCAACGCATGTGTAGAAGCTACAACCACAAAGTCATTCCTCAGATTTTTACAGTTGGTGACCTAGTACTCAAGGAAAATCCTAGAAATCAACAAGATCGAGAAAAGAAAGGGAAATTTGAACCTAACTGTTAGGTCCCTATGTCATCATATCAGTCTATGGATCAGGCGCTTATCAGCTAACAACTTCAGAAGGAGATGTGCTCGATGAACCAACTAACAACATCCATCTGAAGAAATACTACACTTGAGTAGTCTAATGCAAGGAAAAAGTCCAAAAATCAAAAAATCAAGAAAAAGCAAATAAAAAGGTATAATAAAAGCAACTGGTGGAAACCTGGTAACAGGCGCTATTGTGAAAGAACAACTCCTCTATCTATATCCATATGCTTATCTCTGCGGTAAAGCACTATTGGCCATCACCCGACATATTATCACAAATATCCATTCAGGACATACTTAGCGTAGTCACTATCCTGATTTATCCGTCTAGCCTTTCACCACATCTCACCATGGCTTGGTAATAACTATACATACCTGCATCAAGAGGTACACTTAGCTAGGGGCAATAATCGTCAAATACTTGCAGCATGTTCAAACCATCAAGACTATTTGCAAACTCAAAACATCATATTCAACAACCCAAAAACTCACACAAATCACAAAGTAAAACATTGATCGCTAAAACAAGAATCACAAAAGAAATACGATGGATGATTTTCTGAAGTATCATATGTTGCATTTTGCATAAAGTTTTGACTATTTTTTCATTTGAACTTTTTGAATTATTGGGTTCTCTAAATTTTCTCCACAATACTTCAAAGCTAGAGAACATCGGGAAACTCCAATATTTTTCTTAAGTCTTCTGTCTATGAGGCGATCATTTGTACTGTGTAGATACTTGTCTCGAGACATGATTCACAACACATCACTGAAGACATGATTCCACTTTACGCATACAAATGGTTTAATCTTGTCTGTTAATACGCAATCCACACTCTGGTCGTCTTGGTTCAATTATACCTTGACGCTTGTGCTATCTTGCAAAATTAAACATCTTGTAAATTTTTCTCAGGTCATTATGGTTCAATTATACCATTATGCTTGCATAAATTTTTAACATATCCCAAGATCAATCAAGGCTCAATGATGATACATATATCAAAAGCAAAATAACATGTGGCTATAGCGGGATGACAAATGCAGAATGAGGATGCTCAAAAACAAATTAGTTGCATATCATTTTACAATTAGTTGCACATTATTTTACAATTAGTTGCATATCAAGATACATCTCACAACATATCTTATCATACATCTTATTTTCAAGATACATCTCACAGCATATCATATCATACATCTCATTATCAAGATACATCTCACATCATATCATATCATACATCTCATTTTCAAGATACATCTCACAGCATATCATATCATACATCTCATTTTCAAGATACATCTCACAACATATCATATCATACATCTCATTTTCAAGATACATCTCACAGCATATCATATCATACATCTCATTTTCAAGATACATCTCACAACATATCATATCATACATCTCATTTTCATGATACATCTCATAACATCATGCATTTACATCGTTTCATTACATTTCACATCACATACACCTATCTAAGCATTGCATCATCATAAAATAAGCAAAACAAAAAAGAAACATATAGAAAGCATAAATCCATAACATATCACATGATCAAAGAAAATGGTGTCATATATATATCTCAACAAATGATCAATATACAATATCTGTCATGTCTATGCCCAGTACAACAAAAAAAATGATAAAAAATACAATGGAGACAACGTCTCTCAGGTATGACTATCTCCTGAGGGAGACGGTCTCGCAGCAGATGTCCCAGCCCCTGGATCTCTAGGTGGAGAATGCCCTATCACGCCTCTGCTCTCTGACCGGGAACTAGTCTCTCGAGATCGACTGTGTGAAACTCTGCACCCAACGCTCCCTGGGCACCACATCCTCATAATGTCTCCTGTAATACTCCGCCTCCTTGGCTCTCAAAGCCAACTCTCTCAAGGTGTCTCTCATCGGACCACCTGCCGCTGCTCTCTCCATCACCTCTGCTCAAGCCTCGGCTCTACCCAACCACTCCAAAGCAGTATCCCGCTCTATGGTCAGCTGTGTAATCTGACGCTGTTGCGCCAACATCTGTGTTTGCAACTGCTGCACTGACAACTACAACGATCTAATATGTGCATCCTCCACATGCGTAGGAATCCACATCTGCAAGGGTACCTATGAAGGGGTGCCCCTTTCCCTCTACCTGTCCTCAGCGCTGGTGGAGGTAACACATCTGAACTCCTCCTTTGAGTCGGTCGCCGCATGTCCTCATACCTGCCAACCGTTGCTATCACCTCCCCCACCCGCTCCTCTCCAGCTCTGATCGCCAAACGCCCTCTCCCTCTATCCAAGACCATCCGCCGGACAGATCTCTTTGCTCGTATCACCCTCCCACCATCGTCTCCATCCCTATCTCCTCTCCTCCTCAACTCCAATCTCCCTCTAACTGCTCGCCGACCTCTCCCACCTCCTCTATCATCTCCCTGTGTCAATCGTGGTATCAATGACCATGGTCTCGAAAATTGCTCACGCGACTGCAATACACCAAGACGCTCCTGTCAAACACAATGCAAGTCCAAATATCAGTTCACTCATCAACATATGGATATCAAAATCAAAATCATCTCAAAAACTTGAAAAATTTGAACAAATCTAAATCAAGTTTCGCACCATATCAATTCATCAAATCATATTAACTTGTAACACAACTCAAGTTTCACATCACATCAACTTGTAACACAACTCAAGTTCCATCTCAACTTGTAACACAACTCAAGTTCCATATCAGTTTGTAACACAACTCAAGCTCCACAAATTCATATCAATCATATTCATATCCAAAACTTGAAAAACTTTGAACACATTTAAATCAAGTTCCACAAAATATCCAAAACCATATCAAAATCACTATCAATTTGCAACATCACAAAACAAATCAAGTTGTATCAGAACTCATGTTGGACATATCAAAGACAACAGACACATAAACGTGCAAAAATTCACTTATCCCGACAAACTTGACATTACCTACAAAATTTTCTCATTCACAAAATCCCACTTTATCAACGAATTTTCCTATATGCGCTAACCTATCCTATCCAAGTGCCAAATTGCATCTCACGCGCTACGATGTTTTGTCTACGCGCTACCTGACCAACCCTATGCGCTATACTATCCCCTCCATGCGCTACGCATTTAACCCTATGCGCTAGGTTACACCTACGCGCTATCTAACCCTACCCATGCGACCTCCTATAAGCCCTATGCACTAGGTTTTTCCTACGCGCTACCCGACTTACCCTCTGCTCTATCCTATAGACCAGGTGCGCTAACCTATCCCGATGCACTACCCTAACTCAACTATGCGCTAGCCTAAAAACATTCGGACGCTAACTTATTAGCTGGACCCTACACGCTACGTAATTTTTCGTATGCGCTAACCTTTGGACGCGATGCGCTAAAACGTAAAATCTGCATAGAAAATTCAAAAAATTACCAGAAACGACAAAATCAAAAATTCAAATAGGGTCAAAAAGGTTGATTTACTGGTGGTCCATATGCGGTGGGCCTCTGATTCCTCCGCACGTGCTCGAATTGATAAGTAGAATACGGAATCGACATGTTGACTCTTCTCCAAAAGTCTCTCTCTCCAAGGTCAACAAACACAAATGAGACAAAACAATGCACTTTTCCCCTTTTATAGGGTGAATTGGAATTAGGGTTTGGAGATGGGGCATGTAGCTTGCTCGTGGTCTCCGTCTAACCCTAACAAACATTATTTATCGGGAGATGAATCAACTTTTCACATTCCACATTGACAAAATTTTAAAATGGAAACAAAATTATCAAATTAAATTAAATTTAGAAAAAATTTGATTCATCTCCTGAGGGGGCATTATCAACATCACTTATCAAATCTGGGGCACGACATGAAAATCTTAAAAACAACATCACACTGATCATAATCAAATTTTGACGACACATCGTTTTCTTTGAATTAACATGTGCACACACGTCACTTCAAAGAGAAGCAAAATGTAGACATATAAAAATGACCATATTCCTAAATGAATATTTCATGTTCATTCCTCTATTTAATTAAATCCAATTTAATTGAATCACTCACATTCCTCTATTTCAATTAAGTAAATTACTCAATTTATTTAAATTAAATTCACTAAACCTCTTTTACCATTTAATGGGATAAATCATTTTATTCAATTAAATCCCTTATATCCACTTTTTAATTAAATTCAAATTTAATTAAATAGTTTACCCTAAATTGAATAAATCTAATTTATTCAATTTCCCAAATTGCAACCAAATTGAATTAAATTAACTTTATTTCAATTAAATCCTATTATTTCTCCATCCACTTGCAAAATCCTACATCTCCCACTTGCCTCTCTAAACCTCCTTCTAGATTCGTCTAATCACTTCTAAATTAACCTAAGCAAGGGGAAGTCACTTCTCAAACCCTCAAAGTCTTTGAAAACCATTAAAGGATTCAACAACTTAACTTTGAAAGTCTTCCAAACCTTTAATGGTTAACTCAACCCTCCAACATGATTAAAGACTTTCTCTAAACTCAACCTCCATGTAACCCAAGGGTCTCATCAAGCATTTATTGCTTTGACCATGGTTATTCCTTAATCCTTTGCATAAGAGTTTATCCTTTGGGTAATAGCTTTATCCAATGGGTAATCCTAACCTAACCTTAACCCTTACCCTCTAAGGTAACCATTAGGTCTTCTCAAGCATTTAATGCTTCTTACATTTCCTCTCACCCAACCCTATGTTGACAATTGTCACCATTTAATTGGTGCAAATTGCAAACATGGATTGATAACTTTCAATCTTGACCTTTGATAAACTCTTTCAATCCTAGCCATCCATTGCCCTATTTTCACTATAAATAGAGCTCTCCCTCCTCCAAAAAAGATAGGCAAGCTCTTAGTATCATACTTATGCTCAATTTTATCACACTTAGTCTCTCTCTTTGCAAATAAGAATCAATTCAATAATCATTTTAGATTGCTTCTTTTATCAATAGCTTAACCATATAACTAGTATATCATGTTAGGATAGTATCACTACTAATCTTGTCATCTTATAATCTAGTTCATTTTATTTGTAGGATCATGCATAGATAGGTTGCATTCTCATGTTAAAATCAACCAAAGCATCCCTCATTCTTGCATTTGTCATCCCTAAACCACTTTGCTCAGTGATCTGAGAGTAGAGAAATTGGTTTGAAGGACCTTGTGAGATAGAGAACCATGGAACCAACCTTGGGAAGCTGAGTCATCCTTCATGACTCCATAGATTGCACCAAGAAGTCCTGTGGGCGTGTGGACAAGTCTCCTTGGGCTTCATTTTTCACATTTTAAGTTCTATTGACCCGCTTTTCCCACACACAATATCCACTCTATCAGCTGCCTTGCTATCAGACTTGTTTGACCCGTCAGGGACACGTGGCATCATCTCGTGATGTCGCGGTCCTTAATATCCCTACATAATTCATCACGGGTCTGCGAGGGCTGTCAGATCTTCTCATTCATTATGTACAGCTCACAAAGTTCGCCCAATACTTGTCATTATCCTTCGAGCATCTTTTTCTGTTGGGTCATAACATCTCCATCTATTCGAAACACGTGCAAATCCATGGTACCTT
Organism: Cryptomeria japonica; assembly: GCF_030272615.1. NCBI lineage: Eukaryota > Viridiplantae > Streptophyta > Pinopsida > Cupressales > Cupressaceae > Cryptomeria > Cryptomeria japonica. The sequence goes on from NC_081409.1 coordinate 382,442,257, forward strand.
TAGTTGCTCGATATTTAATCATGGAGATATAAGATGAAATATCAAAGTCGGACTTAGGGAAAATGAAAACCCGCAGAAACATAAAAAAGGGGACCTGACCATAATACAAAAGGCATAGAAAGGCCGGTAGATGATAACACCTAGGAAAAGAATGCAGACCCCTTTTGATGATGGAACAAACCCTCATGCTTAAAATAAAAAGGATAACGTGAGTTTATAATAGGTTTGGGTTTTTTAAAACAAAAATCTCACCCAGGAATATAAAAAATTGAAAACCCTAAACCCTGAGGGCAAAAACAAAGAGCAACAATGATTCAGAATGACCAAAATCATGTCAAGAACACCACATTTTTGCATAGTCATTTTCAGGACTATCACAACTTTCTGTATTGATGGCAAGCATGTGAAGATTGACAGAGAGCCTAGAGTGCCACATATGATTGAGCACGACCTAGATCAGAATATGACTTGGTTTATTGACACTGACATAAATGTCTTCAGAGTTGAGGATATTCTAAGAAAGGATGAGGAAATACCTGCACTACTTGATAAAGAAGTTGATAAGTCATCAGAGGATTAGGACATTTGGACTATGTACTTTGATGGAGCAAGTACGAAAGAAGGTTCAGGTGCAGGAGTACTGTTAGTATCACCCTATGGAAAAACATTTAATTTTTCTTTCATGTTGTCTTTAACATGTATAAATAATGTTGCAGAATATGAAGCATTGTTGATGGGGTTGAGACTTGCAAAGAAACATGGGATAAATAAGTTTAAAGTTGTGGAGATTCAGAGTTAGTCATATCCCAGGTTAGATCCAAATATGCATCAAAAAATAAGAGATTGAAGCAGTACATAAATGTTGTATGGGACAAATTAGAAATTTTTTATGCATTTGGTATTGATTGGATATAAAGAAGTCACAATGGAGTGGAAGACCTATTGGCTAATATAGCATTGAGGCTAGATGATATAATTTTTGCAGAAATATCAAAAGTTGAGGCTATGACTAGACCATCAATTCCTGATAATATTGAAAATTGGCAAATTTTTAATGATGATGAGGATATCTTGAGGTTTGTAAAATGTATAGATAAGTATGAAGGTCAAGAAATTGATTTCAGTGGTTTTGTAGAAACAACAGATGGAAAGGATATAGTTTTCGGGAATGAAGTTGTTCAATTGAAGACGAACAAGATTTCAAAAGGTTTAATTGTATTGGAAAGAGTGTTTGATCATCAGGATAAGGCAAAAGTCACAACTAATGCTCCACATCTTGAAGACTTGGAAGAGATTAATCTTGGAACTGAAGGAGCACCAAGAAAAGTATACATTGGTAGGAAAATGTCACCCAAAGTCACGAAAATGTTAATTGATCTATTGAGGAAATACAAACATGTTTTTGCATGATCATATGATGACTTGAAGGCTTATCAAGAAGATTTATTCCAGCATGATATTCCATTGAAGGAAGGTGCCAAGCCTTTCAGACAAAAGCAAAGGCCAATCAACCCTACTTTAGCACCCAAGATGCAGAAAGAATTGACAAAGATGAGTGATGCTGGTATTATCAAGCCTATTAGACATTTGTCATGGGTACCTAACTTGGTGCCTGTAACAAAGAAGAATGGAGATATCGGGTTATGTGTTGATTTCATAAATTTGAATGTATCTTCATTAAAAGATTATTATCCATTTCCAAATATGGAAGCAATGCTATAGAGAGTCATAGGATGTGATCTTATGTCAATGATGGGTGGATTCTCAGGCTATAACTAGGTAGTGGTTAAAGAATCAGAACAATACAAGATACCATTTACAACACCTTGGGGGACATATGTGTTAGAGTAATCGGGTCTTTACTTGATTAATTAAACAACATTTGTTTAATTATTTAAGTTCCCTTTATCTATTTTACACTTAAGCTAACTTTAGGTGCATAATAATTAATTCTTTTATTAATTATTATGTGCAAGCCTAGGGTTTTCCCTTTTAGGGTTTCTTGACCTATTAGAGGTTGATTCTTTTCTTTGTATCATTGATTGATGGATTGATTATCATATTACACATTTTGTGAATATTGAGTTCTCATTTTTTGAGCATATTTTCTGTGTATTTGTTTTTCCTTTGTTGCTTCCTTGCTTCTCCTTGTAACAGATTTATTTCAGCTTGCAGAGATCTTTTGGGCTCCTGTGGTGTTGTATTTCTCAACTCTCACATGGTATCAGAGCTTCAGATCTGCAACTATCTGTTCTTGTTTTGATATTTTTTGCATTGGAAGCAAATCTGGGGTTTTTTAGAAGTTTTTTTATGCACCTAGGGATAGGCCTTTTTTCTGAGCACTTTGGGCCTAAACGGACCTCACCATTGTACTCAGAAGGCCCCAAAACCTTCATGGTCATATAACAATTGACCATTTTTTGCTCCTGAGCCTTTGTGTGTATTTTTTTCTTCAGTACTAGGCCGTATGACCCTGACACGCAGTTCGAGAAAAAAATTCAAATTTTTTTTTGCCTTTTTACGACATGTAGGCTGAATGATTTTTTTGAAAAAAAAAAACAATTAAAAAAAAAAAAATCAAAACGGCACAAGTTTTTTACCAAAATCAAAATTTGGGGTTTCCCCACGGTACGCAGGGTACCGTGGGGCCTGCTGGCTGCCACAGGACTCTACCCTATTAGAGCAGGCCCCCCGCCGACCCCGCCTGCCTTCGGCCCTGCCGGCGCTTGCCCTCCGGCCCTCACCAACCCCTGCCAGCGCTCGCCCTCCGGCCCCCACCGGCTGCCACCGCCGGCTGCCACAACAACCTTGTTAGCCACCGCAGCCCTGCCCGCGACCTGCCTGCGCTCCGCCGTCATTCGACCTCCTTGTTGCCGCCTGCGCCCGCCAGAAACCCGACTCTCCCCGTCGCCACCAGCCTCTCCCCGCCTTCGCCAGCCACCGTAGCTCCGCCCACCAAGCACCGCTGCGCCACCCACGTGCCACCGAAGTGTCGCCCATGAGCCTCCTCCGCTCGACCCTGCCACCGTTGCACCTCCCTCTTGCCTCTTTTAGGGGGGTTGGTTTTTTTGCCATAACTTGGGCAAATGGAGTCATTTTTTTGAAAACGAATAGGCGTCGGAAAGCTGGTTTTGAGACGGATCTCATGATGTTGGAATTTTTTTCCAATTTTTATTGTTTACTATACTTTTTTCCAGTCAAAGTGGGGTCTCTTTTTTGCACTTCTGGGGTTGTAGAATGAGCATCCGAACTCCGTTTTTTGAAAAAAATATATTGTTGGAAATATTGTTCTGTGTACTTTCCAGCCATCTAAGTTTTTTCTAGATTCTGCTCTAGGGATTTTTCATTCAATTTATTGCTTTTCAGCACTCTGGTAAATCTCTTGGTTGTTTCAGGTCCTGGGATCTCTTTCTCTGAGTAGGATGTCTCGATTTTGGTTGTTCTTTCTATTTCCAGTCTTCTTATCATTGTAGCATTTTATTTTTGCAAATGCACTGAGATAAAGTGCCATCATGCATTGCTTACTTGGGATCTTGCACATCTTGTGTCTTATTGTACATGCACTACTTATAAAGTGCCATGGGGGGGTTGATGTTTGCCTTTTGTTTGCCATCTACCTTTGTCCAGTGAGTGTTCCTTCCACGACATTAGCCTCATGATATGTGTCAAGTGAATTTTCCTTCCATGACACTATGTACTTTCTCCACACCTTCGATGTTCCTAGTTCTTTGTCATGCAGTTCTTATTGGCCGTTCTTTTTAATGTACCAGTCCCTCTCCCTCTTCAACATTATGGGGAGGTTTGTCCTGTTGGTTCTAATGCTTCGTGGTTTGATTGATCAACTCTTCAGGCTTTGGTTTCTCATGCCATCTATATCTTCGAGTTTAGTTGTTTGCCTTTGTTTGCCATCTAATTCGAGTAGTGTCATTTGAGGGCATTCATGCAGATTACAGTCTTCTCTACCTGGTCATGTTCTATTTCAGTGGAGCTTCTTCAGATCAGTAGTTACTCTTCGACAGTGTTTGCAACTATTTCTTGCTTTGGTGGTTTTCTTCTTGCCTTTTCATCTCTGTTTGGAGTAGAGTTTTTACCCATGTGGTTTTCTCTATTTCTTCGATTTATAGAGATTTGGTTGTATTTGGGTACCTGATCAAACCTTGTTGCCGGGACCCATCTTTCCTGCTTTCAGTAGTTGTTCTAGGTTTTAGCTTCTCCCTAAGTGTAGCTTAAGGGGGGGTGTTAGAGTAATCGGGTCTTTACTTGATTAATTAAACAACATTTGTTTAATTACTTAAGTTCCCTTTATCTCTTTTACACTTAAGCTAACTTTAGGTGCATAATAATTCATTCATTTATTAATTATTATGTGCAAGCCTAGGGTTTTCCTTTTAGGGTTTCTTGACCTATTAGAGGTTAATTATTTTCTTTGTATTATTGATTGATGGATTGATTATCACATTACACATTTTGTGAATATTGAGCTCTCATCTTTCGAGCATATTTTCTGTGTATTTGTTTTTCCTTTGTTGCTTCCTTGCTTCTCCTTGTAACAGGTTTATTTAAGCTTGCAGAGATCTTTTGGGCTTCTATGGTGTTGTATTTATCAACTCTCACAATATGTGTATGTAAGGATGCCATTTGGGCTTACCAATGCAGGAGCAATATTCCAAAGAGTAATGGATGTTGCATTTTCTGATTTCATTAATGTGTTTCTAGTAGTATATCAAGATGACTTGACAACTTATTCCAAGAAGGAAGATGAAAATTGTGAGCATTTGGAGAAAAAATTTAGCAGATCTTTGGAATATGGTATCTCCCAAATAAGTGTGCATTTGGAGTTACTGAAGACAAATTGTTGGGCCATGTTGTGTCAAAAGATTGTGTAAGGATTGAACCCGAAAGGGTAGCCAAAATTGATTAAGTACCTCAACCAAAAACTATATAAGGGATTCAATCATTCTTTGGGAAAATTAATCTCCTAAGGAGGTTTGTGACAAAATTTGCAGAGATAAGTAGACCAATTTCCAAGATGCTAAATAAAGGATTAAAATTGAATTGGGAAGGAGAACTGACCAAATCATTCTAAGACATAAAATAAGATATTAAAGATACTTCAATATTGAAGACTCTAGATTACAACAAACCAATGCACATATTTTCATTTGCATCTTTCCATACTATTGCAGATGTGTTATTGCAAAAGAACTTAGAAGGTTTTGAACAACCAATTGCATTTTTTAGCAAGTCATTACAAGCTACAAAATTGAAATATGAAATAAATGATAAGAAAGCATATGCACTAGTGAAGGTTGTTAAGGCTTTTAGGATCTATTTAATGGGAGCAAAAGAAATCACTTATGTGCCTAGTGCTGTTGTAAAGGATATCTTCACATGGCAAGAAGTATCAGGAAGAAGGTGTAGGTAGATCAATAGAGTCCAAGAGTTCAATATTGATATTCAGATCACTAAGTTAGTGAGGAGTCAAGGATTGGCAAGGTTAATGGCTCAAAGTAATTTAGATGCCAATCAGATAAATTTTATAGAAGAAGAACATAGAGCTTACGTCTGTGATATGGATGGTTGTGAGTGGTATTATAATGTAATATACTACTTACAAATATGAAGTGTCCTGAAAATATGAATGACAATGAGAAGAGAACATTGAAATTACATGCTATCAAGTACATTATAGTAAGTGGAAAGTGTAGACGTATAAAAATGACCATATTCCTAAATGAATATTTTATGTTCATTTCTCTATTTGATTAAATCTAATTTGATTAAATTATCCACATTCTTCTATTTAATTAAGTAAATTGACTATACCCATTTAATGAATAAATCATTTTATTCAATTAAATCCCCCCTATCCACTTTTAATTAAATTCAAATTTAATTAAATAGTTATCCTAAAATTGAATAAATCTAATTTATTTAATTTCCCCAAATGGCAACCAAATTGAATTAAATTACTTTATTTCAATAAAATCTTATTATCCCTCCATCCACTTGCAAAATCCTAAACCCCATTCTAATCCCTTCTAGAATCTTCTAAACGCTTCTAATTAACCTAACCCCTCTTCTAAACTTTGTCACATCCCTAAGCAAAGGGAAGTCACTTCTCAAACCCTCAAAGTCTTTGATAACCATTAAATGCTTTCAACCTTCAACCACTAAATGGCTCAAAGTCTTTGAAAACCATTGAAGGCTTTCAACCTTCAACCACTTAATCCCCAAAGTCTCCAATAACCATTAATGGTTAACTCAAACCCTCCTACATGGTTAAAATATTTGTTTTGACTCAACCTCTACCCAACCCAAAGGTCTCATCAGGTCTTTAATGCTTTGACCATGATTATCTCTTAATCATTTGCACAAAGGTTTATCCTTGGATTAACTCTTAATCCAGTGGGTAATCTTAATTTAGACTTGACCCTTAGCCTTTAGATAACCATGAGGTCTTCTCAAGCCTTTAATGCCTCCAACCTCTTCTCTCAACCCAATCCTATGTTGACACTTGTCACCATTTCATTGGTGCCAACTGTGCACATGGATTCCCAACTTTCAAACTCAGCCCTTGATTAAACCATTCAATCCTGACCATCCATTGCCTTGTTTGTGCTATAAATAGAGCTCTCATTCCTCCATTTTTAACAATCATCTTTCAAATTTGAAGCATTACACTTATGCTCAAATTCTTTCAAGCTTTCTCATTTCATATGTGCTCATCATTTAGCCTCTCTTTTAGATCAGGAAGTAGACTAAATATGCATGTTTAGATTACTTTCTTTATCATTTTAGTTCAATCATAGACTAAATATAGTATGCTAGGATAGTATTCATACTAATCTTGTCATCTTATCATTTAGTTTATTGCATTTTAAAATCATACCTAGCTTATAACGCATCTCATACTAAAATCTATCAAAGCATCCCTCGTTCTTGCATTTGCCATCCCTAAACCATTTTGCTCAGTGATCTAAGAGCAAAACATTGGTTTGAGGGACACTGTGAGATAGAGAACCATGGGACCCTCCTTGGGAAGTTGAGTAATACGTTATTACTCCATAGCTTGCACCAAGAAGTCCTGTGTGTATGTGTGGACTAGTCATTTTTATATATTTTCACATATTAAGTTTTATTCGCCCATTTTTCTCGCATACATTTCTGGCGCCCACCATGGGGCCCGACCCCAAATAACAAATCGGTTTTTGAAATTAATCATTTTTGCAGGTCCGCGGGAAACAGGAATCGGCGCGTGGGAAACATTCCCTAGCGCATCCACATAACAGTTTAGCGCATCCCGCTTACTGTTTAGCGCGTGGGCTCTATACTTTAGCGCGTAAAGACCATCATTTAGCGCGTAACCCCACTGATATATTTCCTGTAGGTCTCGACGCGGGCAAAACACAGAGTAGCGCATCAAGTTAATATATTAGCGCATATGATCCCCAGATTAGCGCTTATAGTCCATAGTCCAACGCGTAAAACTCAAAAGTTAGCGCATCATATTTCAAATTTCCTGCAGGACTCAGCGTGGGAACAAAAAAAGACAGAACAGCACTTCCAACATACAGAGTAGCGCATTCAGAAGACAGAGTAGTGCGTTGATCATTAATTTTAGCGCATCTGTTGTATATTGTAGCACGTACAGCCTGTTCTGTAGCACATCACAGACAGAGGATTAAAAAAAAATTTATTGTAACCGAATTGAAATTTTAGAGTTGTAGAAGTCCCCCAAATCACCTGACGTTTTATCTCTTTTGTTTACTTGCAGGATTCTAACGGTTTCTTGCAGGCAGAGCGAGGAATTTTATTTAAAAAAAAAACAAAAAAAACAACGATTTCTTTTGTTGACCTCCAAATCGAAAATTTTGCTTTGTTGACCATTTCCTTTTTATAGATCAGAAAATCTTTTCTTTTCAAGATTAAAAAGAACATCATGCTTGTTGGAGCAACATCTCCAAATAGAAGTTAGAAAATCATTGTCTTAAAGGCTAAAAAGAACCTTGATTGCTTTGTCTCGAAAGTGGAAGGTATATGCTCTCCCCTTAACTGGGTGATCAAAAATCCAGACCACTCTTACAGCTTTCAGTAATTCAAGCATTAAAACCTTTAGCAGGCCTGCCTTCCCGAGGAGTTGCAATCAACTCTTAAAGCCATTTATGGCCGGTGTGAAGGGAACGACCTAAGTGGGGAATGACTTTGACGTTAAGAATTCCAACCCACTATAATCAAATGTGGAGAGTGACGAAAGTCCTTTTCAACGGTTGCGCGCAGTGATTAGCCTTCCCCCAGTATCCTTGAGATACGTAAAGCCTTTGTTCTAAAGGTTGGGAAGCCTCCTGAGGGAGTTTATCACTGATGGCTGAACGGGAAGCCTGATTACGAACCATAGAATTAGAAGCTTTGAATTGAGTCAGTAACCAAATATTTATAACATCATAGTGTAAGGGTGGGGAAGAATCCGCCCCCAAGATTACTCACCATATATCTCCCAAGATACTTACTTAACTGTGAAGCAATTCACTTTGGGTTAATTTCTGGCAAAAGGCAAAAAAAGGGCGCCCTCTAGGGGGTGACACGGCTGTTTGAGCTGACGGAGTATCGAGACTAGTGGGCTATGATGTTATTTATGACCCTTGAATAAAGAGTCTTTCTGAAGTGTATTACTTGTATCCAAACCTGTTAAAACATTGGGGATTTGAACACATCCTCGTAGAACATACACTTTTTGTTAGATTAGGCAAAATGGTTGTACTTTTTGTGCCGTGCTTGCATTTATTACTTCAGAAAATCATCCATCGCACTTGAAAATTTCTCAAAATTCAAAAACCTCAATAAATCACCCAAGCAGAAAAAAAAAATCAGGGCAGTCTAGCGCATAAGAACATCTTAGCGCGTGGAAGACTTTTGTTAGCGCATCAAAACCTCACATTAGCACGTGAAATTAAAACAGTAGCGTTTTCAGCTAAGGCAAAACAGTGCAAAGTCCTTTAACGCATCCCAACAACAGTCTAGCGCGTGGAAGCAACATCACAGTGCGTAGGAACCAAGAACTAGCGCATAGAGTGTAAAATTTAGCGCATAGCAGGCCCAGTATAGCGCGTAGCTTTTCCAAACAAACTCAACAGCAATTTTCAACAGCTTGAATTTTAGCGCGTGAAAGACACAGCTTAGCACAGGGAAACCAAATTTTAGCGCATAAGGTCGAACAGTTAGCGCGTCGAAAACCCAGGATAGCGCATAAACTTTTGAAACTGTTAGACCGCCATTTTCCAAAATCCAAACTTTAGCGCGTGTGTAGGGGAAGATTAGCGCGTGTGCTCATTCCTTTAGCGCATCAAGTAAATTCAGTAGCACATGTAGACTCTGTTTTAGCGCGTGATCCAAAACAAGAAAACAGAGAGCAAAAACCGAGAAAAATTTGAAAATTTGAAAAACATTTTTAGAAGCCTTTTTCATCAAAAACCATTTTTTCATCAAACCAGAGTGACAAACAAACCACTAAAACTATTTCTTAAGCTCAATTTGTGTCAAAACAAAAGTTGTTAGAATCCTAAACGAATCGCACAATAGAGGACGTCTCTCTTATCATAATCTGGAAATTTCATCATCAGTATCAACAAAATCCTTTACCATCTTACAGATTTCTATCTCAAAACACTTGTTTAAAATTCTCAAATCGTCAAATCCAGTTTCCAGATCGGGAAGCTTTTAATCCATATCATTTGACACGTTTTATCGTGAAGGAACATCTAAACCTTCACTCTGATAAAGTAAGATTTGAAATTTTTCAAAACAAGAAATCAACTGAATCCAAACCAATCAAAGGAAATCATTGATCACTCATGTATGACTAATCCCCTTATTCTGAGAAGAAAGAACCTCTATCGTAACATCACGTTGAAGAAACAACAACCTAGTTTTTCCAAATTCATCAAGAGAAATAAGTTTTTATACATCAATCGTCAACTCTTCAAATCTCATCGGGTATTCCTTCATCACGTCAAATGTTATATCCAAAACAAATCTAGCGAATTTGACAAAGAACCTTTGAAAACAAGAGCATACTGTCAAAAGTCTGCTTTTAATCAAACCATAAACCGCGGCGGAAAGATCAATCCAGCATTCTTGCCCGACGAGTGCATCACATATAACACATCTTGACCAGAACCACCAACACCCGAGCAACACATCGAAGAGACTTTTATCCCTTTCATCACTGAAAGTTTCTACTAAAATGCCTGTTACTCGCTCTCAACGAGAAAAACAAAGCGAGGCACACGCAGAATCAAGTATGAATCGCAGATTATCAAATCCTTTTGAAGTTCCACCAGTGGAAGAACCTGAAATTACTGAAGCACTTCTTCGGGAATGTCAAGAAAATCCTTCCTTCCAAAAACTTGTCGAAAAACTCATGGAAAATGACAAAGAAAAATATCTGTTGATGGTCACAAGAAAGGGCGTTAAACTTCCTGAAGATTTCGACCCAAACATTTTTCAAACCGGATCTCGACAATATGCATATCAAGAACAACACAGAGAAGAAGAAACTCGCATACCTGAACAACATAACTTTGAACAACACATTCCAGAACAACGCATACCAGAAATGCGTATACCTGAGCTAGAAACACCAGAGCAACATATACCATTTACCACACCTTTTCAGCTGAGAACCAATACAAGGCAAGAACTTTTTCCTCGACAAGACACTATACCTTTGGCAGCCCTTACTCAACAAATGCAAATGTTGCAAAGACAAATACAGGATATGCAACAAGGGACAACAGTGCGGTACTCTTTAAACGAAATCTGTCCTTATCCATTTGACAGAAGCTTGAACATGGTGCCTTTTCCTCCAAACTCGGACGTTCCCAAATTTGATAAATATGATGGGAAAAGTGATCCTCGGGATCATGTTCGGGAATTTTGCACACTGAGCCTTGAATTTGCTCATGATGACACCTATTTGATGAGGTTATTCCCTAGAAGCTTGGGAGGGCAAACCATGGAATGGTTATCCAAAATCTCACCACCTGTCAGATCATTTGATGAGTTCGTTAACAAATTCATAACCCACTATTCCTACAACATCCAACATGCCATAACCATGCTAGATGTTTGCAACACCAAACAAAATAACAATGAAACATTCATGGCGTTCCTTCAACGCTGGTGACGCATGGTATCTAGATATCCTCGCGATATTCCTGAAAAGGAGAAAATGGAAATCTTCATCGATAACTTGAACGGCGAGATGAGTTACAGACTAAAACTTCAATGCATACCATCTTTCGCTAAATTGATTGAAAATGGCATTCAAGTGGAAGAAGCGTGTGTCAAAAAGGGAACACTCAAATTCTACAAGGAAGGAACAAACTCATCAAATTACAATAATCAGAACAACACCAATCTTGACAAAACTCGATTTTGGACTCGAAACAGAAATGAAGGCAACAACGAATCACATGATCCTAAATCAAAGCAACTAGTACTTGCATTATCTGGAAATCCTCAGAACATGAAAAATCTTAAAAATGCTACCCCCAGTACTAACACATATGCACAAAACACTGATCAAGTACAACTCAATACAAACAACACCAACGATTCTCAAAGCAAAAACATGAATCCATGACCTAACAACAATTCACGCAACAACACGAACAATTTTCAAAAGCGTATCTTCACACCACTGGGACAATCTTTAGAATCAGCATTCAGAGAACTTTTGGCAACCAAGATTTTGTCTTTACCTCCAATCAACAATTATGAACCCCCAATCAAACCACCTTGGTGGAATGATTCACACTATTGTGATTTCCATCGCAACAAGGGTCATAGAACAAACGAATGTATGAGATTGAAACATATAATACAGGATATGATTGATCGAGGTGACTTAACGGTGGATGGTCTCAAAACAAATGGTGATCACGGAGCCTTTAAAAATCCTCTCCCAAATTACAACAAAGATGGAGCATCCACTTCCGATGATACACGCGGCGCTCGTATTAATCACATCTACAACAACACCATCAACCACATATCAGCTGAAGATCATCAAGTAAATGTCATCACCATCCGAGATCAGCGTAATCATGAATCTGTCAATGTAACAACCCACACTCAGAAATATGTCTTGAAGGGACATACTGCACCTACAACTACTCCACCAAAAATCCAATATGACTTGGTTAGCCAATTACGCAAGACTCCAGTTCAGATATCTATCTTGGAATTATTGAAACTATCACCGAAGCACAAAGACATATTAGAACAAGCACTATTGGAAACCAATGTACCTCAAAATTTGGATACAGGTAGATTTCAAGCCATGGTCGCCCATATGACAGGACCTCATAACCTCACCTTCTTCGAGCATGACGATGCTTCCTTGATCCATCCACATAATAATCCTCTCCATATTGAAGTCATTATTTGCAAACACTGAGTGAAAAGAGTCTTAATAGATGGAGGAGCCGGACTTAATATATGTACTTTAAAGCTTATCCGTGCATTAGGCTTCTCAGAAGAATCTATTGACCCTTGCAAGAAAATTACCATAAAGGCATATGATGATGAGGAAAGGTCCTCTAAAGGCACAGTGATATTACCTATTCAAGTAGGACCAGTACAAAAGGAGACTATATGTCAGGTCTTAGATATTGATCTCACCTACAATATCTTATTAGGACGACCCTGGATACATGAAATGCAAGCAGTACCTTCTACATATCACCAGTGTGTCAAGTTTCCTTATGATGGACAAGAAATCTCCATATCTGCTGATCACAATCCATTTCAACATTGCAATGAAATGGGGGCAGCCCAGGATAGTTTGGTTCCTCATAATAGAGAAAAGCAGCAATCTTCAACGTCAGATCCACACACAGCAAAATCCAACTCCTTATGGGGAGACTTCAAGCAGAAAATGCAAATCAAAGACCAAGGCATGGGCGAATACTCTCTGGAGCCTTTATGCTTGGCCAAATTGCCAACATCACCTAGATCACATGGTTTGCCTACTACATCAACACAACTGGCTACTCAGCCCATCACTAAATTTGATGGTACCTTCATCCAATTGGGTACTCTAGCACATGAATCAGAGGACAAGGATGTTCTTAGCTGGTTATACAAAGATGAAGAAGAAAATCATAGAGCAGCCGCTCTGGACATTGTTCTACCAACACACATGTATGGAAAAGGCTACTTAATCATGAAGCAAATGGGATATGGCGGTAAAGGACCTATTGGCAAACGCAAAGGAGTCACTGAACCTATAGATCTTCCTTCACAACCTAGCAGAAACAAAGCAGGATTGGGTTCTAAACTCACGTTCCTATTGAAACGGCCGCCACACCTACCTATCAAACCTCAATGGAAAGTAAAGACACAGTACAAAGAAGAATCCTGGCAGGAAGCACTTTTTAAATCAGCAGAAATAATCCGCAAGGCACGGGAACGTCAAGATCAGAAGTTACATCAAGAAAAGCTTCTAAGTCACAAAAAGGCCCTATCTGCAGCAGTAGCTCATATTCAAACACCAATATCTCAAGAACAAATTAGGTCATCTCCAAATACCGTTATTCCTCCCCGAGGAAGCACAGTCTATGAACAAATCCAGCAAGTAGAAGACGGATCTGATACAGAATCTAAAAAAACCATCAAAATGGTATCCATCATCAAATATTTGTTTTCACCATACAACACACCTGTTTACAGCACAGATAGAATCTGGGATGATGCCTATGAGACTGATTCTAATGAATATGAATGGGGTACCTGCTCCAATGCTACTACTGATATCCTGTATGATACTGATTCTATATCTATCTCCCAAGAAGAACATAACGTAGAAGATAGACCTCTTGAATTTGGACCGCAAAATATCTATAACGCCCAGGAAAGTGAATAGAAACATTATGAACAAGTCTATGTGGAAGATGATACCATCGAGGACCTCGACAAAATCCTAAATTTCTTTAAACCCAAGACCCATCACGATGGAAACTCTATCCTAACACTTACAGTAGCCGAACTTGATCCACCCAACGATTCCTTACCACTTGTCTTTCCTGACCTCATCGACTGGGAGGAACCTGAAACAATTGATATACAAATTTTCCTAGATGATGCATCTATTGTCCATTACCTATGTACCGTAAATCCGGAAATAGGCTCTACCAGTGAACAAAATAACGATGTCTACAAACCAGGGAGTGCCAAGTCTCTTAGTCACAAAAATGAACTAGATAAAGGATCTGATGTTGAAAACCAGTCAATGGCAGCTCCAGATCATAAAAAAGTAAAAATAAAGGATGTATCGGAGGGTGAAAACCTTTTTAAGGCACCTAACGATGGGAGACTTGACACTCTTCCTGAGCACTTTCATGAGCGATCGCCCATATTGATTGACCCCACTCAATCAATCAACATTGGTACCACAGAAGCAGCCAGAAATATACACCTTGCAGAATCTCTGACAGAGGAAGAAAGATCGGCATTCATCATCTTCTTTAAAGAACAACAAATCAACTTTGCTTGGTCATATGCTGATATGCCCGGAGTAGATCCACACTTAATCATGCATCATCTATCCATCTCTACAGGAGTTAAGCCAGTCAAGAAAAAGCTACGAAAGATGAATCCATAGGTGGCACTCATGGTCAAAACTGAACTAAAGAAATTATTAGACGTCGGATTCATCCGACCCATTGACTATGCAGAGTGGATTTCCAACATCGTTCCAGTATCAAAACCAGATGGAAGTATCAGAATATGCACTGACTTCAGAGACGTCAACAAAGCTTGTCCGAAGGATGACTTTCCTTTACCTAGTATCGACATCATTTTAGATCTCACAACAGGCCATGCAATGCTCTCACTAATGGATGGTTTCTCAGGCTATAACCAAATCAAAATAGCCCCAGAAGATCAAGATAAAACCGCGTTCACTTGTCCTTGGGGAACGTACTGTTGGAATGTTATGCCTTTCGGCTTAAAGAATGCAGGGGCCACTTATCAAAGAGCAATGACCACAATATTCCATGACATGATGCACACATTTATGGAAGACTATGTGGATGACTTACTAGCTAAATCCTTCACCAGAGCAGAACATCTTGGTATCCTAACAAAAATCTTTGATCGATTGAAGAAATTCCAAGTCAAGCTTAACCCTAAGAAGTGTGTCTTCGGGGTTACATCAGGCAAGTTACTAGGCTACATAGTCTCAGCTAAGGGTATATAAGTTGATCCAGCAAAGGTACAAGCCATTATGGACATGCCACCACCAAAGAATATCAGTCAACTCAGATCTCTACAAGGATGACTTCAATCCATCAGGCGATTCATCGTTTAGCTAGCAGACAAAAGTCTACCATTTAATCATTTGCTACACAAAAATGTACCATTCAAATGGGAGGCTAAGTGTGTCGAATCTTTTTATCAAATCAAACAGTACCTGATGAATCCACCAGTTCTAGTACCACCAGTCGCCGGAAAGCCACTTATTCTATATATCTCAACAACAGATATTTCACTGGGGGCATTATTGGCACAAGAAGATCAACAAGGAAAGGAACGCGCCATATACTACATCAGTAGAACATTGAATGGCTATGAACTCAACTATACATTCATTGAAAAGGCTTGCCTAACAGTGGTCTTCGCATCTCAGAAGTTCCGACATTATATGCTAGCACACACCATCAAGCTAGTGGCAAAAATTGATCCTCTCAAATATCTACTCAGCAAGGTAGCTCTTATAGGCCGATTAGCTAAATGGGTCATGATTCTCAGTGAATTTGACATCCAATACACAGAAAGACGAGCCATCAAAGGACAAGCAATTGCAGATCAGTTAGCCGAAGCACCAATACCAGGAAAACACACCATGGTGATTGAATTTCCAGACAGAGATGTTCTTACTCTTTCTACCAAACAATGGACCTTATACTTTGACGGATCCTATACACAACATGGTTCCGGTGTTGGCATTCTGTTCATCACTCCTGAAGGACACACTATACCAAGATCATACAGGCTTATGTTTCCATGCACTAATAATGTAGCTGAATATGAGGCATTGGTCATAGGCATCAAAATGGCTATAGAATGGAAAATCACAGAGTTAAAAGTCTATGGGGACTCGCATATGGTCGTCCATCAAATCAACAACGACTATCAAACAACGGATGACAAGCTCTTACCCTACAAGCGAATGGTGGATGACTTCAAACAGTATTTTGTGCACATCACCTTCGAGCAAATACCAAGGTTGAACAACAAAGCAGCCGATGCAATGGCTACAATCGCTTCGTTACTACAAATTCCAGAGCAACAGAGTCGTTATGAGTTCCTGGTAGAGCAACTATTCTCCCCCGCCTATGACCACTCTGAATCCCATGTTATCTATGCCTGTATGGTTCAGATTCTCCGTTATATGGACCCATACACAACTATCTCAAACACAATATCTTACCCATTGACCAATCCCGCAACCAAAAACGTAACTTTATCTGACAAGCTGCCCATTACACCCTTACCGTTGATACTTTGTATCGTCGAGGTCTCGATGGTATTCTTCTTTGTTGTCTTGATCGTAATGATTCTAATTCTGCTTTACACGAGCTTCACGAAGGTATTTGTGGCACACATTCAAGCGGCACTACTCTTGCTAAAAAGCTTCTAAGGATGGGATACTACTGGCCTACAATGGAAAAAGACTCATATCACTTTGCCAAGAAATGTCCTAAATGCCAAATCCATGGTAATTTGATACATGCACTAGCACAAGAACTGCAACCATTTACAACATCATGGCCCTTTTGTCAGTGGGGACTGGACCTCGTTGGAAAAATTCATCCTTCATCATCAAATGGACACAAGTTCATTATAACAGCAACAGAGTACTTTACCAAGTGGATAGAAGCAGTCCCCATGACCACAGTGACCGGGAAACAAATTGCCTCTTTTATCCTCAATTATCTGATCTACAGATATGGTATTCCAAGTTCAATCATTACAGATAATGGACGACCCTTCAAGAATCAAGATGTCCAAGAACTATGTGAAAAATTCAAAATCCAACATAGGTTCTCTACACCATATTACCCACAGGGCAATGGTCAAGCAGAGGCATCTAACAAGACAATACTGAAAATCCTCAAGAAAACAGTGAATGAGGCAGGCAAAGATTGGCATGTACAACTCAATCCAGCACTTTGGGCATACAGGACCAACATCCGCACACCTACCTGAGCAACACCATACTCATTGGTTTATGGATCGGAGGCTATTTTACCCCTGGAGGTAGAGATCCCATCTCTCAGAGTCTCTTTGAAAGGCTTAATCCCAGATGAAGAATATCGAGTCAACCGACTACAAGAACTTGAGCTATTAGATGAAAGATGCCAACATGCTTATACTCATCTCAAAGCATATCAGCAATGCATGTGCAGGAGCTACAATCACAAGGTCATTCCCCATAACTTCAAGGTTGGTGACCTAGTACTCAAAGAAAATCCACGAAACTAGCAAGATCGAGAAAAGAAAGGGAAATTTAAGCCTAACTAGTTGGGTCCCTATGTTATCATATCAGTTTATGGATCAGGTGCTTATCAGCTAACAAATTCTGAAGGAGATGTGCTCGACGAACCAACTAACAACATCCATCTGAAAAGGTACTATACTTAAGTAGCCTAATGCACGGAAAAAGCCAAAAACAAACAAAAAAATCAAAAAAATCCAGAAAAAGCAAAAACAAAGTACAATAAAAACAAAGGGTGAAAACCTGGTAAACAGGCATTATTGTGAAAGAATGGCTCCTCCATCTATTTCCATACCATGTTATTCATACAAACACTATCGGCCATCGCCCAACACTTAGCAAATATCCATTCAGGACATACTTAGTGTAGTCACTATCCTGATTTGTCTATATATATCCTCCTACCACTAATACACCATTGCTTGGAATCACTGTATATATTCACATCAAGAGGCACACTCAGCTAGGGGCATGTAAATCCTATCAATATTGCAAACATTCAAAACATCAAGACTAGATGCAAAACTCAAAAACATGACATCCAACAAACCACAAAAAAACCAAACAAACTACGCTTCACAGCCAAACAAGAACAAAACAAATCACAAAAAGACCAAGGATGGATGATTTTCTGAAGTACTGAATGTTGCACTATAGCATAAAATCTTAACTCATTTTGCATTTTGAACTTTTTGCATTATTGGATTCTTTTCCTTGTTTCACTAAATGCTTCACAGCTAGAAGTCAAGGGGAACTTCCAATATTTTCTTAGTCTTCTGTCGGGGAGGCGATCACTTGTACTGTGTGAATACTTTCCTCGAGACGTGATACATCGAATATCACTGAAGGCCTGATTCCACTTCACGCATACAAATAATCAACTCTTGTCTGTTTACGCAATATGCACTTAGGTCGTCCTGGTTCAATTATACCTTGACGCTTGTGCTATCTTGCAAAATCAAATATCATGTAAATTTTTCTCAGGTCATTATGGTTCAATTATACCATTATACTTGTATAAATTTTCAACATATCCTAAACAAATCAATGCTCATTGATGATATCTACAAAGAAAGCAAACAAATGGCTATATCAGATGGCAAATGCAGAATGAGGATGCTACCAAAAACATAGTTGCATATCATTTTACACATAGTTACATATCATTTTACAATTAGTTGCATATCATTTTACAATTAGTTGCATATCATATCATACATCTCATTTTCAAAATATCATTCATCATTCATCATTGCATCCCTCGCATGCATATATATCACATCATCATGGAATCTTTCTTCACTTTCATATCTTATATCATTCTTCTAAACTATTTTCATCATTCTTCCAAACTATCTTCATCATTCTTCT
This sequence comes from Cryptomeria japonica, assembly GCF_030272615.1. Taxonomy (NCBI): domain Eukaryota; kingdom Viridiplantae; phylum Streptophyta; class Pinopsida; order Cupressales; family Cupressaceae; genus Cryptomeria; species Cryptomeria japonica. The sequence goes on from NC_081409.1 coordinate 382,461,191, forward strand.
AAACTATCTTCATCATTCTTCCAAATTATCTTCTATCATGTCTTATGCAGGATGTATCTTTCTTGCAACCAGATGTTTTGATCAGCTCTTATACAGGATATATCATTCCTGAAACCAGGCATTTTGATCGGTCTTATACAGGATATATCGTTCCTAAAAATAGACACTCGATCATCCATGTCTTATACAAGCAGTATCATTCCTGAAACTAGACACTCGATCATCCATGTCTTATACAGGCAATATCATTCCTGAAACTAGACACTCGATCATCCATGTCTTATACAGGCAGTATCATTCTTGAAACCAGACGCTCAATCATTCATGTCTTATATAGGCGGTATCATTCCTGAAACCAGACGCTCAATCATCCATATCTTATACAGGCAGTATCATTCCTGAAACCAGACACTCGATCATCCATGTCTTATATAGGAGGTGTCATACCTGAAACCAGACTTGCTCTCATTCCAATCAATCTAACCAATCTTATCAAACCCATGCATGCCATCACTATCTATTCTTCTATCTTTCAAACAACATTCTTCTTCTTTCGAGAGATCATTCATGCTTTGTGTGCACGAACGATCTCTCGAGGGGGCATTATCATATCAAATCTCAACATCAATTTCACATCAGTTTCATATCAAATTTTCATATCAAATCAATTCTTCATATCTAAGGCATATCTAAGAGGGAAGTCAACCCACATCTCTTGATGATATCAAGATCGGCCTGTGACAACTACGGTATCAATGTCCATGGTCTCGGAAATCTCTCCCGTGACTGAACCACGCCCAATTGCTCCTGTCAAACAAGCAAAACAAATCCAATGTCAGTTTCCACATCAAACCAACGATATCAAAATCAAACTTACATCAACAAACATGAAACAATTTGCTCATCTATATCAAAGTTCAAAATCCTATCATTTCATATCAACTTGTAAAACAACTCAAGTTCTCAAAAACCATATCAAAACTTGTAAAACAACTCAAGTCTCCAAAATCACCTAACTTGTAAAACAACTCAAGTTTCCCACCCATATCAGCTTGTAAAACAACTCAAGTTTCCAACCCATATCGGCTTGTAACACAACTCAGGCTTCACACATTGAACTTGAAACAGAACACGCAAACAAATCATATTCACCATCAAATATCGAATCTGGGGCATCACACATCAAATCAAATCCGGGGCACGACTGGCAAATCAAAAGAGCGACACAAAAATTGCATTTGATCATAAATCACAAAAACACATCATTTTCTTTGAAATAACATGTGCACACACGTCACTTCAAAGTGGGGCAAAATGTAGACGTATAAAAATGACCATATTCCTAAATGAATATTTTATGTTCATTTCTCTATTTGATTAAATCTAATTTAATTAAATTATCCACATTCTTCTATTTAATTAAGTAAATTACTCAATTTATTTAAATTAAATTCACTATACCCATTTAATGAATAAATCATTTTATTCAATTAAATCCCCTCTATCCACTTTTAATTAAATTCAAATTTAATTAAATAGTTATCCTAAAATTGAATAAATCTAATTTATTTAATTTCCCCAAATGGCAACCAAATTGAATTAAATTACTTTATTTCAATAAAATCTTATTATCCCTCCATCCACTTGCAAAATCCTAAACCCCTTTCTAATCCCTTCTAGAATCTTCTAAATGCTTCTAATTAACCTAACCCCTCTTCTAAACTTTGTCACATCCCTAAGCAAAGGGAAGTCACTTCTCAAACCCTCAAAGTCTTTGATAACCATTGAAGGCTAAGAACTTATATGATAGAAGAGCAACTACAAGGAGTTTCCAAGTAAATGATTTGGTCTTTATGTGGAATGCCAAATTGGAGGGAAAAGGAAAGCATGGGAAGTTTGATGCTATCTTGTTAGGCCCTTATGTGATCCAGAGTAAGTGGGGAGAGGACTCTTATTTTCTCCAAGAGGTTAACAATGATATTCTTGAATTGCTAGTTCATGGACAGTTCTTGAAACATTACTTCACTTGAAATAATTTTTTCCATGAACAGTAGTGGTAGGTTTTGTACATAGTTTATAGTAGTTTTATTTTCTGTTGGGTGGTCTTGTTCGGGCTATTCCCTTTTTTGTCTGCTCTGTAAGTGGTCTGCTTCACTTTAGATTCTGGATCCTCACTTCATTCTAAAAGGAATGAACATCCCCAACTAGAGCCACTGATAGGACCTCAAAATTTGTCCTGCAAAATTTTTTGGCCGCCTGGTAAAACTTGTTTATCTCTGGCTAAATCAGGTCTCTACTATACCTTTTATGTCTTAGGGTTTAGGGTTCTTATTCACTTGTCAAGCCTTTGTTTATCAAGCCCTTAGCATGTTCTATTTGGTCATTAGCTTTTTGGGTTTAAAAGTGACTATGGGTCATTGATTCGTTGGTGAGGACATGCTATGCCCCTAGGTTTTTATTTTATACCCAGGTTGCTTTTAATTTTAAAATTTTCCTAGGTCTTGGTTCCTGATTTAGGCTTTCCATGGTCGATCTTTATTACTGAAGTTATTTATGTTCTTCGCTAAGTGTCCCCGCGATGCTGTGGAGACCTTTGTTGACTATCCATTTCATTGTGGTATCGCGGGAAGCTGCCATCTGTCCTAGAGCCACCATGTGTCACAAGATGGGTGGACTAAACAAATGAGAAAAGGCTTTTAATATATTATTCAGTCAAAAGCTCAACAAAAATGAGTTAAAGTATGACCGACTAAAGGATGTATCTTTTTGCACGTGTTGAAAATGGACAGAGATTTTTTAAAAGTTGATCAAAAGGTGCTCGAGCATTAGCGACCTGAGTTGAATGGTCACCAAGGTGAAAAGGTTAAAGATTGCCTTGATCAGATGGTCCTCGTGATCCTGCGATTAGAAGGTGCAAGGGTGTTAACCATAGTGGTATCACGGGATGATGCCACGTGTCCTTGTTGAAAGATCAGAGCTGAAGGTGGGGCCGTAGGGATGAGTTGTAAGGAAGATTGACATGGAGTATTCATATTGGACGAAGGTGGGGTCATATGCAACACAGAGGTCAATGTCAGATTGACTAATGAAGACTGTTCGATTCGCCAACATAGAGGAAGATCTACGAAAAAGATTCAAACTCATTTCAAAAATATTTAAAGTTGTTTTTGATAGTTCTGATACTTAATGTTTAAGTACAGATGCCAAACTAATAAGATGGGAGGGGGGGGGTGAATTATACAAACTTAATCTTCCATAAAAACATCAGATTCAACCTCGGTAACATATACTTCAGTTATATAACCAAAACTGCTAAACATGCAAACTCAAAAGCATATAAACATCATAACACTCATAACACCAGATTTAACGTGGAAACCCAAATAGGGAAAAGCCACTGTGGGATTTCGGACCCACTAAGAAATATACTCTTCTAGAGTATGCTCGGTTAAAAGAAAATCTTGTTAAAGATTACAAACACATTGCTAGATGTGACCCGGTTAAGGGATTTCCCTTAGATCTGTTAGGATCTTCACCTTGTTAGAAGTGACCTTGTTAAAGGATTTCAAACACTCAATCTGAATGTCACCTTGCTAGAGGGTTTTACAAATAAGACTGTTAGCTCCACTCGGTTAAGAGATTTTCTGTCACTTTACAAAATAACAGTAATAAAAATCTATCTGCAACTTCACATCTAAAATGCTAAAGCAGATTCTTATTTGCTCATTACAATATAGGACTTATCTTGTCCATCTGCTGGGCTCTATACTCTGTTATTCAGACAGGTCTTCAAGCTTTTGTGCTCGGTAATCACTATGTAGCATCCATGTGCATACACTTGCCTGCATACATTGTTTATCAACAGTTCCTTATTTATAAACAATTCGCCAGCCGCTTAATCTCCTTGATCACATTTCCCATGATCAATCATAGCCATCAGATCTTCAAACTTTGACTAGGTTCAATGTATCCTTCAATCTAAAAACATTTTACCCTGCCTTGGAACTTGCATACATTTCTTGGAACTTGTGCTAGGGTATTGCGGTTCAATCTGAGTTGTAGATCTTCCTGCCGATTTGCCTTTGCCATAGATTCTTTTACAAACTTCATTCACGACATACCGATCATTTAATCATAGCCAGCTCATCAGCTTCCTTCATTAAATAATGCTTTTATTCATTCAATGCATTATGTTATTACTCAGTTGCAACTCGGTAAATACTAAACTTCACTCGGTAGACATACCACCTTCATTAACCAATAGCGATAACCTTAGGGTTTACCGACTAGGTTCCTTAGGGTTTACCGACTAGGTTCTTTGCTCGGTAACATAGTATAGTATTAACCTTACAATCAATAACATATGTATGATATCAAAACAATATAAACATCATGATCTCATCATTGTCTAACTCGGTAATAATTACCCATTGAATAACTTATACCTACCCTTATTCATCATATTCTTTCTGTGTCTTTTACTGACATCTTTATACTCATCAAATCATACTTCTCAAGATATGGCAACATCATACTGAATTAGAAAATCAATTTCTTGACATCAATGACAAAATAATAATATTAAGACAGTAAACATCCTTAATCAGTTATATCCATAATTATCAACAACCTTCTCAATATCCTTATTGAAATGCCAACAATCTCTCCTTGTTTGTTATAATGCCAACAATCTCCCCCTTTGGCATTGATGGCAAAACCAATTGATTTGACCTAATTGATTCAGATTGCTGTGAGATTCTGAAATGCTGAAATGCTCTCCCCCTGTCATCAAAATTCCCCCCATACATTAGTCTTCCCCTCTTTTCTTCAGTCTTCTCTTTTCTTCAGTCTTCTCCCCCTTTGACAACAATGCCAAAAAGTAAAGAACTAAAACATAATTTCTTCCTGTATGAAGTGATTTTCTGCTGTTGTGTGTCAATTTAGTCTCGGGCAGAGCATTTATGTCTTCAATTCCTGTTCCCTGTATTGTTTCCTGCACACCTTTAGAAAACATCCTAAAGTGTGTAAATCAACATCAACTCCTAAAAGATATTCTGTAGAGTCATCAAATTGATGCTTTCACCGAACTCGGTCAGTGAGTAGAAGATAGGGGTAGGACCCCTAACTTACTTCTGAGATACTCAAAAGTGTCCCTTGGCAGTGGCTTGGTGAAGATATCTGCTATTTGTTCCTTTGTGCTGACATACTCCAACACCACTTTCTTCTCTTGAGCTTCTTCTCTAAGATAATGATATTTGATAGAGATGTGCTTTGTCTTAGAGAGCATAATATGATTCTTTGAAATGTTAATGGCACTAGTATTGTCATAGAATATAGTTACTAGCTCGGTAACTTTCTCATTTATACCTTCCAATAGTTGTTTGATCCATGCTATGTTGGTACAATTCAATGCTGCAACAACATATTCAACTTCTACTGTTGACTATGAAACACATCTGTGTTTCTTGCTAAGTCAATTCACTAGTCTTTCTCCTAAAAAGAAAGCTCCTCCACTTGTGCTTTTCCTGTCATCAATGTTGCCTGCCCAATCAACATCAGTATAAACTTTTAAATCAAAGTCATTTCCTTTCTGATATACTAAGCCATAATCCTCAGTGCCTTTCAAGTATCTAAAAATTCTCTTGATTGTTGTCATGTGTGTTTCCTTAGGATCTGAAGAGAATCTTGCAACTATACCTATTGCATGTGCTATGTCTGGCCTGCTGTGAACAACATATTGCAAATTTCCAATCATGGATCGGTAAAGTGTCTCAACAACATATGTAGACTCATCATTCTTTGATAGTTTACAGTTGGTAGTCATAGGAGTACTTACTGGTTTTGAATCCTCCATTCCAAATTTCTTCAAGATTTCCTTTATGTACTTGGATTGAGTAATGAAAATCTCATCTTTCATTTGCAGTACCTGTAAACCTATAAAATACTTTATCTCACCAATTAATGACATCTCAAATTATTTGCTCATTTCATTTCCAAAGTTCTTGCATAAAGAGTCATTTCCACAAAAGATAATATCATCAACAAATATGGCTGAGATCAGTATTCCATTTTCATCATTCTTCATGTACATATTGTTGTTTTCACTTGTCCTTATAAAACCAATCTTGATCAAATAAGAGTGCAATCGTTCATACCATGCTCTAGGTGCTTGTTTCAGACCATATAAGGCTTTGTTCAATTTACATACCTGATCTTTATTCTTCTCTTCAACAAATCCTTCAGGTTGTTCAATAAAAACTTCTTCTAATATACCATTTAGAAATGCAGATTTGACATCCATTTGATATACCTTGAAATTTTTGAAAGCAGTATATGCCAACAATGTTCTTACTCCTTCATGTCTAGTCACGGGTGCAAAAGTTTCACCATAATCAATTCCTTCTTCTTGAGCATAACCTTTGCAAACTAGTCTTGCTTTATTTCGAATGACCTCACCTTTTTCATTTAGCTTGTTTATGAAAATCCACTTTGTACCTATTACATTTTTGTCCTCCGGTCTTGGGATTAGAGTCCATGTGTCATTCTTCTTGATTTGATCAATCTCTTCTATCATAGCATTTATCCAATCTTCACCGTTAAATGCCTCTTTCACTATTCTCGGTTCAAATTCAGATATCAGACATGTGTTCTGTCTCAGTTTGTTCCTTGTCATTACTGGATCATCCTTATCTCCTATAATCTGACTTGATGCATGATGTCTTCTAACATACTTGGCTAATACAGGCTCTGTAGGCTTTGTATGATCTTCTTCATCACTCGGTAACTGAATATTTTCTTCATTTCCTTCTGTAGTTTTCTCAGTAGGACTTGTCGGTTGAACATAGACAAATTCATCATAATCTTTTGGTTCTTTGGAATTTCCTTCATCATTTCTTTCTGCAAATTCCTCAATTTTCACATTTGCACTTTCTACTATTTTGTTAGATGATTTGATTAGACATTTAAATGCTTTACTTCTAGAAGAATAACCAAGAAATGTTCCTTCTTCACTTTTCTGATCAAACTTGTCATTTCTATCATCTTTGTGTACATAACATCTACTTCCAAATATTTTAAAATAACTTACATTAGGTTTCTTGTCATACTAGATTTCATATGGTGTCTTCAAAGTTCCTTTCTTCAGTTGTATTCGATTCAGGGTGTAAACTGCTGTGCTTATTGCTTCTCTCCAAAATGTTTGTGGCACTTTCTTTTTAATCATCAGGGTTCTGGCACAATCCACAATAGATTTGTTTCTTCTCTCAACAATTCCATTTTGTTGTGGAGTTCTCGGTGTAGAGACTTGTCTTTTTATACCATGATCATTGCAGAATAAGTTGAACTCATTAGATGTGAATTCTCCTCCTCTATCTGATCTAAGACATTTCAGTTGTCTTCCTATTTCATTTTCAACTCTTGCCTTGTACCATTTAAACATTTGAAAAGCTTCCAATTTTTCTTTTAAAAACATAACTGATATCATCCTTGAGTAATCATCCACAAATAATATGAAATATTTATCACCATATTAACTTTGAACTTTCATAGGACAAAAAAGATCAGCGTGCACAAGATCTAGAATTCCCTTAGATGTGTAAGACTTACTTGTAAAGCTTGATCCTGTCATTTTACCCATCTGACATCCTTGACACATAGCATTCTCAGGTTTTTCCAAACTCGGTAGACCTCTTACTCGGTGCTTCTTACTTATTTTGACCAGATTATCAAAATTTACATGACAAAACCTTTTATGCCATAACTAGGTATCATCTATCTTTGCATACAAACATTTATTCTGAGTTGAGTCAAGGTGAAATGTGTTACCTTTTGTTTGTGTCCCGGTAGCAGCTAACTTTCCATGCTTGTCATGAACTTTGACAATTCCTTTTTGAAATTCTATTCGGTATCCTATATTGTTTAGCTGTGCTACACTCAACAAATTATATTTCAAACCTTCAATCCAATAAACATCATTGCATCTTGCATTGTCAAGAAGTGTTATGGATCCTTTACCTTTTACCGGACATGGTGCATCATTACCAAATCTTACATAGCCTCCATCATAGTCTTTTAACATAATAAATGTGTGTTTATCACCTGTCATGTGATGTGAGCATCCACTATCTATGATCCAAGAATCATTAGTATTTATGTGAGATATTAGGGCTTTTTCTTCATACCTTTCTTCATCTGATCCATCTTTGATAGCCACATAAACTACTTCCTCTGTATCAGTTTCATCTAATTTATCATCATTGGATTCCTCATCGGCTATTAAGCATGACTTTCTATCTCTTCTTCTGAAGTCTTGGTGTCCTCTGTAATGATTATCTTTCTGTCTATCATCTCGGTAATCTCTCTTTTTAGTAGAATATTTTTCAGGACAGTTAGAAGCTATATGTCCTATCTTATCACAATTGAAACATTTCAAAGGTAGTTTTCCTTTATACTTACCTTTGCCTCTCGGTAACCTTCTGGCTAATAGTGCTTCAAACTCTTCTTGCTTTTTGATTTCCTCATACAGTTTGTGTACTTCCTCCATGTTCTTGCAAAATCTTTCACTTGCTCCACTGTGATCCACTTTAGTGTATTTACTCATTCTATCATTGTAATCATCAGATTCACCGATATGAAAAGAACTAAATGCAGATTCAACTTTATTTACCGATGACCCACTGTTATCAAAGTTACTTAACTCAAATGCATGTAGCTTACCAATAGTAGCATCTAAAGAAACAAGCATATTGGGTATAGACCTCAATTCATTGATTGCAAAGACTCAGATTGCATAAGCTGGTAGAAGGGTTCTTAACAACTTACTTATTATATCCTTTTCTTCAATAGTTCCACCTGCTCCTTTGATTTCATTGACAATCTCCTTTAGTCTTGTACTGTACTGGGTTATGTTCTCACCTTCATTCATCCTCATAGATTCAAGTTGTCCTCTTAGACTATCCACTTTTTCTCTTTGAACATGTTCCTCACCTCCATACACAGATATGAGCTTGTCCCACATTGCCTTTGCATCATTGCAGCCTTCTAGATCATTAAACTCTGAATCGGTTAATGTAGATGTTATTTCAATCATTGCTTGAATATGTTCTTGCTTTGCCTTTATCTCTTCCATTGTCAATGGATAGGTGCTTGGTGTGATGAAATCATTCTCCAGATAATATACAACATATTCTCCAACTCCTGATAGGTGCAGCTTCATCCTTTTCTGCCATGTAGAGAAACTTGACTTGTTCAGCTTCGGTGCATCCCTCGTATACATCTTTGGATCTTCGCCTCAAGTACCTTTAAACTTTTTCTTCTGGAGTCCAAAGCTCTGATACCAATTGATAGTTCTGATACTTAATGTTAAGTATAGATGCCAAACTAATAAGATGAGGGGGGGGGGGGTGAATCATGCAAACTTAATCTTCCATTAAAACATCAGATTCAACCTCGGTCACTTATACTTCAGTTATATAACCAAAATTGCCAAACATGCAAACTCAAAAGCATATAAACATCACAACACTCATAACACTAAATTTAACGTGGAAACCCAAATAGGGAAAAACCACTATGGGATTTTGGACCCACTAAGAAATATACTCTTCTAGAGTATGCTCGGTTAAAAGCAAATCCTGTTAAAGATTACAAACACATTGCTAGATGTGACCCGGTTAAGGGATTTCCCTCAGATCTATTAGGATCTTCACCTTGTTAGAAGTGACCTTGTTAAAGGATTTCAAACACTCAATCTGAATGTCACCTTGCTAGAGGGTTTTACAAATAAGACTGTTAGCTCCACTCGGTTAAGAGATTTTCTGTCACTTTACAAAATAACAGTAATAAAAATCTATCTGCAACTTCACATCTAAAATGCTAAAGCAGATTCTTATTTGCTCAATACAATATAGGACTTATCTTGTCCACCTGCTGGGCTCTATACTCTGTTATTCAAACAGGTCTTCAAGCTTATGTGCTCGGTAATCACTATGTAGCATCCCTGTGCATACACTTGCCCGCATACATTGTTTATCAACAATTACTTATTTATAAACAATTCCCCAACCACTTAATCTCCTTGATCACATTTCCCATGATCAATCATAGCCATCAGATCTTCAAACTTTGACCAAGTTCAATGTATCCTTCGATCTAAAAATGTTTTACCCCACCTTGGAACTTGTATACATTTCTTGGAACTTGTGCTAGGGTATTGCGGTTCAATCTGAGCTGTAGATCTTCCTGCCGATTTTCCTTTGCCATAGATTCTTTAACAAACTTCATTCACGACATACCAATCATTTAATCATAGCCAGCTCATCAGCTTCCTTCATTAAATAATGCTTTTATTCATTTAATGCATTCTGTTATTACTCGGTTGCAACTCGGTAGACATACCGCCTTCATTAACCGATAGCAATAACCTTAGGGTTTACTGACTAGGTTCTTTGCTTGGTAACATAGTATAGTATTAACCTTACAATCAATAACATATGTATGATATCAAAACAATCTAAACATCATGATCTCATGATTGTCTAACTCGGTAATAATTGCCCATTGAATAACTTACACCTCCCCTTATTCATCATATTCTTTATGTGTCTTTTACCGACATCTTTATACTCATCAAATCATACTTCTCAAGATATGACAACATCATACTGAATTAGAAAATCAATTTCTTGACATCAATGACAAAATAATAATATTAAGACAGTAAACATCCTTAATCAGTTATATCCATAATCATCAACAACCTTCTCAATATCCTTATTGAAATGCCAACAATCTCTCCTTGTCTGTTATAATGCCAATAGTTTCATCGCTTGTGCAAGCAGTAATGGTAGACATGACATAGCTCTGCCAATATAGGGACATTAAAAGAGCTAATTATGCCCATTTCTAATTACCAGAGGCATTCAAACGAGAGCATAGAGTGTTTCAAGAGTTGAAGGAGATTGTTACAGGCTTTCGAATCACAAAATTAGGGTTCACTGTGTAAAAAAAATTGTAAGTCAAAGTCGTAGCTTTCTGAGATAAATTTCAAATTTCTGAGCTTAGGGATTGCTTTCAATTTGTAGGGAAAGTGTTTTGATACAAACTAGGGTGGGGAATTTGAAATAGAATTTTAAAATCCTAGTTATATTGTAGTAGCTACAAGATTTTCCAAAAACCTTAGTTCCCTGCAGGATTTAAATCAAGAACCCTAGCTTTTCATAATGGCACCCCAAAGACCACACTCTGGTAATATTGGATATCAAAGGAGGAATCTCTATGATGACTTCTTGGATCAATTGAAGTAGTCAATAAAAGATAAGTACCAAGGGTGGATGTTTGCACATGATTAGACCTTAGGTGAGTTTTTAGTCGACAATTCTTATAAGATATCACATGCAAGGTTGCCTATGTCAGGGCTAAGCATGTTCAAGCTATGGTTCATTCAGAAGAATTTACCAACCCCATTTTCACAGTCATGGCAATACGATATGAGGGAAGTTAGTTGTACCTACTGTATTCATGAATGTGGATTTATTGAGAACAACGACATATAAGTATGACCCAATCTCAAGGGTTGTGAGGGGAAGCAAAGGTGAAGTTTTGTTGAGCATCCGAAGGGAGGAATTTCAGGGAGTTTTTGACTTATATGAACCCTTTGCACCCCTAGAACGTATTGATTTGGAGGAACTAAAGAAAGAATATGAGAAGACAAGGTATCTAGTCAAAGCAAGATTGCTCCCATCTCACTTGGCTAAGGCAACAGATACTCGGTATTATATTGGCCCAAATGTTGAAGAACCTTTTCCAATTGATGCATTTGCACATTATTCAAAGTCACCTTTTTCAAACTATGTCAAATTTTAGGTTTCCACCCAGGCATAGTTATCCCAAAAGCATATATGCACATGGGGATTCAGATTCAGTACCCACATTTTGTAGTGATTTATGACTTTTCTCCATACCTTACAGACAAGATACACGAGGGGTTGCTATAGATTGAAAAGGGTGACATTAGTACCTCATTGTACTGGTATTCCATGCTTATGTACATGATCTTGTACAAAAATACAGATTTCTTTGTAGAAGAAATAGAATCGAGAAGGGTGGTGGAAGGAGAAAACATGCCAGTGCAAGTTTGGAGCATGGATATGTGATGGGACAGAAAGCATGCAAGCTATGCAATATTTGATAATTGCTTCGCATCCAGGCTCAGGGATCAGTTGATAGTAAATTGACCAAGGATTCTTGTAGAGTTACATGATTTTTTGAGGCCAATGGAAAGAAGGCCAGAATTGAAAAATGAGCATAATTGGGGGGATGTCATTCCTTATTCTGTGAGCATAGTTATAAGAGTGTATGGTTTTCTTGGACAACCACATATATTGCCTATCAATGTTCCACTTAGGTTAGAATTTGTAAATGTTATGTGGTAATTGGGCTGCATACATGAAGATGAGCTGACAAAGAGAGGTGAAGGTACCCTTTTCCATGATTACACTATAATCCCATACTTTGTAATTCTTAAAGGAGGATGTGTCCATTTTGAAAAGGTTCTTTCTCCTTATTGCTTGAGAGTCAACATAAAAAGGCACAGTTACCTAGAGGGTTTTTATGCAATGTTTAGAAAAAGAATCAAAGAAACCCAACTGCCTCATTATTTTGATTTTCCAGAAGACTTGATCAGGAATGAGTTTGATTTGGATAACAAGAGGTCGAAAAAGAAAGATGGATGGCTTATAAGAAGTTTCTTGATAAAGTCCATAGATTGGATGTGAAGTATGATCCATTGATAAAATTCAGACCATTTTATAAGAAAATGGATTATTTGATGGAAAATTTTGATGAAGTCATGTATGACTTAATAGATGAGCTGGAGTAGTTGGAGATAACAAGCGACCAAGAAAGAGGAGAAGAACCTCCAACATTAGCATCCCAACAAAGGCCACTTTCAAATCCTGCACAACAAAAGTCCCAAGTGCAAAGATCAACATCACCAAAAGAAGGAGGACCAGAGGAGGTGAGACCTATTGAAATGCCTTCAAGAGGGAGGATTATTTATAGAAGAGTAAGAGATGAAAGTGACAGTGAAAAGGAACAAGAGATAAAGAGGAAGGGGAAGGGGATAATGGAATAAGAAAAACCCCTTGAACCTCAACATGGGCCTCTTAAGGGGGTAGTGATTGTAGATGTTGAATCTCAACCAAAAAGAAGCATTTCACCTCTTCCTTCATCTCCTCCATCTAAGAGGCAGAAAACCGGCAAGCCTGAAGAACAACTTGCACAAGAACCAGAGGAAGAGAATGTAACATCATTCTTACTGAAGAAGAGTTGCAGGTTGGGATCCCATCTCCACCAAGGTCATTAGATTAGGACCTTGCTCCACTAGATATACAAGGAAAATCCATCCAAGATACAAGGAAAGAGGCATGTGACAAATCCCTGGAAGATGAGACATTTGTTCACAACTAGACATTCTTACAGTTGGTCTAGACAACTAAATTTGAAGAATATAAAAGTATATGTATTGAGAAGAATGACCAAAATCCTGATAAAAGTGATAAGGAAGTTGAAGAAGTTAAAAGTGAAATGATGAAATAAATTAAATTCATCACTCCTATAGAGGGAAGAAGAATTTTTAACCAAGTAGGGGTACTAATTCTTCTAGAATGGGATATTGCAGATGTTGTAGCTTTTAATGCAATAAAGAAATCTCAGCAGCCTTTATATAATTAAGAGGAGCAAGTTAGATTGGCATTGCAAGGGTCTTCCTATAGCCAAGAATATGCCACATTGGCAATATGGTTGTTAACTAAAGGGGATAAAAAGCCTGACATAGAAGACATAAACCCCAATTTGAGGGGAAGTCTGATCATAAAAATAGCTTCAGAGACTTTGGTGGTGGAAGCAACTGACTTAACAGTCAATATAGAAAGGTTGGCACATGAAACAATGAAGAGGGAAAAGGAGGATAGAGAGGAATACCAAAGAAAATATGAACACATGTTTGCAGAGTATAATAAAGTTTAACATAAGAATATTTAATTGGAAAATACAGTTCAACTATTGCAGCAGGAGCAATTAGAAGCTCCCCCTAATCTACCCTCAACATCTAAAACTCCTCCAACCACCCTGAGTGAGTCAGATCCTAAGTTTCTAGTTAGAATTGGAACCTTTGTTTATGCATTGGATCCAATTATTGAGGAGCCTACATATTCAGTTGATCCAACCAAGGCTCAGATGCTTGAGAAAATAAAGGAATTGGAGCACCCAATAAAAGACACAGAGGAAAGAGTTGTCTTAGAAAAGAAAGATATAGTGAATACAATTTTGAGCCATTTCAATGAGAAGATTGACAGTAGGTTACACAATATTTATTCATTATATTCTTTGTTGTTTGAAGCCATAAATAATTTTGACAGGGATCAAGAGGTAGTTGCGCCATTATTTGGAAAAGGGGTGCATAGAGCTAATGAACTAAAAATGATGTTCATGGACTCCAAGTTTCATGCTGATAAACCTCAAGCACTTCAATCAGCCTACTTGTTGGTAAAGTCATTACAAGAGTTTTAGAATCTGCCAGAGAATATAGAGAAGAAAATTAGAGAATTGATGAAGAGTTTCAATGAACTGCAAGACACTTTGTTGCTTGGAATGATGGAAGAGAATGGAGATGTTAAACACTTGCAGTCATGGAAAGAGCAGGCAGAGAGGGTAATTAATTCTCAAGTAGAGTTAATATGTGATAACATTGATACAAAGATGCTTGAGAATAGTATGGATAAGATCATCAATACAGGCACATTTTTTGAAACTTTTGAAAGGGAAGCCAACCAAGTAGCCATTAAGTAAACTTCATATAGGACGAAGGCAGATGAGGTTATGAATTTTGAATGGCCATCAGAAGAGGAGTATAATAATTGGGTGAAAATGTACTTAAATGAAGAGTAAGGTAAAACAAACAGTTAGCCACTTATTGTCAGGAGTAACAACTTGGTTCCCAGTTTTGGCATCTTGTAGCGGTTATTACCCCAGGAAGTGAATCTAGAGCATCATGAACCAACACCAGTATCATCTTCGGCAATTTCTAAGGCCAAGCATAAAGAATATTTTAAGAGACAGTTAGGATATTTTTTGCCACCAAGGAATATTGTTGTAACAAGAATCACAAGTGATCGAATTAGCTTGTGACATGTGTTTCTTAGGCCTGAAGCTTGTTCGCTCCCTTGCTTTTTATAAAAGGGAATTCAGGGTCCTGTTTAAGGGTCTTTTTTGGTTTCTAGATTTTTTTTGGTTCCAAACGAGGAATAGGTGAAGTTGAGAACAAATTGTTAATCTGATATAAAGAAAATACATAGAAAGTTCAGTGTTGAATTTGTGAAGTTGTTGAATCCTTGGAATGTATATTGTTTTTAGCAAAGCTAGTAATTGAATTCAAAAGGACAAAATCCAGATCGAATTCTCTCTAGTGTACAATTTTGTCATATTTTTAATGAAATAAATCAAGGGTTTCTTTTCATTCCGCTCACTATTGTGGTGTGTGTTATTTCTATTTCATGTTTTAATCTAATGGATTAATTAAAATGCTTGAATAAAATTACAGATTGATAGGACTTAGGTCCGATTACAAATGAGATTTATTGGAAGGCAATAATATCTTAGATTTATATACTGGGGTAACATTCTATCATATAATAATATGCATTATGTGAGTTCAATCTCCCAATGGGATATGGCACTGATCTAGGTTAAATACTACTCGTGCTATCAATATTTTGTCTGAGTCATCTTTGGCTTGATATTTCTTGATAAATAATGAATATCTTTTCATTTTTTATGTATGTTTGTTGTCATCTCATGCTCCAATTGGTTGAGGATCACTGTAAAATTAGCCATTCCTGCAGCATTCTCCCTTTGTGTTGAGCCTTTTATACGAGACTATCTGCTTTGTTGTAGCATTGTTTGCAATTGTGGTGCAGATGTTGTAAATTCGCTATGGGACCACCCTCCCAGGTTTTTCAGAGCCCAAAGTGCAGAAGGATTTGTCAAAATCCTTGTTAGTTGGTCCAAGTCCTAGAGATTATTGAGTATTGGAGTTGGCTCTTCCATAGATAATTGAAAGAGCAACTCGGTTGCTACATGAGATAGCGTAAATCCTATTCGGGAACCAACAGGTATCAGATCTAAGTTCCTCGGTAGAAGTCTAATAGCTTGAGGTGGATCTTGCAAGTGAATCAATAGATTCTGGTAGTCTTAGAGAACAACTACTTGTTGCACTTGATGATCAAGATCAGTCCAAACCTAAGGTCAAGCAATTGAAGGCAAATCTAAAATATGCAAAGAACTTTATTGAATCACTGAAAAGATCAATTGAATAAGTCAAAAGACAAAAGAAAGGAGCTTTTTGATCAACTTTAAGAGAAAGAAAGTCAAAGCATTGATGAAGAAGTTTTAAGGAAGAAAACTGAAGAATGTGAGAAACTTGCTAGAGCTAATGCAATGAAATTGACCAAGGAGATTGAAGAAAGGAAGAAGAATGAAGAGAAGCTTTTTTAGTCCCTAGAAGACAAAACTAAATAATGTTACGAACTTGAGAATGAGAATGGAAAGTTGATAAGTGACCTTCAAAATGCTAGAGATCATGAGGAAGATCTTGGCAAGTAGGTTCTACTTCTTGAATTTGATCTTGATATGGCAAATGAGTATAAGGAGAAGTTCAGAATCAGTTTAGCTAGACTTGATGCAATTCTTGCTAGTCAGAAGAATCCTAATGACACACAAGGTCTCATTTTTGAGAAAGGTGAAAGTTCCAAAACAACACAGCTGAAGAACAATTCAAGAAGGTCTCCGATAAGGCAACCTAATGCTCATAAATTAAATGGTAACTGCTTTATTTGCAATAAATCTGGTCATATGGCTAGTCAATGCAGAAATAAGATGATCAATAATACTTCATCTTTTACTGGTCAATGTTTCAAATGCAATAAACATGGCCATAAGGCAAATTTATGCAGAATTGTGATGAATAATTTTCAAAATGAAGAAATTTCAGATGATATGCATGTGGTATGCTTGGGCATGTTGCTAATCAATACAAAAAAATAAGAAATCTGATGAATTTAAGACCTATGCAAGGAAATGTTGTTTGCTATGCTCGCAACAAATCTGGTCACATTGCAAAGTATTACATAGAAGCAAAAATGTAGGTCCAGAAGACAAGAACAAGAATATGAAGCTAGATGAGAAGGGTAAAGCGAAAGTTGAAGAGGCCAGAGATCAAATGAAGAAGACTTGGGTAAAAAAGAGCAGTGATGATGTAGGAAGTGGGTTCACACATGATTCTGGTGCTGGAACTACATCCGGTAAATAATATAAGGCACCAGGCCTTAGGGGGAGATTCTCATGAAAAATATTTCAAACCCCCTGTTGGAAATGAGTACCTGGCTTCGGTAGTTTGTAGACGCTTGTTTCATGATTTTTTGGAAGAGTTTGATGATCCACATAAGATTTCCTGAAGAGTTGTCGGTATGCAGGGTAATCGGGAGAATTAGGGTTAAGTACATTCATTATACCTAAAGTTAGGTATGCCATGGATAAAAGGTGAATAAACCTTTCATTTCTCACTTTGCATTCAAAGCGAAAGAGCAGTAGAGAGGAGAAAAGAAGAATTTCCAGAAATCCAGAGCAAATTGAGAATTCATCGTTCGATTTTGCATCCAATTGAAAGGTATTTATTGGTTAACATTTTTTCCAGTTTGAAGCTTGGAATTTCAATATGGCATCCTCTAGTATTGCGGCTCCATTGGTAGTTGATGTTACTGAAAGGGCTAGCCCAATCTTTAAAAAGCATCCCTATAAATCTATGGAAGATGATTCAAATGGTGCTTTTGCATCTGTCTCGTTTGGAGTATTACATGTGGAAGATATTAGGGTTTACATCCATTGTAATATTGAAGAGCTCAGAAGTGCCCAAATGTTGAATTTGTACACAAAGCACATGATTGATGGAATGATAAGCTTGAAAACTGAATTCAAATCAATTGAGGAGAAGGGTTTCACGCAGTTTGTTCATTTTTTGGTGTTCAATGAGCCAAAGTGGGCTCAATACAGTTTGAGCAGGATACATGATGAATTCATGTGGCTTTACAAAACTTACAAGATTACTCAGAGTGCAATCAAGGCAATAACCTATTTAAGCTCAGTCGATGAAGTACCTGCCTTAAGAAATGTGAAAAATTAGACGGTAACTGAGGCAACCGGTTCACAATTTGACAATAGATCAATGATAATTCATAATATTGTTGAGTATGATGTCCAATTCGCATAAATGGTGATAGGTTACAAGTTATATAAGTCCAACAGAGACAATTCAGTATCTGGTACAACAAAATATGTTGCCTATCAGATTTGAAGGAAGATATGCAATATGATTTGTGTGAAGTACACTAGAGAGAGTTATTGAGAAATTTGAAGAAAATCAAGCAAGACAAAAAGAATGTATTCAAGTATGGAACCTTGATTATTTGTTTATACTTTTACTTCATGAATGAAATTCCAGGTGTTAGCAAAGTGCAATGGGCCTATGATAGGCCAGTGGCTGTACATATCAAAGAGACACTTCAGAGTCTAGGAGATTCAAATGCACAAAAAGGCATACTTTGGGGATACTTGAGAACCTTTCAAAGCATGATTCAAAGTAGAGAAAGGATTCCTAAAGAGATAGTTGAGAAGTATCAAGATACTATTTGCTTTATGGTGGATGTCTTATGGAAGCCATTGAGCCAAGGACTTCATGGATAATTCCTATGGGGTATGAATTCGAAGGACATGTACTTGAGGCATATGCTCAACACCTATTGACCAATCCGGTGGACAATTTTGAGGCGAGGTTGAACACATATAAGGAAAAGATCTTGAGCCTACATTCTTAGTTTAAGAAACCAGAGATACCGAAGAAAGTCAGGAAGGAGATTGAGCAGCTCGCCGAGAATATGGGAATCACTAAGGAGGCAGTTCAAAGAGCAAGAGAAAAGAACATTATAAAGGAAGAAGATATGGTTAAGCCAAAGAAGGCTAAACCAGAAGCCCTTGTTCCCAAGCCTAACCAGTCAAAGGGTTCTACACCCTCATTCGGTTGTCAGAAACCTGTCAGTTCACCCAAACCCCAAGCTAAATCATCTGGTGAAGTGAAGAGGAAATGAGGACAAGCTAGAGTTATTATTCTTGATGATGAAGAGGAAACAAATTCAGATGATGTAGTGAAAGAAATAAAGAAGAGTGACAAAGCAGCTAAAATTGTCAAAGGAAAATCATCCAGTGAAGAGTAGTCCAACAAGAAGACCCAGTTAGATGACATTTTTATGACTGTAACAAAGGTTAAGGAAACCATTTTCAATGAAGGTAACCTCAAACCTATTTCCAAATATTATGAGTTATTGGATGATGTCGGAAAGAGATCTATAGAAGAGGCAACTGTTGAATACTTGAATAAATATAATAAGGATCTTATTGAAATAATGTTAGAGATTCCTTGGAGCTTATATGACATTCTAGACATGAGGAAAGAAACTACTAGAATAGAGGAAGAGAGAATAAGAGAGTATATATTAGTTCAACTCTGTCCTATGATAGCAAAGGCAGAAATTGACATGATTCTTCAAGAAAAAAAGGAAAAACTAAGAAGCAAGAAGAGAGAATAAGATAATGATTGGCATAAGTGAATAGGTTAGAAGAGAAATTGAACAAATTTTAAGAGCAATTTTGTTAGATAATTAGTATGAGATGGTTGCAGAGAAATCACAAGAAGATGCTGAAAAATCTGTTCCGGAAGTTCTAGGAGATGAGACAAAATTTGATGAACCTTCTATTCTGGAAGGTTAGGATAAACTAGTTTTGAAAGAAGCTGAAGGTGAAGGAGATAAGATTAATGTTGATGTTCGTGATGTAGACAAGGTTGATTTAGAGGAGTCAATAGTTGCTACTGAGGCAAGAGACACCGAGGATCCAGAAAAGGTGAAGTAGATATATGTAGAGGATCCAGAATTTGCTCAAGGCCCTATCAACCTAGCTTCTTTGTCCTATATTCATGCGCTCAAATTAGCTGTGTTTTCTCAAGCCAAATCCAGTGAAGACTTGGAAAAATCTTGCATAGAGAACAGTGAGTTGGTCATTTTGGCATCCGGTGTATTGGAGAAACTCATGCCTTCATTTCTAAAGGAATTATCAAACACTCCATCCGGTAATCTAAAAAGCTTAATCACTTTTGTGGATAGTCACTTTCAATCATTTGACAAATCTGCTGAAGAGAAGGTCCGCAATGAATTCCATGCCAGAAGGTTTCAGAAACTAAAAAACATGATCGCGGATGATAGAATCACTTTGGATGCTAACATAAAAAGCATTCAGGAAGCATTGCCTAAGGGAGGAAATATGTATAAGTCATGTTTAAAGCTATCCAAGTTTACTCAGGATATTGAGAGAAAGATTAAAGAGAACAAGGATCAACTTGATCAATTATCTCAGTCATTTGATCCCCTATCAGTCTCCTTGAGCGATCACGAAGCACAAGTAGTATCTTTGCTTGAGAAGATTAGGAGTCTGAATCGTGAAAAGGTGAAGATAGTTGATAAAATTTGTGAACTCGGGAGCCTTATCACTCCTAAGATGGATAATATGCTTAGTGGATTGGAATATGCTCAAGCTGCCATGAATTCCTTTGAGCCATTTGATCTCAAATCAATAGAGGCACTTGCATACTTGCTCAGTGGGCTCATAACTACTATGGAGAGTCTCAAGAAAAGCTAGGATAGTCACCTAAATTTCTTGAAGAATTATTATGCTGACATCTTCAAATTTTTGTGAGTATAAAAGGACTGTGTACATAGCATTTTTGGTTTTTGGTTTCAGACACTCTACCTTTGCCATTGATGTCAAAGGGAGAGAGTAGATGAGTGAAAAATTTTGATCTTAGGGGGATTTTTTGCTTTTTGGAATCCAACAGAGAAATTTTTGGTTGCAGTGTGTATATTTTGGTCTTGGTCCAAAACTTAGTCATTTTTCACTGAGTGTTGCCATCAATGCCAAAGAGGGAGATTGTTGGCAAGAGACACTCCAGGTATGTTCAGATGTTGTCATTGATGGCAACTCATATCAGTTTTGGTATCCGCGCTTCACATTTTCATCATTCCGGTAGTTTAAGTGAAGATTGTTTGAGTCTAGTGAGGTCTCATTAGCAGAGCAGGATATTCGGTAGTGAACAGTTTTGGTTAGAAAATTATTTTGGTATTTTTCTATGTGGATTTCAAAGAAGGCTTGTGGTCATGTAATATGCCTAATTGTTGGATTGTGGCCTCCGGTGATGAGTTTCATGCAAGTTAGAAGATCCGATAATCATGTTTTTGGTATGAATAGTGTATAATAGTCGTAGCATGTAGTGATTCGCTTTTGTGGATCTTGTGGATTGATTTTGGCGATTGTTTGCATAATTCGAGGTTGATGAGCTATCATGTGGGAAGCGTGTGGATATTTTGTTTTGGTCTGCATATGCTTTAAAGGCGGATTTGAGCCGACTAATTTACATGTTTTATCTTTTGTGGCGTGTTATTGAGACTGACATGAAATGGTTCTTAATTTGTGATGCGGATATATAAGATCGATTATAATGGGTATTTGTGTGTGTGTGTGTGGTAGTGTGTGAAGTGTGTATGCGTAGGTGTTAGAATTGTGCTTCGGATTAAAGCAGAATATCAGAACAGAGCAATGTTGCAGAATTGAGTAAGGATATGTTATGTGCTTAACCAGAACTATATCCAAGCATTTGTTGATGCTATTTCATAGTTCAAAACTTCATTGTAATCTCTTACAAACATTTTGTAAGGAAGTGAGCCTTCTGGGGTTGTAGCCCTTATTTGTAATCTGAGCAGTGAGCTCTAGGCAGTGTGCTTGAATGCATGCGCATTCCCTTTTGTAATATTTTTATACTTCTAACAAAGTATATAAATATTGTGAGTTTGAATCCCATCGTGGTTTTTCCCTTAACTGGGTTTCCACGTAAAAATCTTAGTGTTATGGTGTTGTTGTTCCTTGCTTTGTGTTTCTACATTTTATTTTTCTTAATCTGCATTAAGTGGTTTATAGGTCTGGATAACTAAGTTGAAATTGCAGAACACTAATTCACCACCCCCACCCCCAACCATCCCCCCCCCTCAGTGTTCCTTGGATCCTTGATTTCAACAAAAGATTGAACAATGTCTATGAAACTTGGTGACAATGGGAAGGCATAACTACCTTTTACGTTGACAATGGGTTTTATCTCTTATAGAGCAATATAGATAAGTTACTACTCCATCCTTCAAAACGTCCTTATGAGTAAGTGTTGAACTTTGCATTATACAATGAGAGTAGAATGCACATTTCCATCATGTGGTTGGTTTTGCTAAGTCTTCTCCGTTTTGCATGTTGATGAACCTTAAGAAACATATCTTACAACATAAATGAATGTTCTCATAATCCAACATTTGCTTCAATACCCTTTCGCTCACTTTCAACCATATTTATTTTGGAAGACCTTTAGAGATTTCTAATTCTACTTGTATTTTGCTTGAAAAGGAATGAGTAACCTATCTATTTTCAAATCTAAAGTTAAAATCTATCTAGGGTGTTACTGTATTCCTTGAAGCAAGAATCCACTCAATAATGTAAAAGAAGATTAGATAGCTTTATTCAAATTGCTATAATAAAGAAAGTTTCACTTGTCAAATTAAAATTTAAAAACCATAGTTTCACTATGAAAATATTCTTTTTGTAATGTCATGATCTTAAATTATTTTTTTCTTAAATATATGTCACATCCTTAATTCATTTAGATTAGAAAAATCCTTCTACACATGAATATATTTGTAGGCAAGAGCAAAAGGGAATTAAATTTGTAGATAAGCCATAATTGCAAACCTCCCGTTTTCATATATGAGAATCAAAGGCATCTCTATTTTGGATTTTATAGTTGACTAGAATATTGAACGTTGCTTTTAGCCTCAATGCCACTGTTGCGTTGCGCTTTGGATGTACCTGCTTTTTAATTAGGGTTAAATTGTTGTTGGAGGGAAAAGGTAAGTCAAATATTGTCACCACCTTTGTCGCTTTGTCTACATGATTGGGGTTATATTGTTGGTGGGCGGGAAAGGTAATTCAAAAAAATCCTTTTGCATTTCACGGTGTGTCAAATCAATAAAGCAATATGTCACCTTAGAGTATGCAATACGTCACTTTAAAGTATATTATTTTTAGAAAATTAAAAGAAAACATATATTTATTTATTAGTTATTATATACATTATTACATTTATTGAATGCATTTGAATATTTAATGGTTGTTTATTATCATAATTTATTTTATATAATTGCAATGCATTATGTATAATACAAACACTAGATACATAAAGATTGATCAAAGTATTCAAATAAATAATGAAACATATATTATAACAATTTGAAAAATATATGAATATCATGATCATATCTTAGAGGAGATCATATTAAAAAATCACATTATAATTAATTGTGCAAACATAACAGTATATTAATAATATTTTTACACAATTAAAATTGCATGCACATAATTTAAGAAAAGAAAAGAAAAACAAGATTACAATTCATGGATTGTTGTAAGATCATTGTAAGATTGACATAGGTAATTTGACATCAAGGTATCATGAACACTACAGGGACAATGATGAACTACATTAAGATTGTATTGGTATCTTAGATAAATACTTGATGTGTCTTTTTAAGAAAATCATCTTCTAAATTACATTATTTGACACTAACATGTTGGGTCTTATTTTTTTCTCACATATAAAGGCTTGAGAATGTGCTTATACAAATAAATGCACACATCATTCAAAACATAGCTTGTGATTGTACTTGATTCTAGATGAATAGTGATTAAACTTAAATGTTTCTCTTTGCATTTTTTGTTGCATTTGTCAAGAATTTTCCCCATCAATCTCTTGATGTACTCCTCAAACCTATTTAATGTTTATGATGTTGTATCAAACGACAGATCTTTTAAAAAGTTGAAATAAGCCATCAAAGTTGATGAATATAAGGCTCATCTAAGTGAAGTGACCTAAATATGTTATATTAATAGCTTATTAAGAGCATAATATAAATTGAATGTTACATAACAAAATATATAGATATAAATGCATGAATAATATGTAATTCTATAAAAAAATAGCAAAAAAAAAATTAGAAAAAAAAAGTTTGTCTGTGAGTTAGAATACGGATCATGAATTACAATCTTGAAGGACAAAATTGGTTTATAGGTTAAAAATCATAGACAGTGACATCTTATTTAATGTTGGAGAGTAGGAAGTGAAATCTACCACAACATTCAAAATGGATTTGGCTTGTATAGGCTTTCCAAACCCAAATTAACAACATACAATGGTATTTTCTTAGATATCGTAGTGTAAAAAATTGCACCCCCTACAATTTCACACTACATGAAACCTCCCCTTTAGCTATGATAAAATATAATTTTGAATTGATGCTATAATGACATTGAAATATCATTTTTGTGGTAAATTATGCTCTATCCTTAGTTTTTGGAGTCCCATTTTCTTAAATAATAGTGCCATTCATGGATGTCTATGCAATGCACTAATGTCCCACGAAAATGTGTGATTCAAAGAATCGTTGTAGCATTAAATTCTATGGAATCTACTAATGTAATGCTTCTATCAGTTAGGTAAGGTTCGAAAGACATCCTCAAACCTTCTAATTTTGTATATACTTCCCATTTTTTTTAAAAAGAACAATAATATCAAGCTCTCCCTTTCACTCATAGATTCTCTTCAATACTACTCTCTTTGAAGCTTTAATTGTGGTACTACTCCTCTTGAATCTCTCACATGTATCTCATTTTCTCCATATTGGTTGAGTACAATCCATTGGCATCGAGAAAACTACTCTTGGTAGATTGTGGCAGCTTTCAGGAAGGATTTTCATGTTGAGCTAATTTCATCTTTTCCACCATGGTGATATTTTCTTGTAGCTTTGGTATTTCAAAATTATTATAGGATACATTTCACTTCATCTTTTATCAATAGCATTATGTTTTCATAATTTACCCATCTTATTAAGCTAGTTGCATTTTTTAAACCATTATAATTATTGCTTGTAGCTTTGGTATTTCAAAATTATTATAGAATGCATATCACTTTATCTTTTATCAATAGCATTATATTTGGTTTCATCATTTATCCATCTATCTATCAAATTATTTGTGGAGGTAGAAATGCCAAAATAAGGGTTTGATCGAGGTAAGCCACTAAATAACCACCCTAACATTTTCATGTCATTCTACGTGTAGGTTCCTTAGAGATCTTCATAACCTTGGTGGATTTGGTGATTTTGTTCCTTCATCCTAATTTCATTATTTTATCATACAGTATAGTATGCCATTTTTTCTATATTCACTTTGTACTATTTTCATCTTCAAACCTATATATGTGCATACTTTCACAATAGTCCATGGCCTAACTTGATTGTCTATACAAGATGATAGTGTGTTGCATTGTTGTACATTAAGCGCTAGTGCCTAGGATAGAGAGCTAATGCGAGTCACAAAATGTCCTTCAACATCACTATTTATTCTTTGTGTCATTATTAAATTATAATCTTATTCATAGGAACAATTATTTTTTATTATGTTTTACCCAGGAATTCACTTTAATAAAGCATTGTAATAATTTTATGTTTCCATTTATAATTAAGATAAATTAGATTGGTGAGCAATATTTGGTTTGTCTAAGTGTAGTAGATGATTAGACTCTTGTAGACACTTAAATTTGGTTAATTAATTGAATCAAATTTAATTCCCTTAGTTGCCTATATTAATTAAATAATCAATATTATTTAATTAGTCATGTCCTTCCCTTCTTGCTAAATTAATTTAACTAATTGAGTCATGTCCAATTACTTGGTTAATCTTTTAATTAATTAATTACTTTGTCCTTCTAGCAAATAAAATAAATAATTTTTTATTTGGCTCATGTCACCCTCTTCTTCCTTTTATTTGAATTTAAATATTTTAAATAATCCCTTTTAGTCACATGTCTCCTAACTCTAACCTTCTTCTAACCTCCCATCTAACCTAACTCACCATCCAAACCAAGGTTTCTAACCAACCCTATCCCTTCAACTAACCATATCCAAGTCATGTGCACATTACTTATTATAGTAAATTATGGAAAAGAGGCTAATTTTAGGGTGGTTATCTCCCCAGATTGATATGTGTATTTGGTTGCACTTGTCATGTCTTGTAATGACACTTGCCCTATCAAAGGATACTTGTCACCCTGGGCTTTGCCACTTGTCCTCAATGGATACAAGTGTCATCTTCTCAAATTCTCCCTCATTTCCACCAATTTCTATTTAATCCTCACTTTCTTGCACAAATCATCCACTTTCATGCTCTCATACCGTTATAATGCCATTTTAGTTACTTGTATCCACTCACATTGCATCCAAATTTACCCTAGTTTCTTGCATAATTCATCATCATGAAGCACATGCTAGCACCCTTTGAAGCATAGATCGAGCACACGTTAGATCAAATGGATAATCAAATTAAAGAAAAATTAGAGGGTTTGCATTTTTTTATTGTTTATCATTTGCTTTCTAATTCTCCTTTTTAGCGTCCTAAATCTTGAGTGTTTGATTGAATTTGTGCTTGCTTAGGTTGTTAACTTCATTATTTCAATCTTTTTTATTTGCACATATTTTCACTCACACATTTTTGGCGCACTCGGTGGGACCCACTTCATGGACCATTCTCACGTTTTTTGTTGTTTGTGTAGTATTTTTGCAGATTTTTGACACTTGCAAGCAAAAACGTGGGATTTTAGGTCGATCTTTGCTTCTGCGGAAGTTAGCTTGGCTCCAACTCAATTTTCAAAAACCATAAGAACATGTTGTCAAACAACGGGAACACCACCAAAACTAGCAGGAACACATTCTCGTTGTCCTATGAATGATAAAATTTTAATTTTTTATTCTTGGAGTTTTCTATTTTCTATTTGTTTTAGCAGCATGACAGTGGGTTTTCTCTTAGAAATAGCAGTTTTGAGGTAGAAATGACGAGATTGCATATAACAACAATAGGATTATATTTTCGTCTGTGTTATTTTGTTTTGTCTCTATTTAAAATTTGCATTTCAATA